>NC_136266.1:188636288-188653788 GCF_964187855.1 Myxine glutinosa
TAAATTAAATTAAATTTTGGCCGCTCGAAATTTGAGCGCGCTATTCGCGCTTCAGGTCCGAATCCGACACTCCTGACACCAATTGTTACAGCCAATAGTACAATTGGTGTCCAAAATGTGGGCTAAATAAATTTATTCCCAGGTTCCAGATCCCAACTCCTGACTACCAATTGTTACGGAACCCCAACGTCGGCCTCTATCCCCTTACCGAGGGGGGATTAATCCCCTCGTTTATGACTGACCGACGTGGTACCGGGGGTATGACGCCATGCCCGGTCGGCGCTGGGTAGGGTATTAGGCCCAACCGTCCTATGACCTAAATACCAGCGCTTCCCGATACGCGAGGAAATACTCCCCCGCTCACGGCCGCAGCGTAATGGATGATTAGCGCCGAGCGAAGCGAACTGCGGCGTGAGCCGGTTACCAAAACTAGACCCGATTTATGTGCGTCGGCCGAATCGCGCCACGTACCCTCAATCTGGAAATCACTAAAGCGACCGAATGTGAAGAAGAGAAGAAGAAGAAGTAGGAAGAACAAATATGATTTATTGCAAACTATTAACAAGACCTAAAATAACCAAGGAGAATGGAAAGGATAAGAAAATAACTGAACAGAAAGGAGCAAGGAGACACAGTGCAATATTAGCTTATATTAAACAGTCTTACTTATAAACCCCAAGGACAAGACATACAGAACAAACTCACGTACACGAATGGGGAAGTGCAGAGTGGATTGTCTGGAGGGAGAGGAAGGTAGAACCACAAGCTGGAAGGTTTTGGCAGGGCGCACAGCAAGCAGGTCCTTCCCGGGCTGGGAGCGAGCAGGGCGGCAGCGGCGCACGTATCTCGTCCTTCCTTGACACGCCTCGGGCTCTTTTGTCCTCTGCTGCGGTCCTCTCCTCCCTCGGAATCGTCTGACGCGTCTCTCTCCCTCAATCTCCCTGCTTGCGCGATCGTCGCACATATCTCCCTTATCCCTCAAGCGCGGGTCTGACACGCCCTCGTCAGTTTCGGTACCGCCCTCCTCCGTGCTTTGTTTCGTGACCTTATATGGCAATGGCATGGTCTTGCTACCTTATTTGGGCAGAGAGTTGAACGGCGCGCACCTCATGGCGAGCCACGGGCTTGTGTCCTTACTTGGGCATGGGGCTGAACACCCCGTCCCTCGTGGCGCGCCCTGGGCGTGCCTCTTCCCGGCGACCCCGCCCTTCCTGTCCAAACAGAGCACGGAGCACATCTTCATCATAGCGGCGAACGCCGCTTCCCAAGCCAGGCCAGTTGAGGGGCCGCGCACCCCACGCTTGTTAAGCTTCGTTACCCAGAGAGGGAGAGTTCGGCTGGAAAATGTCATTGAAGGGGAGCTATCCTTACTTGATTCGGTACAATGGAGTGTCAACTAATGGGAACAGAGCCTTGAACTACATAGAATAAGGAGCTATTTAGAAGGATATATGATTGGCTACGTGTATGTATATGAATTAACTAATGGGGACGACCTTTGACCTTTACAATTATGGGGGTATTTACACAGATTCACTACATTTTCAGAGGGTGATATTTACAACAAGTTTTACCTAAAATTACACACACAATTCCCAAATCCGTTACAATATATATATAAATATATACTAGCTGAGGTACCCGGCTTCGCCCGGGTTGAATAAGAATAATACAAATATATGATGAAAATAACATGTATATTTTAGAGCAATATCACAGTACATTTCCTACATGACGTTTTGTCAATTTTCAATTTCTCAAAACCTCTTGGTATACAACATTTCTGGTTTTCTTACTTGGTGCCAAGACATAAAGATTGCTTGGTTTTCCAACCCTCGAGCAGCCCACGTTCAGCTGGCCATGGGAAGTACCCGGCATTGCCGGGCGGGGGAAGAGAGGGGAGGAGGAAGGGGAGGGGCGGGGAACGGGGGGGGGAGGGGAGGAGAGGGGGGGGGAGGGGAGGAGAGGGGGGGGAGGGGAGGAGAGGGGGGGGAGGGGAGGAGAGGGGGGAGGGGAGGAGAGGGTGGGGAGGGGAGAAGAGGGGGGGAGGGGAGAAGAGGGGGGGAGGGGAGAAGAGGGGGGGAGGGGAGAAGAGGAGGGAGGGGGAGGAGAGGAGAGGGGGGGAGGGGAGAAGAGGAGGGAGGGGGAGGAGAGGAGAGAAGAGGAGGGAGGGGAGGAGGAGAGGGGAGGGGGGAGGGGGGGAAGTGAGGGGGGAGGGGGGAGGGGGGAGGGGAGGGGGAGGTGAGGGGGGAAGGGGGGAGGGGAGGGGGGAGTGGAGGGGAGGGGGGAGTGGAGGGGAAGGGGGGAGGGGGAGGGGAGTGGGAGGGGGGAGGGGAGGGAGAGGGGGGAGGGGAGGGGGGAGGGGGGAGGGGGAGGGGGGAACGGCTAGCTTGGCAAGCGATAGCAGGCTTTTTACTTTTATTTTTACCTCAATGAGGGCTATGTATATAGTCCGTGCTTGGAGCCTTCAAGTTCAACATAAAGTTTTTTTATGAAAAATAATGCAGATGTATAACAATCCACCAATGCAAGTTCAGAAATGAATGCAGATCCTTTACTTTGCGATACAAACGCAATTCCTGCCATTTCCACTCACGATCGAGGCCTCCACAGTGACCGCGCCTCTTCTTTCTCCTTCAACTTCGTCTCACTTCTTTCACTGCACGAAATTCTGCCGCATGAAATTATGTAGAGGCCTCGTCGGGGGGATATAAGGTAGATAAGGAAGGCGTTGTAACAGAAGAATCAAAATAAAAGTGGAAGAACATAAGGAAATGGGAGCTATTCTGGACCCACAGCCAAACCAGACAAACCATTGCAATACACCCCGAACGTCCAGCGCCGCCACAAACTACACCATGGAATTGCAGCTGGCGCAGTTTTTTTAAACCATTGATATTAAAATAAAACGTAGCCTAAAACCACCGGGATTTTATGCTGATTCCGAATCTGTCTAAAACTTTTCTCCGATGTGTAGTTCTTGAGTTATAAGCGGACATCCAGACACACACACACACACACACACACACACACACACACACACACACAGACACTCCTCCTTTATATATAGAGAGAGATATATATATATACAGACTTGGCATTTAATATGGTTTTTTTTTTTTTGACTTGGGTTTACTTTCTTAACTCAGTATATCAATCTGGTGAGTTTCTTTTACACTTTGGTGATTTATTTGTTAAAAGAACCATGTCACTGATTGTCTGTCGCAGCAAGAAGTCAACAACAGGATTATATCACAGGTGGCGTGGCAAAATGTATGGACAGGTGCATTTGACGATTGGCTTCACAGTCGGGTATACAAGGGTTGTTGCGTTCTGTATTAGTGGAAAACAACTGCTGCACATCTCCAAAAGTTATTGCCGCTTCACCTGGAGATGGTCCGTCAACTCGACAATGCTGTTTGTCATGGAGTGGTGGCTTTACGAAATTACAGCATGAAAGAGCGTGTTTTTGCTCGGCAGTATGGCATCACTCAAGGTCAGGTGTAAAAGATCCTGAAACGAAATGCTCAGAGGGGTGTCCCTACTCCAATACCGATGCCAGGACGTCCCCACAGAACCACAAGGAGGGATGATCGCCAGCTGCACCGGTTAGTCCGCAATGGCCCTACCAAGTCAGCTAATCGGCTTAGGGCTGAGTGGCAGCAACTGACAAATGTGGCTGTATCCAGAAGGCTAGTCAACCAACGACTGGTTCAAGCAGGCTATCGTGCCAGGCGTCCCCTGAGAAAGCCACGCCTGACCAGACAACACTGCCAGCGCCGATTGCAGTGGGCCAGAGAGCACCGTCAATGGCAGCCAGGACACTGGAATCATGTGATCTTCAGTGACGAGTCTAGATTTCTGGTCTATCGTCAAGATGGCTGCGTCCGAGTGCGCAGACAAGTGCATGAAGCCTACAACAAAGATTGTATAGTGCTAAGAGTCCAAGTTGGAGGTGGTGGGGTGACCGTTTGGGCTGCTTTTCATGCAGGGGGCAAAACTGACCTGGTTGTTCTGAATGGAAACCTGAACCAGTTCAAGTACAGGGCCATTCTGGAAGAAACATTGCTTCCATTTGCTCGTGCAGCCTTTCGAGGAAACTTTGTCTTCCAAAATGACAATGCACGGCCTCATCGTGCTCGCATGATCCAACACTTTCTTGCTGACCGTGGTGTAGAGCATATGGAGTGGCCTGCCATGTCCCCGGATATGAATCAGATAGAGAACTTGTGGGAAGAATTAACGCATCAAATCGACCACTTGGACCAGCAGCCGACCTCTGTGCGTGAATTGCAGCAGGCTATTGTCACTGCATGGCAAGCGATTCCTGTCCAAACCTTGGCAAATCTCGTGAACAGCATGCCTCAACGTGTACGTGCTCTCCTGAATGCTCGTGGGGGTTACACGAAGTACTGAACTGTAATTTTACTGTCGGTAATCCCAGTCGTAATTTAACTTTTGTTTTTGTTAAAAAAATTTTTTGGCTAATGTGCAAAATAAAGAGATACTTCTGGAAAACGTACAGAAGTTTAACACAGTACTGTCCATGAATTGAGTTCAATATCAGTTTACATCACTTTCAAGGATCAATTTATTTGTTTCGAAATGTCAAATGTGGTTTTTGTTTCTCTTAAAGGGCACACTAACAAAATCTGGAATAATTTCAACATAATTCCAATGAAATTTTGGTTCTAAGACATCTTGAAAAGTAAGTTCACCCGCACAAAAAAAAATTCCATATTAAATGCCAAGTCTGTATATGTATATTGTCGCGCAACCGCGATTAACACCACAGTTGCGGATTGCCGATGACGAGGCTTTAACTCCCGAAGGACCACGGTTCCTGGGGCTGTCGTCCCTGCCCGGCGCTTTGGAGATCGTTAGTGGTTGGCGATGGTATGCAAGAGGCCACGAATACGGCCACCAACGGGGCGAACCTCGGCACGACAGCCGCCCACGCGATCCAATCGCAGGGAAGATGGAGGGAACGAAGGCAGGAAAGAACGAGAGGGGAGAAATGTCCAGTGCACTGTTATCACGACTGAATCCTCTCAGCTCCCCCAAATGGCGTCTGCTCTGCCTCGTGTCCAACTCCGAACTCCTCTTCTTCTCCTTCGTGTCGTCACTTCCCTCACGCACTGTCCCGCCCTCTCGTGACGTCCATTCGTCCGCCCTTCCCCATGACGTCAAAAGATCCACCCCCTTCTCATCGTGTCTCAGCAGGGTGCGTTTTGGTTGGTGTTGTTCCATTGATGTGAAAGGGAAGGGAATTAATTAATGTAGGTGCGCTAGGGGCATGAATTCCTACTGTCTAGGTGCGGTGCCAAAAGGGACATTGGATTGACCACAGGGGTGGGAAAACACACAAAGTTACCCTTATCGCCCTAACTTCTTAGCACTTCCTGTCCCCGTACAGGAAATATATACGCAATTATCCCGGCATACGCCTACACATACTAACTTAAAGGTACATAGTGGGTTCTAGCTATCGCGACATCCCGGAGCATTTTACCTACTCAGATATACCTAGCTCTAGATGTTGCTCTACCAAATTCATAACAATATGTATGTATATATATATATATATATATATATATATATATATGTATGTATGTATATATATATATATATATATATATATATATATATATATATATATATATATATATATATAGATATGTACATGTATATATATTGTTGCTGATTTCCTGGTCGGCCTTCTCCCCTTTACCAAGGGGGGGTTAGTCCCCTTGTCTTTGACTAGCCGACGGGATCCGGGGCTATGACGTTCCTTCCGGACGGCGTTAAATAGGGTTGTAGGCCGAATTCCTATTACCTAAGTACCAACGCCGCCTAGGAAGCAAGGAAATAAGCCCCGCCCGAATCACGGTTATAGGTGGAAACGCCGAGCGGTAGCGAACCGTGACCCGAGCCGTTATCAAGGACTAGATCCCGATCCGAGCTGTTCCTATCGTGCCACGCTTACCCAATGGCGGAAATCACCGATACGATCGAATCAGGAAAGACAGGAAGAACAGATGGTTTATTACACCATGTACAGTACCAAGAAGAAGAACACTCAGTGCAGCCTTATACTTATCCCAGGACAACTGGCCCATTTCACACTCAGACACACTCACACAGGGTTGTAGACGAACGGGGCGATGGTCCAGGGATGGCGTCCAGGCAGTTCGCTCCGGTCCCCAACTCGCACCGCGAAGAAGATGGGCAGGGCGGCAGAAGCTCCCCGCGGGTCGTTGCCGCAGATCGGACAATTATGGGGCGAACGGTAAGCTGGATTTGGCGGTTACGCTGGCGTGGCTGCGTACGTAATAGATGAACAGGCGCTATATGCGCTCCCAATACAAGTTAATAGCAAGGTGCAATTCCTTCCAGTCCTTACACACTGCTCTCCCGCAGAAGTCCTCCTCAAGTCCTCTTACAGTGCGCTCTCCCAACAGGTCCTTCAGCGAGTGAGTCCTTTACAATAAACCGCAATTCCTTCCAGTCCTCTTCAAGGGCTTTCCCATTCCCATTCCCATTAATTGGCTTGGTCAATGGGAAAATAATCACCAATAAACTCCAATACATTCAGAATTCGGCTGCCCGTCTACTCACCCATTCCCGGACCCGTGACCACATCACCCCCGTCCTTTACAAGCTTCACTGGCTCCCCATCCCCCAGAGAATCCAGTACAAAATCCTCCTCTTGACCTACAAAGCCCTCCATAACCTGGACCCATCCTACCTGGCTGACCTCCTCTCCAGACACACTCCCACCCGCAACCTCCGCTCTGCTGGTACCAACCTCCTGACCCCCCCCCCCCCCCATCCGGACCAAATTCACATCCTGGGGGGACAGGGCCTTCTCCATCGCTGCTCCCACCCTCTGGAACTCACTACCTCACACCGTCAGAGACTCCTCCTCACTCACCACATTCAAAACATCACTCAAGACCCACCTGTTCAACACTGCATTCAACATTTAACCCACAGCATTTAACCCCTGACTATCTCTTCTCCTTCCTTTTGCTTTGATTATTTACCTATTGATTTTTGTCTTTCTGCACTTGTTTTTTGTACTCTGTCAAAGGGTCTTTGGGCTTCTTGAAAAGCGCTACACAAAAAAAATGTATTATTATTATTATTATTATTATTATAATTCAGCTTTTACTCACGGCCGTAGAAGATTGACTACTATAATTCAGCTCAGCTTTTAATTGTGAAATGGGCCCAGCCCGGCCGAAGCAGCCTCGACCGGCCTCGACACCAAGGCTATAACCTTCCCGGGGCCCGTCCCGCCATTTTTAGTTCTTTTTGAATGAATTTAGTGCTATAATCCACTTTTACTTGTGGCCGTAGAAGATCGAGTACTATAATTCAGCTCAGCTTTTAATTGCGAAATGGGCCCAGCCCGGCCGAGGCGGCACCGACCAGTCTCGCCACTGAGCCTGCAACCTATAACCTTCCCGGGGCCTGTGCCGACATTTTTAGTTCTTTTTGAATGAATTTACTACTATAATTCAGCTTTTAATCGCGGCCGTAGAAGATAGACTACTATAATTCAGCTCAGCTTTTAATTGTGAAATGGGCCCAGTCCGGCTGAATCGGCCTCATCACCTCGCCTATAACGTTCCCGTGGCCCATCCCGACATTTTTGGTTCTTTTTGAATGCATTTACTACTATAATTCAGCTTTTACTCGCGGCTGTAGAAGATTGACTACCATAATTTAGCTCAGCCTTTAGTTGCGAAATGGGCTCAGCCCGGCCGAAGCGGCCCCGACTGGCCTCGCCACCGAGGCTTTAACCTTCCCGGGGCCCGTCCCGCCATTTTTAGTTCTTTTTGAATGAATTTACTACTATAATTCAGCTTTTACGCGCGGCCGTAGAAGATTGACTACTATAATTCAGCTCAGCTTTTAATTGTGAAATGGGCCCAGGCCAGCCGAAGCAGGCTCGACCGGCCTCGCCACCAAGGCGATGACCTTCCCGGGGCCCGTCCCGCCATTTTTAGTTCTTTTTGAATGAATTTACTACTATAATTCAGCTTTTACTCGCGACCGTAGAAGATTGACTACTATAATTCAGCTCAGCTTTTAATTGTGAAATGGGCCCAGGCCGGCCGAAGCAGCCTCGACCGGCCTCGCCACCAAGGCTATGACCTTCCCGGGGCCCGTCCCACCATTTTTAGTTGTTTTTGAATGCATTTACTACTATAATTCAGCTTTTACTTGCGGCCGTGGAAGATTTACTACTATAATTCAGCTCAGCTTTTAATTGTGAAATGGGCCCAGCCCGGCCGAGGCGGCACGGACCAGTCTCGCCACCGAGTCTATAACCTATAACCTTCACGGGGCCCGTCCCTACATTTCTAGTTCTTTTTGAATGAATTAATGCTGTAATTCCACTTTTACTTGCGGCCGTAGAAGATCGAGTACTATAATTCAGCTCAGCTTTTAATTGCAAAATGGGCCCAGCCCGGCAGAAGCGGCCTCGCCACCTAGCCTATAACCTTCCCGGGGCCTGTCCCGACATTTTTAGTTCTTTTTGAATGAATTTACTACTATAATTCAGCTTTTACTTGCGGCCGTAGAAGATTGACTACGATAATTCAGCTCAGCTTTTAATTGCGAAATGGGCCTAGTGCGGCCGAAGCGGCCTCGACCGGTCTCGCCACCTAGCCTATAACGTTCCCGGGGCCCGGCCCGACATTTTTAGTTCTTTTTGGATGAATTTACTATTATAATTCAGCTTTTACTTGCGGCCGTAGAAGATTGACTACGATAATTCAGCTCAGCTTTTAATTGCGAAATGGGCCCAGCCCGGCCGAGGTGGGCCTCAACCGGCCTCGCCACATAGCCTATAACCTTCCCGGGGCTCGTCCCGACATTTTTTGCATTAGAGGTTTCCTCCTATCTTTCACCGTTCAGGAGATTAGCTTGCACAGACAAACAAACAAACAAACAAAAACTTTCTTTTATTTATATATATGTATGTATATATATATATATATATATATATATATATATATATATATATATATATATATATATATATATACAGTATATATATATATATATATATATATATATATTGTTGCGGATATGAGGACTGTATATATTTTTTTGATTGTGTGCTTTATTATTATTATTATTGTTTATTCTGCGCCCCCTGCCTCCGGAGCTGTGTAAAGGTGAAAGGGCATCCCATAATTAGTCCACAAGCATACACGTCAGCCAATAATAGAATACCCCTGTTCGATAGTTATATCTTATTCTGTGTTTTAGGGTAAGGCTGTGTCTCCCATTAATTGAAGTACTCCATTGCACCAGTGAAAGAGAATAGATCCCCTTTCATTCCCATCCCCAAAATCTCCATTTCCTTTCACATCCCCTTTCGTCATTGCCAAGCCTCGATTGCCAATTACATCCCCTCCAAAACCACCATTGAACATGTGCTCGGGTCGGGGAAGAGGGGCGTGCCCGCCCGTCGTCATCAAGGGCGGAGCCAGAGGGTCGCGTGACCAACCAGGGCCGAGGTGAGCACACCGATGGGCGTGTCCTAAAGGCCGGCGGCTTGATCGCCGGAGGCGCTATAAAGGCGCGCGCGCAAGTGGCATGGAGTGGTCGGTGGTGAGGAGTGAGTGGACCAAGAGAGAGAAAGAGTGGTTGGACCAAGAAAGAGAAAGAGTGGTTGGACCAAGAGAGAAAGAGTGGTTGGACAGGGAGACGTGCAAGAGTGTTGTTGAGTTGAGGGTTTGGACCAGACGAGTCAGACGAGTCCTGGCAAAGCAAGCGGTGGCCACAGCAGCAACAACACCCAACAGCCGCTTCGGGCCTGGACGGCGGTTTTGAGCAGGGCCGCGAAGGAACGGCGGCTGCTAAACGCGCCGATCGTGCTGCAAGACCCCCTTGGACCTTCCTCTCCCTCCAGCCATCCACCTCCTGCCTTTCCACCCTTCTTGTGTACGTGAGTTTGTTCTGTGTGTCTTGTCCCTGGGTATTTAATTAAGTCTGTATAAGCTAGTATTTGCACTGTGTCACCTGCGTCTTATGTGTTGTAAATAAACGTGACTGCTTTCTTTTTGCTTGTGTGTATAATAAATCCAATTACTCTTCTGTCCGTCTTCTCGTCTTATTCCTTTTCCTTTTTGCATTTCGTCGTTTTAGTCTTTTCCAGATTGGGCAGCTGCGGTGCGATACGGCCAAAGTTCTGGGTGAATCGGGTGAGTCGGGGAACAACTGTTCGGTCGCGGAGCCTTCGCTCGGCAAACAACATCCTAAACCGCGATCAGTAACAATTGGTGTCAGGAAGTGAGATCGGACCCGAAGCGCGCTTAATGCGCTCAAAATTACAAAGTACCGAAATTGCTTTTGTTTTACAAAACCCGAATTTTGAAATCGCGCCATGGCTGGTCAAGGCGACGGGATGCCGGTGGGTGAGCTAGAGGAGGGGTTAGGAGTAACCCAGGATCAGAGGGATGAAGTAGAGGAGAACATTGGCAATGTGGTTGAGGGGGTATCAGGTGCACAAAATGGCGCTCTCGCGCACGTGGTTACAGCGGCACCAAATTTTGCCGCGCCCGTGACCGTAGCAGCGGGCTTTGATGTGGGGGACTTCATGGCGCAATTCACCGAGATGCTGAGAATAGAGGGGGAGAAATGGAGTAACCAAATTGAAGAAATAACGAACGGAATGAGGGCCGATAGGGAGGAAAGGGAGCAGAGGGACAGAGACCGCAAGTTGGGCGAAAGGGTCCCAGGGGTGCACGAGGAGGTAACGCGGGTCGAGAAGCGCCGGTTGAACGAAGTTGAGAAAAGCACGGGTACAATGACAGAGGTAGAAATCGCGACCCGGGGTTTGGAAAAGCCGGCGACCGCTGAGGTAGAGGAGGGTGTTTTATTAAAGCCAACGGTCGTCGAGGTGAATAAAGACAAAGCAGTGCTGGGAATTAAAATTGAAGAGATGACGGAGGTAGCCCGGGAATTGCAGGCAGAAATGGAATATGTACAAAGTCCCTGCTCACATCACGATGCTGTGCTTAACCCGAATGGAAGTTTGCAGGTTTTGGTGCAGGTAGGAAGAAGAACCCCGAAGGTGAGACGTGCTGTGTATTGTGCGGGGAGATTTTGTAAGAGGATGTTTGGCGACAAAAGAATTTTCGCGCGCTTGGGATCGAGGAAGCATCCGGGCGTTGGTGAAGGGTCCCGTGTGAGTGGAAATGGCACGCGTGGGAGGAAAAAGTGTGCGTCGGCGAGTGGGTGTGTTATAAAGTGTGGGAGTGAAACCGAGTGCGAGCGAGAATGCACGTCGGTGTGTACGGAGTGTACGTGCGAGGGTGAGAGTGACACGAGGAGTGAGTTGGTGGTGGAGCGGGTGCGAGAATGCACGCTTGGAATGGTTGAGGGTGTGCGAGGAAGCACACCTGAGTTGGTCATGGCGCGAGTGTGGGAGAGCCCATCTGAGCGCGTTAGTGGGTGGATGCCAGAGTGCACGCCCATGGTGAGTGTTACGGAGGACGTAACGGAGGAGAGGTGTGGACCGAGGTGTGCGCAAGAGTGTGCGCGAGAGGTGTGGTTTGTAACAGGGAGTGCGTTGGTGGAATGTACGGACGGCGTTGGAACGCCGGGTTTTGTGAGGGTGAAAGGGGTAGCGTATGCGTGTGAGCATGCAAGTGAAGCATCGACGGTAACCGGGTTAGCGGTTAGGGCGACGGATAGCCGATGCGAGCGCTCGGGGCGCGGCGTGCTTTGTTGGATGCAGGGCCCGGCGCGGATCGAAGCTGCGTCGTTTCTCTTCGAAGCGTCGTTGCCGGTTCGGGCTTGGCCCCGCCCCGCACGGTCGAGTCCGGGCTTTGTCGGGCGAGGCGACCGGTCCGGTTCAAGGGCGAGTGGGAGGAAGCGGAACGGTGCCCCCTCGGGGGGACGGGGTTCCGACCGGGGGAGATTGAGCCATCGGGCCCGGGACCGCAAGGTGCCGCGCCGAGATGGTGCGTGGAATCTCGGCCCAACCAAACCACCTCCCTTGAACCGAAAGCCGGACGGATTCAACCTGCAGGTGACCAAACCACCCGAATTCATTGCTCGGCTTTACGAACCGAGTTTAATGATGTCATGACGCACCGAGGCTAGGATATA
Source organism: Myxine glutinosa (assembly GCF_964187855.1). Lineage (NCBI taxonomy): Eukaryota > Metazoa > Chordata > Myxini > Myxiniformes > Myxinidae > Myxine > Myxine glutinosa. The sequence goes on from NC_136266.1 coordinate 188,648,427, forward strand.
GCGGACTGTGATGATGATGGTAGTGATTTGATACGAAATTTATAATAGTGGGTAGAATTGGCAGTAAATGGAAAATTTTTGAATTGGTTGGAATTTGGACGAGCAAAATTGATAGTGGGACCTCCCCGATGTGGTGGGATGGGCAATCCACCATCCCTCACGGCGAGGGGGGGGCAAAGGAGCACTAGCTTATGGGGTGTATGGCAGTGAAGACTAGCCCGGGTGGGTTAGGATATTGTGTGTAGGGATCTAGCGAAGATGACATTAGGTAACGTTAAGGTTAGTTAGTGACTGATACCTGTAGTGGGGACGCAGGTAGATTAGTGTGGATGATAATGACGTGGGAGCGCAATAGTTTAAAGGGATGACTGGGAAGCGCAAGTTTCAGAGGGGAGTAGTTAGCTGAGATGATGCCGTGTGTTTGAGGATTGCACAGGTGTGCAACTGAACAGGTGTGTGGAGCAGTGTATGAGGGAGTAGTGGTGATTGCGTGTTGTGTTGACCAAATGGTCCAGGAAGAGGAGGAGGGTGCAGGTGGCACCAGGTGATTGCACAGGTGTGCAACAACAGGTGTATGTGGCTGTGTGGAATAAATGGTATGGAGTATTGGAATGGATGGTCGTGGAGTGAGTATGGTGGAAATTGTGGAGTGGAGTGGATGGTGCGAAGGTGTGAATGGGGGAAGAGTGGACCCCCATCACGAATACCCGGGGCGGGTAGTGTAAGTGTTAGGTAGAGGGTATAGGTAAATTGTGGTTGGATATTGGCATCTGTGGTGCGGTTGGAAGAATGATGTTTGGATGGGTGCATTAGTGTTGTGGAAATGGCTGGGCGTGTAGCCTGTTAGTGTGTGTAGTTGGTTTGGGCACTCCACCACTGTGAGGATGTCGGCCAGGTGAGGCCGCAGGTGGGCTCTGGGAGCCGGTAGAGTTGTTGTGGATGGGGCCCGAGGATCCGGAGGACGGACCCGGGTAGCCCAGTGCCAGAGGGCACCAAGGGGTGACAGAGCCAGGAGGGGCTTTCTCCAGTTAGTTAGGTTAGGGTGAGGAGCTAGGTAAGCTCGGGTGGCAACTGCAGTGGTGGAGGTGTGCAGGTGGGTAGACCTGCTGGGAGAGCTACACATCGCAGCCCAGAAATTGTGCGAGGGCACCGGGAGATGAATCGGGGGAGTGAGACCCCAAATTGAGAAGCACCACAGTTTGGTCAATGGGAATTTGGTTTTTAGAACCCATAGTGTAAGTGGCCAATGGATTGGCAGGGAGAGACCCCGGGTAGTGTAAAGTGTGTTAAAATCATTTAGAGGATAGTTAGGATGAAGGATCTCCTCGCACCATCTGCATCCACTCACCTGAGGTGACAAAACTCCACACCATGCCATGTTTTGATTATTTTTTATGATGCAAATGTTTCGATTGTGAGACGCATCATGACGTGGGTGTGACATTGTGCTTTGATGTTCCATCTCTTCCTCCTTATGAGGATTGATGATGAATTTGGTGATGGCAAATTTTGAAGTAGAGGGATTGTGGAGACCAATTTGGTGTAGGAGGAATAAGGGGAAGACGTGACGGTAGCGACGGATTGGTAATGTGTAGATTTTTGTACATATGGGGTAAGGGCAAGGGTAGTGTAGGTGACAGGGGGGTGACGTACGGTAGGGACGAGCTTTCTCATTTCGCCCTCCGTACGCATTTCGCCTTGCATTGCCTTATTGACGTGTACCCTTGTGACCTTACCCCTCGCTCAATTGTCTCTTTTGTCTCCCACATGACCTGTGCGCCATTGGGTGCCGAGGGGAGCGTGCGTGAGTCCTCCATTGTGCGCCCGGAATTCCCAGAACCAGCTGTCTGCATCGATGCACCACATTATGGACCACATGTCTGTGGCCAAGCACCACTTATGGACCCCATGGGTTGGGGCATGGCCCCTCTGCTGGAACCGGCCATGAGGGCCCGACATCTTGCTGGCGGACCTTGGCCACAGGGCACCGATGCCCCACAGGTGAACCACACGTAGTCGGCCCTGTGGGCCATAAATAAAATAAATAAAGATGGACACATTGGGTGCAAGTTTTAATACAAATAGGCCGCCAGTAAGCAAAGCAAAGGAATGACAACATCTGGAAGAACAAATAATAATAACCAGCAGAGGGAGCCGAAGAGCAAGAGATCACCTGCAGGGATAGGGGTTGTTGATTTATTTTTTATTCTTGAACAATGGTGACTGCACCGATTGGTGCTTGGGTGTGTATTGGTGCGTTTTTGGGTGCTTTCATGGTGCATTGATGCAGAGCAGACTGTCTCCCCCCCAGAAAGAACAATCACAGGTCCTGGGTTAGTTTTGTAAATAAAAATAGCGTCATTGTAAATAATGCTCCCCACCATCAGTGTATAGTTTGAAGACCATTCCGCAATTCGGTTAACTGTGGGCGTAAGTCTGTTAGGCAGGGTGCAATGGAGCAGCAGGACACATTTATTTATGTTTTTAAAACTGTCGCACTCAGGGTCAGGTTAAAAGTAGAGGGAACTACACCTACGTGTCACACTAAATAAAAGTTGTAGGCCCGGGACGTGCCTAAGAGGAGGAGGGTGCAGTGTTGCGGATATGAGGACTGTATATATATTTTTGATTGTGTGCTTTATTATTATTATTATTGTTTATTCTGCGCCCCCTGCCTCTGGAGCTGTGTAAAGGTGAAAGGGCATCCCATAATTAGTCCACAAGCATACACGTCAGCCAATAATAGAATACCCCTGTTCGATAGTTATATCTTATTCTGTGTTTTAGGGTAAGGCTGTGTCTCCAATTAATTGAAGTACTCCATTGCACCAGTGAAAGAGAATAGATCCCCTTTCATTCCCATCCCCAAAATCTCCATTTCCTTTCACATCCCCTTTCGTCATTGCCAAGCCTCGATTGCCAATTACATCCCCTCCAAAACCACCATTGAACATGTGCTCGGGTCGGGGAAGAGGGGCGTGCCCGCCCGTCGTCATCAAGGGCGGAGCCAGAGGGTCGCGTGACCAACCAGGGCCGAGGTGAGCACACCGATGGGCGTGTCCTAAAGGCCGGCGGCTTGATCGCCGGAGGCGCTATAAAGGCGCGCGCGCAAGTGGCGTGGAGTGGTCGGTGGTGAGGAGTGAGTGGACCAAGAGAGAGAAAGAGTGGTTGGACCAAGAAAGAGAAAGAGTGGTTGGACCAAGAGATAAAGAGTGGTTGGACAGGGAGACGTGCAAGAGTGTTGTTGAGTTGAGGGTTTGGACCAGACGAGTCAGACGAGTCCTGGCAAAGCAAGCGGCGGCCACAGCAGCAACAACACCCAACAGCCGCTTGGGGCCTGGACGGCGGTTTTGAGCAGGGCCGCGAAGGAACGGCGGCTGCTAAACGCGCCGATCGTGCTGCAGGGCCCCCTTGGACCTTCCTCTCCCTCCAGCCATCCACCTCCTGCCTTTCCACCCTTCTTGTGTACGTGAGTTTGTTCTGTGTGTCTTGTCCCTGGGTATTTAATTAAGTCTGTATAAGCTAGTATTTGCACTGTGACACCTGCGTCTTATGTGTTGTAAATAAACGTGACTGCTTTCTTTTTGCTTGTGTGTATAATAAATCCAATTACTCTTCTGTCCGTCTTCTCGTCTTATTCCTTTTCCTCTTTGCATTTCGTCGTTTTAGTCTTTTCCAGATTGGGCAGCTGCGGTGCGATACGGCCAAAGTTCTGGGTGAATCGGGGAACAACTGTTCGGTCGCGGAGCCTTCGCTCGGCAAACAACATCCTAAACCGCGATCAGTAACAATATATATATATATATATATATATATATATATATTATATATATATATATATATATATATATATATATATATATATATATATAGATATATATATATATATATATATATATATATATATATATATATATATATATATGTGTGTGTGTGTGTGTGTGTGTGTGTGTGTATATTTATGTGTGTTTGTATATGTTTTTGTATAGGCGTGTGTGTGCACGTGTGTATTTATGTGTGTCTACGAGTGTGGGTATATGTTTGTATTTGTGTGCATCTTTTATTTGTCATGGTAAAAGGTACGTATTTAATTTATCACTCTTTTTGGGGACTCAACTGGTTCGTGTCATGGCAAAAGTTGATGTGACGGTAGATAAGATCTGGTGATGACGTCACGGCTGACATTTTTTTTCAGGGCTCCGGTGCCTCAAAATTTGGCACGACTCCTCTATCCATAATATAATGTTGTAGCGTGGTGCTATGCACGCAACTTGTTTGCCAATGAAGGTAAGCCACAACGCATAAGGTCAAAAGAGTCTTTATTTAATAGCTCAAACTGTAGCACTGAGGTGCTCGGCTCGGGGCTGCGCGCCCCGTGTATATCCCGAGGCCACGCCTACCCCTCGGGCGTGGCCGACACCCTCTTGGTGCGCGGAATGATGTCACTGCCCCAGCGAGCCATCGTGTCCGCCACAATGTCATCCTTCATCTTGCAACAAAAACTTGCACAAATCTGGTTGTCCAGTGTACTTGGTTTGGTGTACAGATCTGGTATTTTTTATTTTTTTTTTTATTTTTTTTTGTATACAAGATCGAGGCTCGTGAAAGAGTGAAAATTAATCACACAGAAAGACAAACAGACACATAAAACAAATAACATCGGGAGCGGTAGACAAGATGGGGAGAGAGGGGGAAGGACACAAACACAACATTTGAGAGCAGGGACCGAGAGACATGGAGACATCGAGAGATCTGTGGGAGGGAGAGGGCTTTGGGGGGGAGGCATGTGAAGGGGGGAGGCATGTGAAGGGGGGGAGGCATGTGAAGGGGGGGAGGCATGTGAAGGGGGGGGGGGGGGGTGGGAGAGGTATAAACATATGGACACTGCCAGGATTTCCAGGAAATAAGTTGGAATTTCAAACAAGGTGGATCTGGGGTGAATTAGTGGGGGTAGAAAAGATCAAGGTTATGGATGGGGGAAGATAAGAGATGGTGGTGAACAGCTGTTTTAAAGACCTGGAGGGAGGAGAGGGATTGAAGGGAGTGTGGGAGTTTGTTCCACAGGCGGGAGAAAAGAGGAATGAAAGAGTGAAGGTGAGCAGAGAGCCGAGATTTCGGCAGTTTAACCATCAGAGGGTTGCTGGCAGATCTTGTGCGACCTGTAGGAATATTTGGGGGACAGAGCACGGAGAGAGCTGGGGGAGCAAGGCCGGAGAGGAGTCGGTAGAAGACAGAAAGACCACCTACCTGCCTGCGGTGAGTGAGTGAAAGGCCCTCAGAGATAGCTTCATCGCGGGAGATTCCAATGATTTTGAAAGCTTTGGATTCAACAGCGTGAAGCCGAGCCAGGTGTGAGGCAGGA
>NC_136266.1:188656288-188718788 GCF_964187855.1 Myxine glutinosa
TGGTGTTATTCTGCTGACAAACAGCCAAACACACACACTCATTGATCGCAATACTCACGTGACAAGCAGACAGGAGCATAGCATATCGGTGCCAACTCATGCCCTTGAGGTTCTTTTAGGTCATGGACTCGTGGTTGGAAAAATACATTTTATCCAATGACTCCCGAGGATGAAAAGGCGACGCCTAAATGACGGTGTATATTGATGTTGATGTAGCTTTGGTACCTTTTTTTTTATCTTTAGAAACTATCGGTTGGATCAAAAAATAAAAAAGGTCCTGCAGAAAAACCATCATAACCAAAAAAACAACAACCCGCCAATTCATTGAATGCATGTGTGGGTGTGGCTGGTTAGAGTACATCAAAACACCACACGAGCACGACTTCTCGAAGAAGACTGTCAGAAAGAAGAAGAACACTGTGACGACTGTCAACCCTCGACTGATTCTGCAACTGGACCTGACGGCATCGGCCCACGGGTCCCAAAATCCTGCTCTGCCGCTCTTTCACTCCCTCTCTCTGTGTTCTCTTCACCCTCTCTTTTGCTCAAGGTCACTGCCATCATTTTCGAAATCAGCCAACATCACCGCTTTACACAAAAAAGGTGCAAAAACAGATCCTTGCAGTCGTAATCAGCGTGTGGCCCTTTTTTTCCCCCTTTTTTTTATATGCAGAATCGAGGCTCGTGAAAGAGCTAATATTTATTTCACAAACAAATCAAAAACAAAATATATAAAAAGAGGGAGCGGAAGACAAGATGGGGAGAGAAGGGGAAGCACACAAACACAACATTTGAGAACAGGGAGATGAGTGGGAGGGAGAGGGCTTGGGGGGAGGTGGCGTGGGAAGGGGGGGGGGGGGGTGGAAGAAGTATAAAACACAAGGACACCAAGGACTTCCAGGACAGAAGTTGGTATTTCAAAAAAGTGGATTTGGGGTGAAATTAGCAGGGGTAGAAAAGATCAAGGTTTTGGATGGGGGAAGATAAGAGATGGTGGTGAATAGCTGTTTTAAAGACCTGGAGGGTGGAGTGGGATTGAAGAGAGTGAGGGAGTTTGTTCCAGAGGCGGGAGAAAAGAGGAATGAAGGAGTGAAGGTGAGCAGAGTCTTGATTTTGGCAGTTTAACCATAAGAGGGTTGCAGGCAGATCTTGTGCGACCTGTAGGAATATTTGGGGGACAGAGCCCAGAGAGAGCTGGGGGGGGGGGGGGGCAAGGCCAGAGAGGAGTCGGTAGAAGACGGAAAGACCACCAACCTGCCTGCGGTGAGTGAGTGAAAGGCCCTTGGAGTTAGCTTCATCGCGGGAGATTCCAATGATTCTGAACGCTTTGGCTTCAACAGCGTGAAGATGAGCTAGGTGTGAGGCAGGAGCACCAGCCCAGAGGGGAGAGCAGTTACTGATCCAGTATTCCATTGAGCTGCGGATGAAAGCCTTGTGTGTGTTGAGGAGCTCAGGTGTGCCAGGAAGGACCTCGCACGACAGAGGATGCCCAGTCGGTGACTGGCTTTGGAAGCCAGATTTGAAATGTGGTTTTCCCAGGAAAGATCATGGCAGATAGTGAGACCCAAAAGCTTGAGTGACAGAACTTCTTGGAGAGGATTATTCAGAAAGTGGATGGGAGGGTTGTCCAGTCGGTCTTTTCGAATCGTCAGTCGGCCCTGAATGGATTTCTCTCATCTCCCCTTCCAGTTCAGGCTGGAGTTCCTCAAGGCAGTGTTCTGGGCCTTGTGCTTTTTCTGGTCTTCATCAATGATCTCTCTGACTCTCTTGAAAATCCTCCCTATCTCTTTGCTGATGACTCCACTCTCTACCGCTCCATTCCTCATCCCTCAGATCGGCAGTCTGCAGCCTCCTCACTCTCTGCAGACCTGGACAAAATCACAGACTGGTCAAACAAGTGGAACATTAGTAAGGGAAACATATGAAAATCTGTTAACTAAATTGTTACCAAAAAATTTCTTCACCAATATGTTTGTAAAGGTGTGTAATAACATGTGTTAAAATGTTGAAGGTCAACTCCCGTGGGAAACCCAGAAAAAAGCTGTTGAATTCGGGTACCGAAAAATTATTTTCGAGAATTTTTATTTTTTTTAATCGGCCCTTAAGTAACTTATGAGGGGTCAAATAAGGGTTTTTCATGATTCTGAGTTGATTGTTAACATTTATATTTCACCACAGACACTCCTTTGTGGAAAAATAATTTCTAAATATATCTCATTTTCTACTTTGCAGGACATGGAGTCTAGCAATATGGATGAAGACGTTACTCCACCTGTGCTCAATTGCTTCATCTGTGCACGCTCGGATACACCAGCTGAAAGGCTCATACAGGCAACTCCAAAGGGATACTCAACTTTATTGAAACAAGCAGAAACTGTCGAAAATGTTACTGTTGTGGAACGTATGTAGGAGGCTCAAAAGGAAGGAAAACTGAGGTACCACCAGAAGTGTAAAAATGATCTGTACAACAACTTTGTGGCAACCACCAAGAAGTCAGCTCAAGCTTCAAAGGAAGAGAAAGAGTCATCAAAGTTGAAGAGAAGACGCACTTCTTGTGAGGTCAGTTCATCAACTGGCTGCAGTTCTAGAAGATCACAGTCAGTTGACCTCCTGTATAAGGATGTATGCATTCTTTGCAACCAACCAGCCCAGCTCTACAAAAATAATCCAGCACAAGCTAGAAAGAAATACAGAGTGCCAGATAATTTGACTGCAGATACACTGAAGGCAAGCTTGCTGAAGACAGCACGGAGTCGCGGGGATGACTGGGGCACTGAAGTCACTGGACGCCTGGAAGGGATCAACGACTTGGTAGCAGAAGAAACACTGTACCATTTGCGATGCAAACTTATGTTTGCGAGAGGTGACAGTTTGTCCAAGACTGATGAGGAAGGAAAAAGGAAGAGAGGACAGAGGAGTATTGATGAGGAGCGAGAGGCAGTTTTTATTGAATTCTGCGAATGGTTAGACTCAGAATTAGAGCATGGGGTAATGAACATGGACCAAGTCCATGAAAAGCTGCAGGAGTTTGATCAGTCACCAGAGAAGAGCCTTTCTTATTCAAAGCATTGGCTAAAGATAAAACTTCTAGAGAAATACGAAGACACCTTGTATTTCACAACACAGGAAAAAAGGGCAGATGTACTCTGTCTCAAAGATGGCACCGACAATATTCTGCGAGCGCATCATGCTAATCTTGACCATGGAGATGAGAAGACTCAGATCATAAAGACGGCACTCAAGTTCATATCCAATGATATTGCCTTGATTGATTTAGGTCCAAAGTCATACCCCACCACACACAGTATGACTGACATCGATAGTCAGCTGACACTTGTTCCTGCAAGCCTTCAGATGTTCTTGAGACGGATTGTCAAGACAGACGAAAGAGTTGCCGTTTGGGGGCAGAATTTTATTAAGGCCTGTCGACCTCGGTCTGGAGTATTGCCACACCAAATGGGGCTTGCCATACAACTTGATCATAGATTTGGGTCAAAATGGATGCTCAACAAGTTCCACCGGCTGGGATACACTGAGTCTTACACGGAGACACAAAACTACAAATACTGCTTCCTTAATAGTAGGAGTGGAGATGATGTTCCAGATACTTCTGGCACTCTTGACACCATTGTGGAGGAAACCGATGAACAGATCAATGATGAGGTTGCGGTTGATGCTGCGCTTGAGGATCAATCAGTGATGACAGCCAAAGTGCCAGCCAGTGAAAGTGAATTGTCAAGTAATGATCAGGTGGTCTTTATGGAGGTTGGCGAAACAAACAATGCAGTCACTCAGTTTGTTGGAGACAATATAGATTTAAACATTGTCTCTATTCACGGAAACACTCCCTTTCACTCAATGGGTTGGATCGAAGTCACCTCTCCGGCACCACCTTTGCCAGATCCACAGACAACAGCAGCTTTCCCCCGGGTAAGTCGAAGGCACTCGACAAAGCTAAGATCCTGAGAGGAACTGAAGTAAAGATTATTCCATTTACGAACAGGAAACAGATAGGAACGAACGTGATCATGTTTCTCCCCCTCGCTGAGCTTTCCTCCTCCCTGGCTCATGATCAGCCACTCCTCACTCCAGGTGACACACTCTGGGCAGCGGGGTGGGTGATCAAAGCCAACGATCCTGAGTTCCCACACTCCAACTGGAATGGCTGGATGAAGAGAATCCATGCTAATGATGCAAAGCAGAGCACACAGATCGAGTTCCTCCCAGTTATTGAAGGAGACCCTAATGACCTCAACACCATCTTCACCACTCTGAAAGAGTGCATACGGCGTGCTGGGGTCGCTATAGTGACCTTTGATCTTCCGATTTGGCTGAAGGCTGTGAATATAATAAAGCAGGCAAATCTACCCGTCATTCCAAGGTTGGGTGGTTTTCACCTGCTGAAGTCTTATCTTGGAGATTGCAGCAACCGGCGATGCAGCTGCAAGAAGAATGGGGTCACGTGCATCTCGGCCTGTGGAGTCTGTAATGGCATTACATGCAGAAACTGCAGTCATGATGTTGTTGAGTCTGAAGAAGACATAGACAATGACTGTTGAAACTTCTGACATTGTGGATGAGAAATAACTCTTGAGTATTATATATGTATGTGAAATAAAAGCTACTTTGTGTGTAAATGTAAAAGTGAAAATATAAATGTTAACAATCAACTCAGAATCATGAAAAACCCTTATTTGACCCCTCATAAGTTACTTAAGGGCCGATTTAAAAAAATAAAAATTCTCGAAAAATTGTTTTCGGTACCCGAATTCAACAGCCTTTTTTCTGGGTTTCCCACGGGAGTTGAACTTCAACATTTTAACACATGTTATTACACACCTTTACAAACATATTGGTGAAGAAATTTTTTGGTAACAATTTAGTTAACAGATTTGTGAAATATCTCATAAAATGCCCTTACTACATGTCTTTCAATCCTGACAAATCTCACACTCCTACTATGTCTCTCCGAAAAGACCGACTGGAAAACCCTCCCATCTACTTTCTGAATAATCCTCTCCAAGAAGTTCTGTCACTCAAGCTTTTGGGTCTCACTATCTGCCATGATCTTTCCTGGGAAAACCACATTTCAAACCTGGCCTCCAAAGCCAGTCACCGACTGGGCATCCTCCGTCGTGCGAGGTCCTTCCTGGCACACCTGAGCTCCTCAACACACACAAGGCTTTCATCCGCAGCTCAATGGAATACTGCTCTCCCTTCTGGGCTGGTACTTTACAGACACATGGGGAATCGGATCTTGGCTCGGAAACACTTTTGGAGGTTGGGGTGCATCTATTATGAAATTCATTTTCACCATCCTGTTGGTGATCCTGATTGTATTGTGCCTTATTAAATGCATACCAGCACTAGTGACGAAACGCGTCACTGCTAAATTCTTCACAACTACATCTCCCAAACCTCAAAAACGCAAAGAGACTTTTCTGGAAATGTGCATGATTGATTTGTATCGATTCCATGTGGCATCTAACTTTCACACTTCCCTCCACTATTGAAATGGTTCCTGACATGGAAGCCGAAAGAACAATTGGGCGCACTGCTATCACAAACAAGCATTCTGAGTATTGCACTGCAATACATGTCCCCTACCAAAGTTCAAAGTGCCATAACTTTGTCAAAAATGATCGAATATGCAAATTTATGCACGGTTGATGCTGGTTTTCAAACTTGATCTGAGGTATGCTGAGACACGTGTGTCACGCCTCGCTGATAAGCCCGCAAGGTCGCTCCGTGGAGCAGCCTGCACGTATTGCACTGTGTGAATTATATAATTACCAACTCACGGTCTGAGGTACTAGCAATTCAAGAGATATCCATTTTAAAAATATTTTCGTTTAATAAACGATATCTGCCAAACCACGTACCCTATCGCAAATTCCAAAAGGATATTTTAGTACACTGACATGCTGAACAGATCTGTGAAGTTTCCCCTCGATAGGATCCAAAATGAGGGAGGAGCTAGGTTTTAAAGGTTCATGCTTAAAAACGTCATAACTCTGAAACCATGTGATGCATGACGTCATGCTCGGTGACCTTTTTGTTCGTCATGGTTATGCGATTCTGCCTGCAAAGTTTGGCCTCGATCTGTTCAGCCGTTGCAGAGAAAAAGGGGTTTCCGTGTTTTCACGAAAAACAATATGGCGGCCGAACCACGTGATCTGTGACGTCATAATTACCATTAAAATATTCCACAGACCGAGTCCCCCCGACGGTGAAAATTTGATCTCAATCGGTCCTATTATTGCAGAGAAAATCTTTTTTAAAGGAAATTAAAACTTAAAATGGCACTGAGTTAAGGATCATCAGAATTATCAGAATTCCCAAAGTTCAAAGTGCCATAACTTTGTCAAAAATGATCGAAACGTCGTGAAGTTCGAACTTGATCTGTAAATTATCATGAAGAAACCATGTATCAAGTTTGAAATCATTAGCGTTAAGAGTTTAGAAAAAAAAGTCCGGAAAACTGTTCTTTGCGTGACGGACTGAAGGACTGACGGACGGAGGGACGGCGTGCAAACCTATAGTCCCCTCCGGTGTACACCGGTAGGGGACTAATGAGGGGATACTGCCAGACGATGGGCTAAGCAAAGTGGCCTACGTTGGAGACCTTTAGTTACATGTTCAAAGACCTGCCCGGGCTAGAAGAAGGTATATCCATGGAGAACTATTTTGACAAGGGATCCTCAGGTGAATTTGGAAAAATTTAATCTAAGGACCGAACAAAAAAAGAACAGGAATTATTTGTGGAAGCGGGTTAAAAAACTGAACGATTGTTCCTCAAAAATGGAGTCAACCTGTGACTCAAACAATTAATTTGGCTTCTATATTGTGGTCAAATATGACCAGAGGGAGGACTGTGGAAGCAAAATTAATTTGCGTACGTAATTTGTATAAATCAAGTGGATTTCCCGGAGCCTCGACCTTTCCGTTGCAAAACCTGTAAACTTGATGAATACATATAGTGTAGCAGCATAGCAAACCTGTTGTGCATTTTGTGATACAAGCACCAAATTTGGCACAAATGTACATTAATATGTTGCGAACATTTTCAGATATTGGGCCACTTGAAATTCCGTAATTTTTTTTTTCAAATTTTTTCAAATTTCGTAATTTCAAATTTTTCGGGTGACACCGTCACAATTTCGGTCTTCGAGGCCGGCCGATATAGTGGGGCGGCTTAGCCCAAATATTCAAAAGAATTCTGCATTTTGTGATACAAGCACCAAATTTGGCACAAATGTACATTAATATGTTGCGAACATTGTGTGGTCAGCAATGAAGACGAGAGTCTGAATTACATGTATGCAAAAGACCTTGTGAACCAGTGAAGCAAATACACGGGTAAGCATGAATTAAATCTAGGGCATGATATAATTTCCATGATGTTTACCTCTACACTCAATGGTGGAAGGAGGTAATGTTTTGATCCCAGCTTGTCTGTATGTCTGTTTGTCTGTTAGTCCACAAAATTCCAGACAAAGCTTGAAGTAGTGGTAGTTGTAGTGGTAGTGGTGATAACAGAAATTGTTATATAGAACTGAACTTATATTATTATTATATGCAGAAAATAACTTCATTTCTATATGCCCTGCAGTGGACAGGTTAATTGGTTTATGCACTGAAGGGGTCACCCTGGTGTGCACTGCTGTGTTCTGCCTCACTGAGTTGTTCAGGTATGATGTACTCAGCACAAGCTTCCGGTCGGCCCGGAGGTGGGGGTGCGGGGCCTGTCACGGAACGTCAAAACAAACGGCCTGCCGGGGCCGCCCAAAAGTCGGGCGTGAGGGGCGCGTCCACTAATGGAACGCCTCTCGCTTCCCAGATCGAGGGCCACGTGGTCAGGAGAACCTCGTCCCTTCCGGTCACACTTTGCCTATCGGCCGGCCTCGAAGACCGAAATTGTGACGGTGTCACCCGAAAAATTTGAAATTACGAAATTTGAAAAAATTTGAAAAGAAAAATTACGGAATTTCAAGTGGCCCAATATCTGAAAATGTTCGCAACATATTAATGTACATTTGTGCCAAATTTGGTGCTTGTATCACAAAATGCACAATTCTTTTGAATATTTGGGCTAAGCCGCCCCACTAATATAATAATCAGTGTTAATTGTATTCTATGAAAAATATAACCATTCTTTAGGCTCGCGTTTAGAGACAAGCATCCAGCTTGAACAGTGATGCTGTCTAGTTTCAGAGCCACGCAGCCAAGTAAGCTCAGTTAGAGAATAGGAAGGATATAGTCCCTTTTTAGTCTGATATTGTATAAATAGTATACTTTGGGGGTTACCCCATTGGGACATAATCCACAGGCATGGGAACAGTGGGGCTATTGATGGTATGGGCATGGCGTGTGCTCGGTGGTTGGAGCCACGCCCCCTTAAGAGGGTTTTGCGTGTTATAAAAAATGCATGAGTTCCAGTCATGATTCAGTTTTGTTGGAATAAAGGAGCTTTGAACAAGCGAAGAAGTGTCTCACCTTCTCGTTGTCCGCAACTCCTACATTGGTGACCCCGGCTGCTCCCGAACGTTTTTGGGGGGCTTCAAACGAACATGGCGACAAGCGCAGTTTCGATTAAGCTGCCGGAGTTTTGGGAACGCCAAGCTGCCGTTTGGTTTGCGCAGGCTGAGGCCCAGTTCGCCCTTCGGAGCATTTCTGCCGATGACACGAAGTATTATTATGTCGTGTCTGCGCTCAGCGGCTCCACTGCGACCAGGGTGGTGAGCCTTCTCCAGGATACTCCGGAGGGCGGCAAGTATGAGACGCTAAAAGCGCTGCTGCTCGAAACCTTCAAACTCACTGAGGCCGAGCGTGCCCGCCAGCTTCTTTCTCTACCCGGGCTGGGCGACTCAAAACCGTCGGAGCTGATGGACCACGTGTTGTCTCTCCTGGGCAGCCACCGGCCATGTTTCCTCTTCAGGGAGCTGTTCCTGCTGCATGTGCCAGGACAGATACGGTCAGCCTTGGCCAACTCGCCCGTTACGGATTTCCGCATCCTGGCCAGGGAAGCAGACAAGTTTTTCTCCGCCAGACAGCAATGTAGTGCGACTGCATTGGACCCCGGCCCAATCGAGCCTGCGCCGCGGGCGGACACCGTAGAAGCCGCCATTACGCCTCAGCGGCGGAAGTGTCCAGGCTTGTGCCGTTACCACGCAAGGTTTGGGCCCAAGGCCAAAGCATGCCGGCCACCCTGCAACTTCAGCGAGTCGGGAAACGGGGTGGCCGGCGCTCGGTAACTGCCATGAGCGTAGGCCGTTCGGGCAGTTTGCTGTTTATTTGGGACACCGACTCCGGACATCGTTTCCTCTGCGACACAGGTGCCCAGATGAGCGTTCTACCTGCGTCGGCATCGGACCGGGAGTCATGGCCCCGACCTGGTAGCCGCCAACGGCAGTGCTATTCAGACCTTTGGCAAACGGACCGTGGCACTGTGCTTTGGTGGGCAGCGGTTTTCATGGGATTTTGTCACGGCAAAGGTGTCCACCCCCTTGCTGGGCGCTGATTTCCTCTGCGCCAACGGCCTACTGATGGATGTGAAAAATCGGAGGCTCATTAATGCCGAGACATTCAGTTCTCTTCCATGCTCGCCGAGCGGGTCCGCCTCGACAAGGCTCGCGTGCATGCTCTCGACCTCCGATGAGTTCGCCCGCCTCCTCACCGAGTTCCCGGCCCTTACACGGCCCACCTTTTTGGCCGTTGCCGTCAAGCACGGTGTGGAGCATCACATTCCGACCACCGGCCCATCTGTCTATGCCCGGGCTCGACACCTTGACCCGGCGAAACTCGCTATCGCAAAGGCGGAGTTTGACACGTTGGAGCGTCTCGGCATCGTGCGACGTTCTGACAGCCCATGGGCCTCGCCTCTCCACATTGAGCTGAAGCGGGTGGTGGTTGGCGCCCGTGCGGGGATTATCGCCGCCTTAACGACGCCACTACCCACAACCGCTACCCAATCCCGCACATCCAGGATTTTTCTGCCCGCTTGGCCGGTAAATTTTTTTTTCTTTCTAAGGTGGACCTCGTTCGTGGTTACCACCAGGTCCTCGTCCGGCCGCAGGACATTCCTAAGACCACGGTGATTACACCGTTCGGGCTTTTCAAATTCCTCCGCATGCCTTTTGGGCTCAAGAACGCGGCCCAGGCTTTCCAGCACCTGATGGACAGCGTGTTGCAGGATTTGCCGTTTCTGTTCGTCTACCTGGACGATATCCTCATCGCCAGCGCTTCCAGGACGGAGCACATGCTTCACCTCTGAGCGCTCTTTGAACGCCTCAGTCAGCACGGCCTGATCATTAACCCGGCAAAGTGCTTGTTCGGGGTGGCCTCAATTGACCTTCTCGGCCACCGCATCATGAGGGAGGGGGCCGTCGCACTGCCGCCTAAAGTGGAGGCTGTGAAGGGTTTTCCGCGCCCCTCACCGTCAAGGCCTTGCAGGAGTTTTTGGGCATGGTGAACTTTTACCATCGTTTCGTGCCCCGGGCGGCCCAGCTGATGCGGCCCCTTTATGAGGCCCTCAAGGGCAAGCCTAACAAACGCGCCATTGACTGGACCGAGGAGATGGCAAAGGCTTTCACGGACGCTAAACTGGCCCTCGCCAGCGCAACCATGCTGGCACATCCGTCGCCCGATGCACCGATTGCTCTCACCACGGACGCTTCGGATTACGCGGTTGGCGCCATGCACGAGCAGTGGGTCAACGGGGCATGGCAGCCGCTTGCTTTTTTTTAGCCGGGAACTCCGCCCTAACAAACGAAAGTACAGTACCTTCGATCGTGAGCTCCTCGGCCTCTACCTAGCTGACCGACACTTCTGTTACCTGTTGGAAGCCCGCCGGTTCACAGTGTTTGAAGACCACAAGCCCCTGGTTTTTGCCATGGCCAAGGTCTCGGAGCCGTGGTCTGCCCGTCAACAACGCCAGCTCTCCTTCGTTTCCGAGTTCACGACAGACATCCAACATGGTGCTGGGAAGGACAATACGGTCGCCGATTGTCTCTCCCGGTCCATAGCTGGCGTGGTTCACCTTGGCATCGACTACGCCCGCATGGCAGCCGAACAGATCTCCGACCCGGATGTCCAGGACTGCAGGGCGGCGGTCACAGGGCTTCGACTGTCCGATGTGCCGTTCGAGGACACGGGCACCACGCTACTGTGCGACATATCTTTGGGACAGCCTCGCCCCGTCATACTCACCAGCTGGAGATGGCTGGTGTTCGAGGCCATCCACGGTCTTTCTCACCCGGGCAGGTAAGCGTCGGAAAAGTTAGTGGCGGCGAAGTTCGTTTGACACGGGCTCAGGCAGGATGTGTGCGCCTGGGCCAACACCTGCGTCGAGTGCCAACGCTCGAAGGTGCATCGCCATACCCAGGCCCCATTGGCGCCATTCCCAGTGCCAGAGCGACGCTTTGACCATGTTAACGTGGACCTGGTAGGACCCCTTCCCCCCTCGCCGGGATTCACCCACCTACTCACGATGATCGATAGGACCACCAGGTGGCCAGAGGCCGTCCCGCTCACATCTACAACGTCCGCTGATGTGGCCCGGGCATTCATCGGCACTTGGGTTGCCCGTTTTGGCGCTCCCTTGTACATCTCTTCAGACAGGGGGCCCCAGTTCACTTCAGAGCTCTGGGGTGCTGTTGCCCAGGGGCTTGGGGTAAAGCTCCATCGCACCACTGCATATCATCCCCAGGCTAATGGTTTGTGTGAGAGGTTTCATCGCTCCATGAAAGCTGCTCTCAAGCCAGCCTCCGGGATGACAGTTGGGCCGACAGACTCCCGTGGGTCATCTTGGGCCTCAGGACAGCCCCGAAGGAAGACCTCCAGTCCTCATCCGCTGAGCTCGTCGTTACGTGCTCCTCCCCAAACCCCGGTCACGGTGTACCTCCGAGCCCCGAAAGGAGTCACGGCAGAAAGATGTGTTATTATGTGTGTCAATGACCAATGGTGAAACCACACCAACCAATTGTTACCAAAAAACAAGTATTGTATTAATGTCACAAAAGAATAACAGCACAAGTACAATATTCTTTCAATTGCACAACCAAAATACGATATAATTCCTATGATGGTACCATCAATTTCTTACTCAATAACTCACTGTGCTCCAAGTGAGCGAAAAGAACATTCCCCAAAGTCTCTGTCCCGGCACCAAGCCAAAGTCGATCCACGCTCCGGTGATCGCAAGAAAAAGGTCGTATCGAGACCAGAATCCAGGTCGGCTGACAGTCAACGCTGCCAAAGAGGCACAAAGGTGCACCCAAAAGGCGACTGGGAAATCACACCTTTGGGTATGAACGTTCAGCGGCTCCCAAACTGAGAACGACAAATTCCCACTCAAAATCCACGTTACACACGCAAACCAGGCTAACGGCTGTGTGCGGTGAAATGGCCGGAGCGAGGTGAAAAGGCTGGAGCGATGCGAAATGGCGGGAGCGAGGCGAAATGGCGGGCGGGCCCATAATGAAGGCGTACCTGCTCTCCAACGATTCTCTTCGGAATCGACCGCAAAACCCGACACGCAGGTTTATTTGTCCCTGCGATCACGACTTTGTCCCAGGAATCCCTTTTCCAGGAAAACCAAAGTTCGCTCTCGTGACCCCCGTTCGCCAGAGTCTCCGCGAGACCTCAAAGCAGCTCGGCTTTTCTTCCCGACCTCACTTGCTCCGCTTTTCACTTCCTCCTCTTCTTCTTCCGGTTTTCTCCCAATCCGATTTCTTTTAAAACACTAATTTTTCACCTTTTGAAAACAGTTATCTCCATTTCACTTAAACAATAACAATAATAGTACATGAAACCAAAAATGCTTAGAGTGGATGAAAACCACAACAACGGAAGTGACGAATCTGTAACACTCGTCTATGGCCAGCCACTGCGGGTTCCCGGGGAGTTCATGCCTGACGCCACAAGCCCCTGGTCCGCTGCCCGTCAGCGGTCGGTTCTCCGGGAGAATGCCAAGATGTTTGCACCAGTGCCCACATCTCAACATGGTTTGCCTCGGGCCCACGTCCGCCGGATCTACGTACAGCGGAGTACGTCTTTGTTCGCCAGGACGCACACCAGGGGCCGCTTCGGCCGCCTTATGATGGGCCTTTCCTCGTTCTGTAAGCCGGGGACAAGTCCTTCGTGGTCGACATCGGTGGCAAACCGGACCACCTTTCGGTGGACCGCCTCAAGCCGGCTCACTTGGACCTAGGCCAGCCCCCTCGGTTGGCTCAACCCCCACGGCGGGGCCGTCCCCCGTCGGGTAAGTCCTCGGTTGGCCCGCCTACCGCCAAGCCGCTAACAGTCATTGCTCGGGTCCTCAGTCGTTTCGGCCCGGGTGGTTAAGGAGCCACGCCCCCTTAAGAGGGTTTTGCGTGTTATAAAAGATGCACGAGTTCCGGTCGTGATTCAGTTTTGTTGGAATAAAGGAGCTTTGAACAAGCGAAGTGTCTCGCCTTCTCGTTGTCCACAACTCCAACATTACTTTTCATTCGATACCTATATACATATACACAAGGCTGGGCCAAATCAGGGGTGATTTTCAATTTTTCATACTACAAGGTTGTAATTTACCTAAAAGTTGTGGCTGGTAACAGAAACAAAACCATGAAATTTTTTTTCAAAAATATTGACGTCTTACGGTAAAACAGCCCGTTACCATAGCAACCGTTAGACGACTCAAAAAATCCTTAAAATCGATGATTTCTCAGGCTGTGTGTGACCCCCAGAGTTGATTCTGGTACCAAAAGATTCAGAATTGAAAGCCAAGGATGATTGGATAGCTTAACAATGTCTGTGACACAATTCAATACAACTTTTATCCCAAAAACTCATTTTTATCTCAAATTTAAGGCATTTGTTTGAAAAAAAAATGAAAATTTTGCTTTTTAATCATAGGATAATCATTAATCAGAGCTATAGTCAAATTAAATGTACTTTAAATTAACTTTTGTCATTGATTAAGCTTTTTTGTCTCAAATTTAAGGTCTGACATTGAACATTGATAACAAAATAAAAAACCTAGTCCCAATTGTAATCAATGGAGGCCAATGACTTCTTAGTCACAACCTCAGTGGATGTTGCCAGTCCATGCAGCTTCTCCCTGACGCCCTTCACAACCCTGTATAGAGCCTGGAGCTGCGCCTCAGATTTGGGGGCCTTGTTAGTGTTCAAATCTATGGTGAGTCCAAGTGTCCGCTCTGCTGCGTCATTGACAACTGGGAGTTTGGCCACAACTTCCTTGCCATGACGATAGCTGTCTGAGGTGGGCCACTGTGCAACGGGGAGCTTCACAAAACTGGAGTCAATACCCAAGAGTTCAAACATGCTCCAAGAGTCGTAACCAACAAAGTCTTTGAGGGCTTTACTCCCCAATTGCTGTGAGGCTGGCATCTCCTGTATCATGTTATGTGCAGTCCCATGGTACCTGAGCATAGCCCTTCTCATAGTCTGCTTGTCAGATGACGTTCTGTCCGAGAAGAGTGCCAAAGAGACCAATCTCTCTGAGAGGTACCACAAATGGTTTTGTAGCTTCTCTCGGGCCACAGTCACAAAGGACAGAAATTTGGCAGGCCACTTTGTTGGATTCTTTGCGATACTGGCCTCAGCCTTGAGGAGGTTCTTCATCAGGTACATGTCGTTAGATGGTGCATCTGCAGCACTGGTACATGTCAACCACGCTTTAGTGTAGAAGACCGACATGAATGCAGCGAGACTGGTTATGTCTTCCAGCTCTTCGGGTGTGTAGATATCTCCCAGCTGCTGACGGAAGAGTGCCACCTTTATAGTGTATAAAGTCTTGCTCATCCAACGGGCGTGGTGGAATGCCCCAGGAGCTTTGATAGTGATGGTCCTCATACCATCAGGGACAGTCCCTCCAAGAAACAGCAGTGTGAGGTGTGCCAGCTCCAGGTAGTCGTGTCGAAGAGTCTCCTTTGTGCTATTGTCCATCCACGTCTGAAGGAAGGTGATGGTGGCATGTACATGGCCAGCCAGCTCTCTCTGTTGAGCAGACACCTCGACCAATGTGTAGTTTCCCTGGTCCAATTCACTCCAAGTGTTGAGCAGTCGCTTGAACAGCTGTTCATTAGGTCCTGCGGTGGGGCCATACACTATTGAGCAAGACGCCCCTCCAACCAATTCGTGGATGTGGTGCCGACACGCCAGTTGCAGAAGACTCCTGCCAAACTCAGTCTCCAGTCTTACTACGACTCCACTCTTGACCCCAGAGTTCACTGCCGTTGTATCGAAGACAAGAGCGCCTATCCTTGATGTGTGCAAGAGCGCCTTGAACGCCCTGATGAATGGTTACAGTAACAACCGAAAGCAGGCATTAAAATTAATGATTGTAAGCTGCTTTTGTTAACTTTTTTTTATTGAAATGAAGATGGCCAAATTTAAACAACGTTATAACAGTTATAAAAACTGGACAATACAAGGTTGTAAAAGACAATTTAAAGTAAATTTAATCTGATTAATGGTTATCCTATGATTAAAAAGCAAAATTTTCAATTTTTTTCCATAAATATGCTTGAAATTTCAGACAAAAATCAGTTTTTTGGATAAAAGTGGTATTGAATTGTGTCACAGACATTGTTAAGCTATCCAATCATCCTTGGCTTTCAATTCTGCATCTTTTGGTACCAGAATCAACTCTGGGGGTCAAACACAGCTTGAGAAATCGTCAATTTAGGCATTTTTTGAGTCGTCTGTAACTGTTGCTATGGTAACGGGCTGTCTGACCGTAAAACGTCAATATTTTTGAATTTTTTTTTCATGATTTTGTTCCTGATACTCACTCACAACTTTTAGGTAAATTACATTGAATTAGGAAAATCACCTCCGATTTGGCCCAGCCTAATATTACACATACATATATATTAAAGATTTAAAATATAGAACTAAAATCTTGTAACAAAGATGTATAACTCTCACTCATTTGAAACTCTTGCAACCCTGTTTTTCTCCAGGATTGAGATTGAGATTGAGAAACAAAGCAGATTTCTTCAGGCACACCAAGCATGTTTTTATCTCAAGGGGGCAGAAAGCTCTGTTAATTTTGTAAGACAGTTAGAAATCTATGTTTACATTCGTGGCCGGGAGAGTGTTGAAGATAACAAAAGAAAGCTGACTACCAAGGAGTGGCAGAATCACGAAATCACGAAATGCCTGTTATCTCTCTGAACCTTATTTGACCTTTCCCTCTTTCATCTCTGACCATAAATAGCCGTGCAGAAGAAGATCGGGGAGGCTCTCAGTTCAATGCATGTTTGAATGTGGAATACTGAGCCGGCGTGGTGATTTCATTTTATTCGTGTATGTGTTACTCTGAATTGAAGCGTGTTTTTGTAATACCTTTGGTATCAGTGAATTGAGGACTCCCATGTGTCATTAAAATCAGCTGATTGTCTTCTGAAATGTCTGGACAATTAATTCATTGAGTTTTGTCAATCATTCAAGGCTAAATTAATTAAATCCCTAACAGCATCCTCCATCGTGCGAAGTCCTTCCTTGGCACACCTGAGCTTACCACATACAAGGCTTTCATCCACAGCTCAATGGAATACTGTTCTCCCCTCTGGGCCGGTGCTCCTGCCTCACACCTAGCTCGGCTTCATGCTGTTGAAACCAAAGCTTACAGAATCATTGGAATCTCCCACGATGAAGCTAACTCCAAGGGCCTTGCACTCACTCACCGCAAGCAGGTTGGTGGTCTTTGTCTTCAACAGACTCCTCCCCGGCCTTGCTCCCCCAGCTCTCTCTGGGCTCTATCCCCAAAATATTCCTTCAGGTCACACAAGATCTACCTGCAACCCTCTTATGGTGAAACTGCCAAAATCAAGACTCTCTGCTCACCTTCACTCCTCTTTTGTCCTGCCTCTGGAACAAACTCCCTCACTCTTATCTTCCCCCATTCAAAACCTTGATCTTTTCTACCCCTGCTAATTTCACCCCAGATCCACATTTTTTAAATACCAACTTCTTTCCTGAAAGTCCTTGCAGTGTCCTTGTGTTTTTATACTTCTCTCCCCCCCCGCCCCCCCTCCACTTCCCACGCCTCCTCCCCCCCCCCCCCCAAGCCCTTTCCCTCCCACAGATATCCCTGCTCTCAAATGTTGTGTTTGTGCTTCCCCTTCTCTCCCCATCTTGTCCACCGCTACACTTATTATATGTTTTGTGTGTCTGTTTGATTTTTCTTTGTGTGATAAATGTTAGCTCTTTCACGAGCCTCGATCCTGTATACAAAAAAAACCAGAAAGTGACACGAGGCGATCAGCGCACCTCACGCGAGCAGATTCTCGTTGACAAGCAATGACAACTCCTCTCATGCATACCTGACAACCGACTACCAGAGCAGCTTGCCACAGAGCATTTAAAAAGAAAAACAAACCACGTTGGATGGACCCTATGGCACTTTGCAGGCACGTGATGCCAAAGGGACAGCACCAGGCACGTGAAGGATGCCTGCACCACCACAGTTGAAGAGCATACGGAGGTGGTCGCAACAGCAACTGAAGTTTGAAATGAAATCTCAATTTTTTTTTACCTTTAAGAGTATATGTGCGCAGCGGTACAAGTTCCTCTGGGCTAGTCGTGCATACATGCACACAACTTCCTGGTTTATAGATTTGAGTGTTCGAAATAAATATTGAGTCACATCTTCTTCACATTTCTTGTCTCGGGTTCTGTTTCGAGAGAAGTAGAAGGAAGTTTCAAGTGGAAAGTTTTACCCGGAACAGAGAAATCCTGGGGTTTGGGATTGCTTGCTCGATGAATCTTGAAGCACATCACACAAAC
This sequence comes from Myxine glutinosa, assembly GCF_964187855.1. Lineage (NCBI taxonomy): Eukaryota > Metazoa > Chordata > Myxini > Myxiniformes > Myxinidae > Myxine > Myxine glutinosa. The sequence goes on from NC_136266.1 coordinate 188,674,085, forward strand.
GTAGCACAGCTATTGGCAGGAAGTTTATTTTTACAATTCTGAACCGACAAGACGTGTATTGCATTGAAGACATATTGCAAAAATATTTTAAAATCCCATGAAGGCCAAAGTTTGATGAATCTACAATGCAGCGTGTGTAAGCGTACAGACAAAACGACAAAACGAAGGGAAGCCTTTTTCAACAAAGCAAACCAATTCCCTATCTGGTTGCATAGGTTTACACTGTTGATTGTTCCCGATGGAAAGTCCATTCAAAAAGAAAACCCAAATTGCAGAAAGAAAAAAAATACAAATCCCAATTGTATCAAGCAGGAAGTTGATATTCCAACTTTGTAATAACCATGCACAAGTGACTAATGCAGACAGTATATATTTAGGAGTTATCCACTCTGTACACAAGAAGGTAGAACTTTAACTTGGAGGTCCACCACATCCCCCCCCCCACCACGTACATATTAAAACAATCTGAACGATTTATCTCCATAGTGTGCTCCCGGAAATGCTTCTTCCCTCCCAGAAATTTCCCACCCTCCCTTCCGTTCCCTCCGCTCCCACAACCTTCATTTTCCCAATTTCTCCCCAAAACCGTTCACTCTCACCTGCTTTCAGTCACCACGCACACGCGGCTACACGTCCCTTACCACGAGGTACCGGACAAACACTGCACGAGGGTCAGTGATATGCAAATGTGACCTTCAAACTTTGCTACAGGTTGAACTGCATGCAACACCTGGCCCCTGCGACTCCTGGAAAGGACCTCGTAAAGTCCCCGAGAGACAGCAGCTTCATGGGCCTTGGTTCAAGTGCAAAATCTGCAATAACGTGATAGAAAAACAAAAATGCTTGTCCAGAAGATGGTCTTGGTCAACCAAGCTAAAGAAAGAAAAACAAAAACAATCAGGAGGAATGAAGGTAGTTTAGGGAAACAAATAGAATGGGGGCTCGTTCTTGGCATCGGACAGGTTGACCCCAAATAAAAACAACAAACCCTTTCGTCCCCCACACCTCTTCCTCTCCCAACTGTACTTATCAACAAAAAATATAACCAACAAAGATAAACGCAAACAGCTCTCGTGAAAGGAGGATCCTCATTCCACTTAAGAAGCTAATTTCCTCCGACCGTATGTCGCGGTAGTTGATCCCTCATTGCTGCATGTGGGCGTTGCGCTTCGATGGAGGCACCAGATGTTTTGGCAGCTCTGCAGGCAGCTCGTGACCTTCCAACTTAACCCTGATAAGATGGTTGGCAAGTGCAAACTCGTCGTCATCCAACATGCCGTCGTGGTCGACGTCTGAGAGTTTCCAGATCTTTCCGAGCACAATGTTGGGCAGCTTTGACTTCAGCATCTCCAACTTAGCGCTGGCACCAGAAATTTTACCGTCGATAGGAGACAGCATGTAGAAAATCTCATCGTATTTGGGTTTGTCACGTGCCACCACCCAATCTGGCTCATCTACACCTTCTTCGGCACCTTCACCGTACCCCTGTCCAAACGGGCCGTTCTGCGTGTTCTCGAATGCCCCACCGGAGACGAGCTGCGTCGGAGCCTGGCTCTCTTCCTGGCGCACGAGCACCATGAGGCGTGAAATGTCACTGGCGAGCATTTCATCGACCACCTCGAGCAAGCGTGGTTTTAATGGGTGGAAGCGGGCAAAGTCTTGATTTTGGAGTATCTCCTGGAAGTACAGAAATCGCAAGCGAAACGTCAATAGCAATGTTGGACTGAATGATGGCGCACAGGAATGACGACATTCCAAATCCGTACATGAAATATTACATTTAGAATCGTGCTATATTACAAAGCACGGCAAATGAAGCTCAGTCATCGCAAGGAACAGAAGGCCAGTCCTGTCAAAGTGAACTTGATAGCATGCATCAATTCTACTGATCACATTCATCGGAAGTGCAAGTACAATCCAACGCGAAGAAATACAATTCCTCACCACTGAGTGTTACGTGAGAAGAACTTCCTGGTTTGTTGGCAAGTACGACAGGACAATTTGTAGCAACTGAGGCTGCAGTCTTATTCTTCTTTAACGACCACAAATATTCCCACATTCTTGTTGGGTTGGCTGGGGGAAGATGGGCCCAGGGCTTTACGAACTGGACGGCCGGGCCTGAATTTTGACTTAGATTAGGGCAGGAATTTGTTAATGGTGCTAGAGATAGCTTGCCTGCTCTTCACAAAGGACATTGTGGGATCTTTAACGTCTACCAACTAATGGTGGCAGACTTGCCACCCAGTTTGATGCAGCACACACAATACATTGATGAATCAACCTGCCTGCGAAACACTGGGATGACTTTATAGCTCGGCTGACATTTGGACCGAGCAAGACAGCTCAGAGGCGAGTGCGCAACTCAAGCTGCAGTAATGGTCATAATAAATTGATATATGCGGGGATACCCAGACCAGGAATGGAACCCAGGTCCGCTGTAAAACCGTACCAGTGCTCTGCCATCTGAGCTATCTGGGCGACCCTCACCAAACATGCAATTTTCCCGACATATGTCAATTAATTAGTTATAATCCTGTTAATTTATTGAAATGTTCAAAAAGTTTGTCCATGCAGGACAACCTTCTACACCATTTAAACTTTAGAAAATATCATTCTCAGCTGCGCTTACTCATATTCCTGCGACACCTTTTGCTGCAATTTCATCTGTTTAGAAGAAAAAACAATGCACAAAACGACTTGATCACATTGATCCGTTGCAATGTTTTCCTCGAGATGAATGGAGATGGCAAGATGAGCAACAGAGAACCATGTCGTGCTTTTGGATGCATGGCAACATCCAAGAGCCACAATATCAGATGGATGTCACATCTTGAGTTTTTCACAAGCAGCAACAACCACCGACACAAGAGCAAATGTTGATGACACCGCCATGTGCGCCAGGATCCATACTTTGCAGGTGCTGAGAGCTAGCACAATTAATCAATCTGATCAGAGAAAACATCAACTGCAGCATTGATGTGTACCAAATTGTCACCTCGTATTTCATGCATCAACTTGTCGAGATGATCTCTGTTGGAGCATCTCATATGATGTCATGTGATGACATGATGTCATGTGATGTGACACGTCATGTGATGTGACATGATGTCATGTGATGCCATGATGTCATGTGATGCCATGATGTCATGTGATGTGCCATGTCATGTGATGTGCCATGTCATGTGATGTGCCATGTCATGTGATGTGCCATGTCATGTGATGTGCCATGTCATGTGATGTGACATGACGTCATGTGATGTGACATGATGTCATGTGACGTGACATGTCATGTGACATGTGATGTGACATGATGTCATGTGACATGATGTCATGTGACAATGTCATGTGACAATGTAATGTGACAATGTCATGTGATGTGACGTCATGTCAATGTGGCATGTGTGGCATGTGAATGTGGCATGTCATCATGTGATGACATGATGTCATGTGATGACATGATCTTATGTGATGACATGTCATGTTATAGGTCATGTCATGTCATGTGATGAGGTCATGTCATGTCACCCCATGCCATGTGATGTCATGCCTTGTATTTCATGCATCTGGATGAGATCTCTGTTGGAGCATCTCATGTGATGTGACATGATGTCATGTGATGAGGTCATGTCATGTCATGTGTAACGGAGTCCTCTACAATCTCCTGGTCTCGGTAACCTCCGAACCCCGAGAGGAACCCCAGCAGAAAAATATGTTACCCTGTGTTGAAAATCAATAGCGAAACCACACCAATGATTTATAAATTAACAAAATTGTATGAGAAATCACACACAGGAATAACGGGATAACAGATGGCCATTAAGAGTGCACTCTATATATATCTTAAATAAAGTCAAGTGACTCACTGCTCTGCTAGCAAATGAACGGACACTCCTCAATGTCTCTATGACTTTTCCCAAGGCGAATGGGATTCGCTCCAGCGGTCGATGGAACGAAATCCGGTCGAAGCCCGAATCTCGCTCTCCAGTCGATCTCCGAAGCGTGGACAGTGGGCAAGGGTGCTCTTCCCGCCAAACTGTACAACGGCGCCCTCCAGAGGCGCACCTTCACCGCTCCCTCAGCAAACCGCAACGTAATTGGAGACGAAGCGGTCGCACCCACTCATCCCCGACAGACGGTAGGAGGTTGGGGGTGAAGATGACACGAAGCAAACGTTCACAGGTGTCCGAAGCACGGGGTTCAAAATGGCAGACGGCTCTGGCTTGAGCCGATGCGACGAGGCAAGGATTCATCGGAATCTCAGCGCCCCAAATCTGTCTACACAGATTTCTCCACTCCAGCGAATATTCTTATCGCCGGATGTCCCTTCCAGGAACTCAAAATCCCCTCGCGGCTGTCGGTAAACCTTGCTCGTTACCGGAGCGCTGACATCACGCGTCCTCTCAGACTTGGTTCGCGCTGCCTCCTCCTCTTCACCTCATTGTCTTCTCCTTCAGTTTCCTGTTTCACTTACAGTTATCCTTTTTAACTTTTGATAACCGTTCGTGAATAATAAACCTTGTGAAACTAATAATAATACATAATATCAGAAACATGTCCAGTGGTTGAAAACCACAATAACGGAAGTTACGAATCCGTAACACTTCCCCTCCTCAAGAAAGAAAGTTTGAACACAGCGAGAACTTTCTTTGCATGCAAACTCTTTCAACAAACAAAAATAAACTCAACCCCAAATCACCAATTCCCAGGGGCAACAATATAATCAATATTTCCCAAAAATAAAACAACAAAACTTTGAACAACCCACAGAGATTTCCAAGGTTAATTGACTCTGGACAAAGCGTCAGCCATGACATTGTCCCTGCCCTTTACATGTTCAATTTCCCAGTTGGAGTCCTGCAAAGCCAAACTCCATCTCATCACCCTCTGATTTTTACTTTCAGTTTCTTGTGAATGAAGGTTAAGGGGTGGTGATCAAAAATCCAAAGGCCAGCAAATCTATAGCACTTTTCCCGGGAGGCCGAGCTGAAAGCCAGGTTCCATGATGGTTGGGGTGGTGAGGCCTGGAAGTATTTACTACATGGACGCCTTTAGGAACGCGGAGTTCACGGTTAGTCCGTGCAGGAAAGTTCACTACATGGACGCCTTTAGGAACATGGCGTTCACGGTTAATCACGGTCGGAAAGTTCACTACATGGATGCCCTTAGGAACATGGAGTTCACGGTTAGTCCGTGCAGGAAAGTTCACTACATGGACACCTTTAGGAACATGGCGTTCACGGTTAATCCGTGTAGGAATCTTGGCTCGGCGGCTCCGCGGCATTCAGTGCTTCAACTTCTCCGAACTTTCATAATAATTACGGAGGGACCGCTTGTCACTGTAGTCACAAGAATAGCGGTCTCCTTCTCGGCCACTACTCTGACAATCCTTCCTTCGGGGGCTGCCGTAACTCTGGGAGCCTCCACAACAATATCGATTGCGGCCACCACCAAAACTACTACTCCGTGGTCCTCTTCTGTAGTTCCCACGACACCTATGAAATGCCTTCCCTACTGTTATGGTCCGACCCTCCAACTCCTTGCTATTCAGATCCTTTTCTGCATCTCTGGCGTCCTTTGAGTTTTCAAACGTGACAAAGCCAAACCCTCTTGACTTTTATGTCTCCCTGTCTTTTATCAGCAGCACTTCCAAAAGCGGTCAATAGTTGCTGAAGGCAGACTCCAGAACATCTTCCTTTGTTTTGAAGTTCAGTCCACCTACAAATAACTTGCTAAATTTGTCGCCATCCCTAACTGGTGTGGTGTTATTTTCCCTACTGGGCTTTTTAACAACCATCGGGTTACCATAAACTTGACCACCGGCCAAATCATTCCCGATAACAACAGATACTCCCTCTACAGGAAAAGTGGCTTGCAAACCTACGGTGACCGGTCCTGACACCACATCGGACTCAAACTGGATGGCATGAAGTGGAGCTCTAACACAGCCACCAATCCACTGTAAACGAACACTATCACCAGTTGCTGTCTCCTCTGACAATGGCAAGATGCCTTCAAGCATGATTGATGTGCTCCGGTGTCCCTCAATACCCTAACAGGTTTCCGGGTAGTCGGGTCTCCATCCAGTGACACCAACCCCTCTGAAATAAATGGTTGGTAACTCTTTTGAGGGCGATTTCTCACACTTGCCATTGCATTCGGAGTTGTACTAGTCGAACTCCGCTCCTGATTTTCCTTTCCCAGGGCATAACAGTGGGACATCAAGTGTCCAGGTTTATGGCAAAAAGCGCAAGTAGGCCCGTAGGAGAACCTCGTGGTCTGCCTCGAGCCCCCCTGAGGATTAGTCCGTCTTGGCACTGCAGACCTCTGATCCCTAGGAGTCGCGGTATCAGATCTATCCTCATAGTCATCTCCAGGCCGTCCCCATGAATCTTCGTTCTCCACACCGGATGCACCATAACTCCCGTGGTTAAGTCTAGGTGAGAAGGTAAGGTTTGTGGAACCCCATCCTGTGTGTTAAAGCATAATTGTCTGCCATGGTTGCTGCCTCATACAGCTTTGGTACTTTCCTGTCCTACAGATGTACTTTAATGTCCTCGTGGACGCACTGTTGGAATTCCTCCACCAGGATCAATTGTCGCAATAGTTCGAAGTCTTTCCCGACTTCTTTTGAATCACACCACTGATCAAACATGGTTTCTTTCATTCTGGCAAACTCCACATGGGTCTCATTCTCCCTCTTCCTGGTGTTCCGGAATTTTTGCCGGTAAGCTTCAGGGACCAATTCATAGGCTTTGAGAATGGTTTTCTTCACTATCTCATAATCTGCACATTGCTCAATCGGTAAAGCCGAATAAATATCTTGAGTTTTACCCACCAGAACACTTTGCACTAATATGGTCCAGGACTCCTCCGGCCATTTTAGCAGTTGAGCCACTTTCTCAAAGTGTAAAAAAAAAACTTGGCTACCTCCTTTTCATTGAAGGGTGGAACCAGCCTCACATGTCTGCCAACATCCCAGATGTTTTGACTAGTTGTCGAACCAGTCGGCATGGGTGGTACCTCTCCCCGTTCTCTCATTAACTCCAGCTCCTTGACTTAAATTTCCTGCTGACGCGCCAATTCACGGTCCTTTAACTCACTTTCGGCCCTTCTCTCCTCTGCTTCGAGTTCTCTTGCAGCTCTCTTTTCCTCTGCTTTTTTGTCTTCTAACCTTTCCTGGAGTTCTCTTTCCACTCTCCTTTCCTCAGCTTTTTTCTCTTATAACCTTTCCTGGAGTTCTCTTTCCTGTACTTTTAACCTTTCCTGGCTCTTCAATTGCATCTCCGTTTTTTGGAGCTCCACACTTTCTTGTTCTTCTGGTAACCAATCCAAGGCTCCCTCTCTCCAAGTTCCTTGTTCCACCATAGATTCTATCACCACTGTCTGCATCTCTGTTTTCTTCATTTTACCTCGGACCTCCAAGCTAAAATGTTTGCCCAATATCAAGAGTTCTGATTTTAGTAACGCTCGGAACTGTGCCTCACTAGGGGTCGCTGTAAACTTCTCTGCGTCAAACTCCATGGTGACTATCCGTTAACACCTGTTAACCTTCACACAAGAAATTTCCCAAAAAAAAATTTTTTTGTTTGTTTTTTGAAAAATTTGGGAATGTTGAACAAATTCCAAAATTGGAAAATTGGGGAATGCTAGGGAATTCTATCCCGGACGATATTTAGGGAATTTTAGATCCCGGACGAAGACCCAATTGTCAATTGGAGTCAATTGGACGAGTCCCCAATTTCTGTTACGAGTCCTCGACAATCTCCTGGTCTCGGTAACCTCCGAACCCCGAGGAACCCCGGCAGAAAAATATGTCAACCTGTGTTGAAAATCAATAGCGAAACCACACCAATGATTAATAAATGAACAAAATTGTATTAGAAATCACACACAGGAATAACGGGATAACAGATGGCCATTAAGAGAGCACTCTATATATATCTTATATAAAGTCAAGTGACTCACTGCTCTGTCAGCAAATGAACGGACACTCCTCAATGTCTCTATGACTTTTCCCAAGGCAAATGGGATTCGCTCCAGCGGTCGATGGAACGAAATCCGGTCGAAGCCCGAATCTCGCTCTCCAGTCGATCTCCAAAGCGTGTACAGTGGGCAAGGGTGCTCTTCCCGCCAAACTGTACAACGGCGCCCTCCAGAGGCGCACCTTCACCGCTCCCTCAGCAAACCGCAACGTAATTGGAGACGAAGCGGTCGCACCCACTCATCCCCGACAGACGGTAGGATGTTGGGGGTGAAGATGACACGAAGCAAACATTCACAGGTGTCCGAAGCACGGGGTTCAAAATGGCTTGAGCCGATGCGACGAGGCAAGGATTCGTCGGAATCTCAGCGCCCCAAATCTGTCTACGCAGATTTCTCCACTCCAGCGAATATTCTTATCGCCGGATGTCCCTTCCAGGAACTCAAAATCCCCTCGCGGCTGTCGGTAAACCTTGCTCGTTACTGGAGCGCTGACGTCACGCGTCCTCTCCGACTTGGTTCGTGCTGCCTCCTCCTCTTCTCCTCATTGCCTTCTCCTTCGGTTTCCTGTTTCACTTTCAGTTATCCTTTTTAACTTTTGATAACCGTTCGTGAATAATAAACCTTGTGAAACTAATAATAATACATAATATCAGAAACATGTCCAGTGGGTGAAAACCACAATAACAGAAGTTATGAATCCATAACACATGTGATGAGGTCATATCATGTCATGTCATGCGACATCACATCATGTGACGGCACGTGACGTCATGTCATGTGACGTGACGTGACGTGACGTGACGTGACATGACGTGGTGATGTGATCATGTAATGTCATGTCATTTCATGTGTTATGTCATGTCATGCCTTGTATTTCATTCATCATCTGGTAGAGATGATCTCTGTTGGAGCATCTCATGTGATGTGACATGTTGTCATGTGATATGAGGTCATGTCATGCCATGTCATGTCATGTCATGCGATGCGATGTGATGACTTTGTCATGTCATGTCATGATGGACACATGTCAAGTCATTTTTTGCTGACGACTCTACTCTGTCGCTCCATTCCTCATCCCTCAGATCGGCAGTCTGCAGCCTCCTCACTCTCTGCAGACCTGGACAAAATCACAGACTGGTCAAACAAGTGGAACATGTCTTTCAATCCTGACAAATCTCACACTCTAACGATGTCTCTCCGAAAAGACCGACTGGACAACCCTCCCATCTACTTTCTGAATAATCCTCTCCAAGAAGTTCTGTCACTCAAGCTTTTGGGTCTCACTATCTGCCATGATCTTTCCTGGGAAAACCACATTTCAAATCTGGCCTCCAAAGCCAGTCGCCGACTGGGCATCCTCAGTCGTGCGAAGTCCTTCCTTGGCACACCTGAGCTCCTCACCACATACAAGGCTTTCATCCGCAGCTCAATGGAATACTGCTCTCCCCTCTGGGCTGGTGCTCCTGCCTCACACCTAGCTCGTCTCCACGCTGTTGAAACCAAAGCATTCAGAATCATTGGAATCTCCCGTGATGAAGCTAACTCCAAGGGCCTTTCACTCTCTAACCGCAGGCAGGTTGGTGGTCTTTCCGTCTTCTACCGACTTCTCTCTGGCCTTGCTCCCCCCAGCTCTCTCTGGGCTCTGTCCCCCAAATATTCCTAAAGGTTGCATAAGATCTGCCTGCAACCCTCTTATGGTTAAACTGCCACAATCAAGTATTTCTGCTCACCTTCACTCCTTCATTCCTCTTTTCTCCCGCCTCTGGAACTAACTCCCTCACTCTCTTCAATCCCACTCCACCCTCCAGGTCTTTAAAACAGCTGTTCACCACCATCTCTTATCTTCCCCCATCCAAAACCTTGATCTTTTCTACCCCCGCTAATTTCACCCCAAATCCACTTTTTTGAAATACCAACTTCTGTCCTGGAAGTCCTTGGTGTCCTTGTTTTATACTTCTTCCCTCCCACACATCTCCCTGCTCTCAAATGTTGTGTTTGTGTGCTTCCCCTTCTCTCCCCATCTTGTCTTCCGCTTCCTCTTTTTATATATTTTGTTTGTCTGGTTGATTTGTTTGTGAAATAAATGTTAGCTCTTTCACGAGCCTCGATTCTGTATACAAAAAAAAGAAGAAAAAAAAAGTGATGTCATGTGACGTGGTTATGTGATGTGATGTGATGTCATGTCATGTGATGTGATGTGATGTGATGTGATGTGATGTGATGTCATGTCATGGGATGTCATGTCATGTCATGTCATGTCATGTCATGTCATGTCATGTCATGTCGTCATGTCATGTCATGTCATGTGATGTGGTTATGTGATGTGGTTATGTGATGTGGTTATGTGATGTGGTTATGTGATGTGGTTATGTGATGTGGTTATGTGATGTGGTTATGTGATGTGGTTATGTGATGTGGTTATGTGATGTGGTTATGTGATGTGGTTATGTGATGTGGTTATGTGATGTGGTTATGTGATGTGGTTATGTGATGTGGTTATGTGATGTGGTTATGTGATGTGGTTATGTGATGTGGTTATGTGATGTGGTTATGTGATGTGGTTATGTGATGTGGTTATGTGATGTGGTTATGTGATGTGGTTATGTGATGTGGTTATGTGATGTGGTTATGTGATGTGGTTATGTGATGTGGTTATGTGATGTGGTTATGTGATGTGGTTATGTGATGTGGTTATGTGGTGTGGTTATGTGATGTGGTTATGTGATGTGGTTATGTGATGTGGTTATGTGATGTGGTTATGTGATGTGGTTATGTGATGTGGTTATGTGATGTGGTTATGTGATGTGGTTATGTGATGTGGTTATGTGATGTGGTTATGTGATGTGGTTATGTGATGTGGTTATGTGATGTGGTTATGTGATGTGGTTATGTGATGTGGTTATGTGATGTGGTTATGTGATGTGGTTATGTGATGTGGTGGATTTGCCATTCCAGATAACTTATCTATCTATAATTCCAGTAATCTCTGTGTGTATGTTTGTATGTTTGTCTGTGACCGCTGTTTCTCGACAACCACGGGTCCGATATACTTTAAACTTGCCAGGTATATTGCTGGGGACCCGAGGATGTGCCTTTTCAAGGTTTCATATTAATCGGAGAAGTAGTTACCGAGCTATGGCGATTTCTTTACCAAACTCCGCAAGCCGTTCGCTTTAGACCAAACCATTTCATGTAAATAGAGGGGGGGGGGATTGTCACCGTACTCGCAAGCCGTTCGCTTTGGACCAAACCATTTCATGTAAATAGAGGGGGGGGGGGGGGGGGATTGTCACCGTACTCGCAAGCCGTTCGCTTTGGCTTTGCGAATGGACCAAACCATTTCATGTAAATAGAGGGGGGGGATTGCCACCGGACCAAACCATTTCATGTAAATAGAGGGGGGGGATATAATTTTAGATATATATATAGTACGGGCATGCCCTAGTAATTATAACTAGAGCAACCACATGAATTCTTACACAACTTCACTTTTAGTGTTGACAATCTTCCTCACAGACAAAAACCTGCCTCGCTATGCTCACTCGTACAAATCAAAATGCTTCCTTTTGCACCCTTCGTCTGTACACATTGTAGCGACTCGTAATGGTGTGCATCTAGCCTCACCTGCCTACCTCCAGCCTGTCTGATTGTTAACATTCCACCCTGTTGTTCAGCTCCTTCAAGTCTTGTACTTATTTTGGTAAAACGGTTCAACTACAGTGAAGTCGATGACGCACCATCACAAATCCTCACAATTCCCACCGAGAGGAGAGTTGAAAGAGGAGAAAAATCCAAAAGAATTTCACAAACGACCCAATATCAAACTTCGATTTAAAATGGTTTTCCCGTTTTGACCCAAGTGACCCGAAGTTCCCATCACATGGGGGCATGAACCGGGGGTCAAATCCAAAAAATCATTACATATATCACAAGTCCCCCAACGTTGATTGCGTATACCACACGTCCTCGCTTAATATCGTCCGGTTAACATCGTTTCGTTCTGAAGTTGCTGATCTATTGGAGAGTATACTCGTTTAAAGTCGTTTTACTTCTAATTTAGAACCAAACTAATGGTTTTCCGCGTTTTAATAAAGCTACGGTGTAGAAGCCATACGGTAGATACCGGTGTACAAGCAGTACCAAAGATACCAGTGTACAAGCAGTACCGTAGATACCGGTGTATAAGCAGTACCGTAGATACCGGTGTATAAGCAGTACCAAAGATACCAGTGTACAAGCAGTACCATAGATACCAGTGTACAAGCAGTACCGCAGATACCGGTGTACAAGCCTTACCGCAGATACCGGTGTACAAGCCTTACCGTAGATACCAGTGTACAAGCAGTACCGTAGATACCAGTGTACAAGCAGTACCGTAGATACCGGTGTATAAGCAGTACCAAAGATACCAGTGTACAAGCAGTACCGTAGATACCGGTGTATAAGCAGTACCAAAGATACCAGTGTACAAGCAGTACCGCAGATACCGGTGTACAAGCCTTACCGCAGATACCGGTGTACAAGCCTTACCGTAGATACCAGTGTACAAGCAGTACCGTAGATACCAGTGTACAAGCAGTACCGCAGATACCGGCGTATAAGCAGTACCGTAGATACCGGTGTATAAGCAGTACAGTGTATAAGCCAGTGCATAAGCAGTACCGGTGTATAAGCAGTACATTACCATAGATACCGGTGTACAAGCAGTACCGTAGATACCGGTGGACAAGCAGTACCGTAGATACCAGTGTACAAGCAGTACCGTAAATGCCGGTGTACAAGCAGTACCGTAGATACCGGTGTACAAGCAGTACCGTAGATACCGGTGTACAAGCAGTACCGTAGATACCGGTGTACAAGCAGTACCGTAGATACCGGTGTACAAGCAGTACAGTAAATACCAGTGTACAAGCCGTACCGTAGATACCGGTGTACAAGCAGTACCGTAGATACCAGTGTACAAGCCATATCATAAATACCGGTGTACAAGCAGTACCGTAGATACCGGTGGACAAGCAGTACCGTAGATACCGGTGTACAAGCAGTACCGTAGATACCGGTGTACAAGCAGTACCGTAAATACCGGTGTACAAGCAGTACCGTAGATACCGGTGTACAAGCAGTACCGTAGATACCGGTGTACAAGCAGTACCGTAAATACCGGTGTACAAGCAGTACCGTAGATACCGGTGTACAAGCCGTACAGTAAATACCAGTGTACAAGCCGTACCGTAGATACCGTTGTGGAAGCCCACCCAGCATACGTACAGTATAGGCCTCACACACACCGAGCTGTGCATCGATAACATTGGTAGGTGCTGTGCTGAAGTTACTCAGGTGTGCATGAATGGTGTGTGGAGGAAGTTGTGGCCTGAATGTGCCAATGACTTCAAAGGTTTTAAAGATTTTATACCTGCGATGAAGAAAGTCTGAGCATGTGCACCAACGACGTCCTCTTTTAACATTCTCAAACTACAAAGTAATTACATGTAAATCTTTTTATTATATTTTGCTGATTCTGACAACAATTCTCCCACCCTAACCCGGCTTTTTGCTGTATTTACCTTCCTTGAGTGTATCCTGCCTCATGTTCATGTTATTTTACAATAGCATTTGTTTACATTCCTTGTCATTCCTCAGTGTGTGTAAACATCCCTCTTGTTCATGTTATTTTATAATGAAATTTGTTTACATTCCTTGTCATTCCTCAGTGTGTGTAAACATCCCTTATGTTCATGTTATTTTATAATGAAATTTGTTTGCATTCCTTGTCATTCCTCAGTGTGTGTAAACATCCCTCATGGTCATGTTATTTTATAATGAAATTTGTTTACATTCCTTGTCATTCCTCAGTGTGTGTAAACATCCCTTATGTTCATGTTATTTTATAATGAAATTTGTTTACATTCCTTGTCATTCCTCAGTGTGTGTAAACATCCCTTATGTTCATGTTATTTTATAATGAAATTTGTTTACATTCCTTGTCATTCCTCAGTGTGTGTAAACATCCCTTATGTTCATGTTATTTTATAATGAAATTTGTTTACATTCCTTGTCATTCCTCAGTGTGTGTAAACATCCCTCATGGTCATGTTATTTTATAATGAAATTTGTTTACATTCCTTGTCATTCCTCAGTGTGTGTAAACATCCCTTATGTTCATGTTATTTTATAATGAAATTTGTTTACATTCCTTGTCATTCCTCAGTGTGTGTAAACATCCCTTATGTTCATGTTATTTTATAATGAAATTTGTTTACATTCCTTGTCATTCCTCAGTGTGTGTAAACATCCCTTATGTTCATGTTATTTTATAATGAAATTTGTTTACATTCCTTGTCATTCCTCAGTGTGTGTAAACATCCCTTATGTTCATGTTATTTTATAATGAAATTTGTTTACATTCCTTGTCATTCCTCAGTGTGTGTAAACATCCCTTATGTTCATGTTATTTTATAATGAAATTTGTTTACATTCCTTGTCATTCCTCAGTGTGTGTAAACATCCCTCTTGTTCATGTTATTTTATAATGAAATTTGTTTACATTCCTTGTCATTCCTCAGTGTGTGTAAACATCCCTTATGTTCATGTTATTTTATAATGAAATTTGTTTACATTCCTTGTCATTCCTCAGTGTGTGTAAACATCCCTCTTGTTCATGTTATTTTATAATGAAATTTGTTTACATTCCTTGTCATTCCTCAGTGTGTGTAAACATCCCTCATGTTCATGTTATTTTATAATGAAATTTGTTTCCATTCCTTGTCATTCCTCAGTGTGTGTAAACATCCCTCATGTTCATGTTATTTTATAATGAAATTTGTTTCCATTCCTTGTCATTCCTCAGTGTGTGTAAACATCCCTCATGTTCATGTTATTTTATAATGAAATTTGTTTCCATTCCTTGTCATTCCTCAGTGTGTGTAAACATCCCTCATGGTCATGTTATTCTATAATGAAATTTGTTTACATTCCTTGTCATTCCTCAGTGTGTGTAAACATCCCTCTTGTTCATGTTATTTTATAATGAAATTTGTTTACATTCCTTGTCATTCCTCAGTGTGTGTAAACATCCCTTATGTTCATGTTATTTTATAATGAAATTTGTTTACATTCCTTGTCATTCCTCAGTGTGTGTAAACATCCCTTATGTTCATGTTATTTTATAATGAAATTTGTTTACATTCCTTGTCATTCCTCAGTGTGTGTAAACATCCCTTATGTTCATGTTATTTTATAATGAAATTTGTTTACATTCCTTGTCATTCCTCAGTGTGTGTAAACATCCCTCTTGTTCATGTTATTTTATAATGAAATTTGTTTACATTCCTTGTCATTCCTCAGTGTGTGTAAACATCCCTTATGTTCATGTTATTTTATAATGAAATTTGTTTACATTCCTTGTCATTCCTCAGTGTGTGTAAACATCCCTCTTGTTCATGTTATTTTATAATGAAATTTGTTTACATTCCTTGTCATTCCTCAGTGTGTGTAAACATCCCTCTTGTTCATGTTATTTTATAATGAAATTTGTTTACATTCCTTGTCATTCCTCAGTGTGTGTAAACATCCCTTATGTTCATGTTATTTTATAATGAAATTTGTTTACATTCCTTGTCATTCCTCAGTGTGTGTAAACATCCCTTATGTTCATGTTATTTTATAATGAAATTTGTTTACATTCCTTGTCATTCCTCAGTGTGTGTAAACATCCCTTATGTTCATGTTATTTTATAATGAAATTTGTTTACATTCCTTGTCATTCCTCAGTGTGTGTAAACATCCCTCTTGTTCATGTTATTTTATAATGAAATTTGTTTACATTCCTTGTCATTCCTCAGTGTGTGTAAACATCCCTCTTGTTCATGTTATTTTATAATGAAATTTGTTTACATTCCTTGTCATTCCTCAGTGTGTGTAAACATCCCTTATGTTCATGTTATTTTATAATGAAATTTGTTTACATTCCTTGTCATTCCTCAGTGTGTGTAAACATCCCTTATGTTCATGATATTTTATAATGAAATTTGTTTACATTCCTTGTCATTCCTCAGTGTGTGTAAACATCCCTCATGTTCATGTTATTTTATAATGAAATTTGTTTACATTCCTTGTCATTCCTCAGTGTGTGTAAACATCCCTTATGTTCATGATATTTTATAATGAAATTTGTTTACATTCCTTGTCATTCCTCAGTGTGTGTAAACATCCCTTATGTTCATGTTATTTTATAATGAAATTTGTTTACATTCCTTGTCATTCCTCAGTGTGTGTAAACATCCCTTATGTTCATGATATTTTATAATGAAATTTGTTTACATTCCTTGTCATTCCTCAGTGTGTGTAAACATCCCTTATGTTCATGTTATTTTATAATGAAATTTGTTTACATTCCTTGTCATTCCTCAGTGTGTGTAAACATCCCTCATGGTCATGTTATTTTATAATGAAATTTGTTTACATTCCTTGTCATTCCTCAGTGTGTGTAAACATCCCTCTTGTTCATGTTATTTTATAATGAAATTTGTTTACATTCCTTGTCATTCCTCAGTGTGTGTAAACATCCCTTATGTTCATGTTATTTTATAATGAAATTTGTTTGCATTCCTTGTCATTCCTCAGTGTGTGTAAACATCCCTTATGTTCATGTTATTTTATAATGAAATTTGTTTCCATTCCTTGTCATTCCTCAGTGTGTGTAAACATCCCTTATGTTCATGTTATTTTATAATGAAATTTGTTTACATTCCTTGTCATTCCTCAGTGTGTGTAAACATCCCTTATGTTCATGTTATTTTATAATGAAATTTGTTTCCATTCCTTGTCATTCCTCAGTGTGTGTAAACATCCCTTATGTTCATGTTATTTTATAATGAAATTTGTTTACATTCCTTGTCATTCCTCAGTGTGTGTAAACATCCCTCTTGTTCATGTTATTTTATAATGAAATTTGTTTACATTCCTTGTCATTCCTCAGTGTGTGTAAACATCCCTCTTGTTCATGTTATTTTATAATGAAATTTGTTTGCATTCCTTGTCATTCCTCAGTGTGTGTAAACATCCCTCATGTTCATGTTATTTTATAATGAAATTTGTTTACATTCCTTGTCATTCCTCAGTGTGTGTAAACATCCCTCATGTTCATGTTATTTTATAATGAAATTTGTTTACATTCCTTGTCATTCCTCAGTGTGTGTAAACATCCCTCATGTTCATGTTATTTTATAATGAAATTTGTTTACATTCCTTGCCATTCCTCAGTGTGTGTAAACATCCCTCATGGTCATGTTATTTTATAATGAAATTTGTTTACATTCCTTGTCATTCCTCAGTGTGTGTAAACATCCCTTATGTTCATGTTATTTTATAATGAAATTTGTTTACATTCCTCGTCATTCCTCAGTGTGTGTAAACATCCCTTATGTTCATGATATTTTATAATGAAATTTGTTTACATTCCTTGTCATTCCTCAGTGTGTGTAAACATCCCTTATGTTCATGTTATTTTATAATGAAATTTGTTTACATTCCTTGTCATTCCTCAGTGTGCGTAAACATCCCTTATGTTCATGTTACTTTATAATGACATTTGTTTACATTCCTTGTCATTCCTCAGTATGTGTAAACATCCCTCATGTTCATGATATTTTATAATGAAATTTGTTTACATTCCTTGTCATTCCTCAGTGTGTGTAAACATCCCTCATGTTCATGTTATTTTATAATGAAATTTGTTTACATTCCTTGCCATTCCTCAGTGTGTGTAAACATCCGTCATTGTCATGTTATTTCATAATGAAATTTGTTTACATTCCTTGTCATTCCTCAGTGTGTAAACATCCCTTATGTTCATGTTATTTTATCATGAAATTTGTTTACATTCCTTGTCATTCCTCAGTATGTGTAAACATCCCTCATGTTCATGATATTTTATAATGAAATTTGTTTACATTCCTTGTCATTCCTCAGTGTGTGTAGACATCAAACTGTTCAATGTTTTTCCTTTTTAAATTGTTTACACTGTCACACGTATAATGTGGATGGTTTAGTCTATTTGACTGTTATTTATCAAATCTGTTTGTGACCGTCTGTGTTTTGTTATAATTGCCCATTTTCAGCATGTTAACTCACACACAATTTTATTATGTTACAATGTACTATTTTGCTGCCATTTCTGTCTTCTTCTTCGTCTCAATGTTTATGATCGGTTGAATAAAACCATTTACTACCGCTACTACTACTGTGGAAGGATTCCCAAGCTGAGTTCATATCAGAGGCACTAGATACGGGACACGAGGCCTGAAGTGCGATGGCTGCTTGCAGTCCCTGCCAGACGCTCCGGCACCGAGGCCGTTCTGAGAATTGCTATTTCATTTATTTAAATATCTGACCTGTTGACGTTGCCCCAGTGGGCGGGGCCACTGCTCTTGCACCTTCTTGTCATGTGGTAATCAAAATTCCAAGTTTAGTGAATTTCTGCACAACCGTTTAGGAGGAGATAGCATGACGGACAGACACAGACCCGATCACAATACCCCCCCGTTATTTTTCTAAAATTGTGGGGATAATTGTGCGATCGAGATCGACCTGATGATGATGTGGGGATAATACATCAAGTTACACATATGGAATATCAACAGGAGCATTATCCTGATACAAGCTGGCAATCCTTCAACACAAACACGCAATTGCACCAGGTAAACAATAGAGAAGGTACCACACACCTGCATTTTCTCCAACTTGGGAAAGTCACCACGTGATATTTGGTGTTCCTTCTCCACACGAGTATAAATCTCAGACAATCGTGAAATCAACTCTTTTTTTTTGTTTTCTTTTCCAAACACAGAAGGCATTTCTTTCTTCAGCGAGCTGATCAAGTACGCATGGACCTGCAAGGTATGGGGAGAAGTCGTGTGAATGAGTATAGCAGAAAAGACATCATGTTCACCACGATGGTGGCACAGATAACGACCAAGTAAAGAGTTGAACAAGAGATGGATGGAATATTCAACCCTTTTATTTATTTTATTTACAGTAAATATGTGGACAGCCCCAACATGGATGTGCATTGGTACGCAAGTGCAACACAATCTCTCACCAGTTTCAACTTCCTTGTTGCCGCACAACTTCCTCATTTCAATAATTTTGCTTTGCAAATGCGTTTCTTCTTTCCTACCAACATGACAATAGGGGTTCACACTTGCTTGCAAAGTAAAGCTCAAATTCATTTTGCAATCGATGAATTTAGAGGTCAAATCCAGAGCAAGTTCCTTTTTGTCTATGACGAGGTCGCTTAATCACTCGACATTATGCAAACCACAGTGCTGAACTTCACCTACACAAACAGCTTTGGTTACATTGGTGGCTTGTTGGTGACGAGACTGTACCGGCATCCCAGAGGTTGTGCGTTCACGTCCAGCTGAAGGCAGCAGTATTTGTCATTTGGATTCTAACTTTCAGGAAGTCTAGTTGCTTTCCGAAGAACTACAGTGACACGAACAATTAAATCTGCAAGAACCCAGTTGGCTCATTAATAACCATCAAGGTGAACCGATCTGCCTGCCCTATCTGATGGTAGTCGGCTTCAGCCATGTGATCCAGGAGTTCTTTCTGGATTAATTTGCACCTTGGCCTTCTGTACCGAAAAGTATTATTGTTTAAAGAAACCCAGGAAGCAAACAAAGTGCAAACAGTCATTGTGAGATGTGGGCACAAACACTTGGTCAGGAGCTTGCACAGGGTTATATAGAGAACAAGCTGGAAACAAACATTTAAAGGAAATAACTCTCAAAACAACACCAAATGAAGTGTTAAAGTTGCTCCATCTTACATTTTTACAAAGACATGCTCGATTTGTAGATACAAAATGGTACTTTAATTCAGGAAGTTAACGAAATGAATCGCAGAAAGAATTTTGACCCCGACAGCAAAGGACTCATTGCTCGTTGTTCGCCACTGCACGGATCATGGACGTTTAAATAAATAAATCAAACCTACTGGTCCTCACCATCTCAATCAACTCCTCTTGAAGTTAACCTTTTACTTTATCAAGGTTACAAGTGTTTCGCTGACACAAATGAGCAATTCTAAAAAGCATCAACGTTTTAAAATTGAACAAGTCAATAAAAAAGCTAACAGGTAGAGCTACATTCAAAGTACACCACCCCGTGCCAAATAAATTAAATAAAAAAAATAACAGGCAGAGGAGCTACATTCAAAGTACACCACCCCCATGCCAATAAACAAATAAATAAATAAATAAATAAATAGGTACGGCTACATTCAAAGTACACCGCCCCCATGCCCAAAAAAAATAAAATAAAAATAGGTAGGGCTACATTCAAAGTACACCAGCCCCATGCCAAATAAAGAAAGAAATAACAAGTAGAGCTACATTCAAAGTACACCACCCCCATGCGGAAAAAAAATAAAAATAATAATAATATGTAGGGCTACATTCAAAGTACACCACCCCCATGCCAAATAAATAAATAAATAACAAGTAGAGCTACATTCAAAGTTCACCACCCCCATGCGAAAAATAAATAAAAATAATAATAATATGTAGGGCTACATTCAAAGTACACCACCCCCATGCCAAATAAATAAATAAATAAATAACAGGTAGGGCTACATTCAAAGTACACCACCCCCATGCCAAATAAATAAATAAATAACAAGTAGAGCTACATTCAAAGTACACTGCCCCAATGCCAAATAAATAAATAAATAACAGGTAGGGCTACATTCAAAGTACACCGCCCCCATGCCAAATCCATAAAAATAAAAGGCAGTGTCCATCCTTCCGTCCATCTATCTCTTCCATAATTTGAAAACCATGAAACCTAGCGGCCCCAAACTTTGCTTGCATACACCTGGACCTCCAACAGATTGCAATGATGAAACCTAGGTGTTTGGGTGTGTTATAACATCCTTTTTGAAGATGATTAATGAGGTGTTCATAAGGGAAAAAAAACCCTGAAAAAGGCTTACCAATATGGCGGCCCGCCATCTTGGTCAGCCCACTGCCACTCGTTGGGTTCTTAAGCCGGCATTTTGTTTCGGCATACTCAAACGTGCCTTGCCTTAGAAACATGATCGATAATTATCATTACATAATTGAAACACATCAACAAAATCTTGATTCGGATATGAGGATTGGATCCTGTCGACTAAATAAATGTCCAAATCTGGAGTGAAATCTGACAAAATTTACCATATCTAGCGATTTTTATAACCAAGTGTATATATTCATTTATTTAAGAGAGGCTGTCATTCTCCTTCTAGAGTTTCTTTTAATTTTCATTTAACAATAATTTTAAACTAAATTCATACTTCCATGGGACAGGGTGTCACTCCACTGTACCTGCGACCCGTTTTTAAAATTCCCTCTAGATGATGGACCCAGATTGCATATATATTAAAGTATTAAAGAGGTGGTGTCCCGAACATTTTTGGCCATTTCAACCAGAAGCAATCAGCTTGCTCTCGCTTGCCAAGCCAGCTATTCCTTATCCCATTTCGTTGGAGTGCTTCCTGGAGTGCTTAAGCTGCTTGGCGAGGGCTCTACAAATGAAGTCTGAAATACCTGTGTACTTAATTAATTAGTCACAAGGCCTGGGAAGTTTGGGTGTGCTATGCGTGCCAACCGCTAGGCACATGATATGTCAGATCCACATGAAAACACCACCACCCCTATGGGTACATGTTAGGTGAGATCTACATGAGACACCACCACCCCCATGGGTACATGGTATGTGAGATCCACATGAGAACACCACCACCCCCATGGGTACATGGTGTGTGACCCACATGGGACAGAACACCACCACCCCCATGGGTACATGGTGTGTGAGACCCACATGGGACAGGACAACACCACCACCCCAATGGGTACATGGTGTGTGAGACCCACATGGGACAGGACAACAACACCACCACCCCCATGGGTACATGGTATGTGAGATCCACATGAGAACACCACCACCCCCATGGGTACATGGTATATGAGATCCACATGAGAACACCACCACCCCCATGGGTACATGGTGTGTGAGACCCACATGGGACAGAACACCACCACCCCCATGGGTACATGGTGTGTGAGACCCACATGGGACAGGACAACACCACCACCCCCATGGGTACATGGTGTGTGAGACCCACATGGGACAGGACAACACCAGCACCCCCATGGGTACATGGTGTGTGAGACCCACATGGGACAGGACAACACCAGCACCCCCATGGGTACATGGTGTGTGAGACCCACATGGGACAGGACAACACCACCACCGAGGCTGTCAATTCCTGTTCACTGAATCGGTACCCCCATGGGTACATGGTATGTGAGATCCACATGAGACAACACCACCCCAAACCCTCCTCCCCCCATCTGAAAAAGACCTGCAGGTGGAACAGCAGGCAACTTCCTTTACGATTTACCATTTTCCATTGGTGGATGGAGAGAAGCATTTGGTCCTTGGAAAACAGAAGTTAATGCAAAAGACAACCGATGCTACCAAATATCGACCAACGTAGAGTACGAACACCACGGAGTAAAATAACGCATCGAATGTTATCCTTTAATCCACTGTTTTGGTCACCAGGCAGCACATTTTAGGGAATTTCGTCTCAAGAATCTGAATACAAAACTCAGGTCAAAATCTGCAAGGAAGTACATTTCAATTAAAAGTTGAATCCAGGGACAACAGGTAAGGAATACAAGGTTGTTTTTATGAGGGCAGGTGGTCTTTAGCATTATTGTGCCGGAGGTAAACAATAACAAGAGCTCAATTTTGACTTGCAGAGGCACCGATTACCTTGGCAAGGCGAGCACGCTTCACCAGGTCATTGAGTTTGCGTAAAGCAGCATCCCGTGGGAGTCCCTGAATATCCCGGAACAGGTCCTGCGCTTCCATCTCAAAGAGCCGTCGGTTGTCCATGATGAGAAGCGGCTGGGCCCAGAACGAACCGATGTAAACCCTGACAACTTCCGGAGTATTGATCACCTTGCCCAATGACCACATGAGTGCACCGTACACCCTCATCAGCTGTTGGGTGTCGATTTGGTCCGCTTTGTTGAGAACCACCCTGATCTTCTCGTCATGACCTTTGATGGTTTGAATCACTTCCGAGAATTCGTCAGAAATGTCCAATTTGTGGGCATCAAATAGCAAGATGATACGGTCGACTCTTTCAGCAAACCAGGCCAAGACAGCCGAGAAATCATAACCTGGATGCATAACATAACGACATCATCATGATTAACATTTCATATACATGTATGATATGTATGAATAAAGACTGTTGAGTGAGGAAAAAGCTAGCGGCTAGGGTGCCGGCTTAGGATCCTCGGATCCTGGGTTCGAATCCCGGTCGATCGCTGAATTAACGCCAGGGGGGTTGACTCAGCCCGTCATCCTTCCGAGGTCGGCTAATTGAGTACCAGTTCACTGGTAATTCCCTGTGTGTCATAAAAAGGCGACAAACGGGGTTGGCGGCAGGAAGGGCATCCGGCCGTAAAACATTGCTTCAAAAAGGGGACCAAAAAACAACAACAACCACGGTCCCCAAAAAAGGCCAACCCCCGCTTGCAGGGAAAAATGGCCTCTAAAAGGTGGTGTGTGTGTGTGTGTGTGAGTGAGGAAAGAGCAAACTCTCTTTTGGATGAGACTCCCTCACAGACACCACAATCACTCATCCACACTGGAGCGTTTTCCCCATATTTGTCCAGACTCGATCTGTTCCGCACCGTTCCAGTGGAGATTCATTCAACATTTGCGTGTGTTATAAACAGGGAACAGAAGATGCAGCAACGGTACAAATTAGACATCGTTTCACCGAGGAAGCCGCACAAGCATTCACCGGCCAATGGCAGCGGCTCCTTGGGAACGGAGACCGGAATTCCTGTTCACTGAATCGGTGACCCGTGTCGTAGGCACGTTGTACGAAGGCAACTTGGCATGTTGTTGGGGTTGGAGGTCATGGCCGATGCTAAATAGAAATGGGAAAATACACAAACGCTACTTCCCCATAGATTCTCACGCTTTCCCACAGCTGTTCTTTCCTTTTTCTTCTTCTCCATTACATTAGAATTATCTCGAATCTTTCTGGGGATCGCAGTGGCTTTTAATCTCTTCAATTTCCTCATCACAAACTGGGACGACAGGCCGCTGTCACACGGGTCATCTTCAAATTGGGTGTTGCAAATAACTCTTGAGGCAGTTGGGCCGTGCCACTTTCCTCTGGTCAGTTTTACCATGGTCATCCATATTTTCATTACAGCTGGATCTTGTGGGAAAACATGCGTACTCACACCGGAAAACATGCGTACTCACACCAGAAAACATGCGTACTCACACCGGAAAACATGCGTACTCACACCGGAAAACATGCGTACTCACACCATCCATCATGCGTACTCACACCGGAAAACATGCGTACTCACACCGGAAAACATGCGTACTCACACCGGAAAACATGCGTACTCACACCGGAAAACATGCGTACTCACACCAGAAAACATGCGTACTGACACCGGAAAACATGCGTACTCACACCATCCATCATGCGTACTCACACCAGAAAACATGCGTACTCACACCGGAAAACATGCGTACTCACACCGGAAAACATGCATACTCACACCAGAAAACATGCTTACTGACACCGGAAAACATGCGTACTCACACCATCCATCATGCGTACTCACACCGGAAAACATGCGTACTCACACCGGAAAACATGCGTACTCACACCGGAAAACATGCGTACTCACACCGGAAAACATGCGTACTCACACCGGAAAACATGCGTACTCACACCGGAAAACATGCGTACTCACACCATCCATCATGCGTACTCACACCGGAAAACATGCGTACTCACACCGGAAAACATGCGTACTCACACCGGAAAACATGCATACTCACACCGGAAAACATGCATACTCACACCATCCATCATGCGTACTCACACCATCCATCATGCATACACACACCATCCATCATGCGTACTCACACCATCCATCATGCGTACTCACACCATCCATCATGCGTACTCACACCATCCATCATGCGTACTCACACCATCCATCATGCGTACTCACACCATCCATCATGCGTACTCACACCATCCATCATGCGTACTCACACCATCCATCATGCGTACTCACACCATCCATCATGCGTACTCACACCATCCATCATGCGTACTCACACCATCCATCATGCGTACTCACACCGGAAAACATGCGTACTCACACCGGAAAACATGCGTACTCACACCGGAAAACATGCGTACTCACACCGGAAAACATGCGTACTCACACCGGAAAACATGCGTACTCACACCGGAAAACATGCGTACTCACACCGGAAAACATGCGTACTCACACCGGAAAACATGCGTACTCACACCGGAAAACATGCGTACACACACCATCCATCATGCGTACACACACCATCCATCATGTGTACTCACACCATCCATCATGCGTACTCACACCATCCATCATGCGTACTCACACCATCCATCATGCGTACTCACACTCAATACATCTAGCTGGCATTCAAGTACTGTACTTTTTCAGAGTTCAAAGCGTATGTAGGCCGCATGTAAACACAATGTCCCACAGAAAAACTATCCTCGAGATGACGTGGCGGGTCACGTGATGTACGACAATCAAATCGCCGTTTTTATGTGGGGCGGGGCCAATCGAGCAGGACCTCAAAACGTTCCACAGAGGTTATTATATTTCATATTTATAAAATATGCAACTGTAATGGTTACGGAACTTGTGCCCCTGTCATGTGACCAGATCCTCAGCTCTGATTGGTGTACGTTTGTGCGGACATACAGACAGACAAACGCTGTTCGAAACGGCATTGCTCTTCGGGCTATGCCATAAATATATAAAAAACGCACCCATGTCCGAAGTAAGCGGTTCAGTTTGCCATTTTAATATGAAATAGGCAGCCTAAAAACTAACGAAACCCTTTAAATTACTCTATATAACCCACTAAATTACTCTTTAGAACCTTTTAGAATTACCCTTTAGAACCTTTTAGAATTACCCTTTAGAACCTTTTAGAATTACCCTTTATAACCCATTAGAACTACCCTTTATAACCCATTAGAATTACCCTTTATAACCCATTATAATTACCCTTTATAACCCATTAGAATTACCCTTTATAACCCATTAGAATTACCCTTTATAACCCATTAGAATTACCCTTTATAACCCATTATAATTACCCTTTATAACCCATTAGAATTACCCTTTATAACCCATTAGAATTACCCTTTATAACCCATTATAATTACCCTTTATAACCCATTAGAACTACCCTTTATAACCCATTAGAACTACCCTTTATAACCCATTAGAATTACCCTTTATAACCCATTAGAATTACGCTTTATAACCCATTAGAATTACCCTTTATAACCCATTAGAATTACCCTTTATAACCCATTAGAATTACCCTTTATAACCCATTAGAATTACCCTTTATAACCCATTATAATTACCCTTTATAACCCATTAGAATTACCCTTTATAACCCATTAGAATTACCCTTTATAACCCATTAGAATTACCCTTTATAACCCATTAGAATTACCCTTTATAACCCATTAGAATTACCCTTTATAACCCATTAAAATTACCCTTTATAACCCATTAGAACTACCCTTTATAACCCATTAGAACTACCCTTTATAAGCCATTATAATTACCCTTTATAACCCATTAGAATTACCCTTTATAACCCATTAGAATTACCCTTTATAACCCATTAGAATTACCCTTTATAACCCATTAGAATTACCCTTTATAACCCATTAGAATTACCCTGTATAACCCATTAGAGTTACACTTTTAACCCATTAGAATTACACTTTATAACCCTTAGAATTACCCTGTATAACCCATTAGAATTACCCTTTATAACCCATTAGAATTACCCTGTATAACCCATTAGAGTTACACTTTATAACCCATTATAATTACACTTTATAACCCATTATAATTACACTTTATAACCCTGAGAATTACCCTTTATAACCCATTAGAATTACCCTTTATAACCCATTAGAATTACCCTTTATAACCCATTAGAATTACCCTGTATAACCCATTAGAATTACACTTTATAACCCTTAGAATTACCCTTTATAACCCATTAGAATTACCCTTTATAACCCGTTAGAATTACCCTTTATAACCCATTAGAATTACCCTGTATAACCCATTAGAGTTACACTTTATAACCCATTAGAATCACACTTTATAACCCATTAGAATTACCCTTTATAACCCATTAGAATTACGCTGTATAACCCATTAGAGTTACACTTTATAACCCATTAGAATTAGCCTTTATAACCCATTAGAATTACCCTGTATAACCCATTAGAGTTACACTTTATAACCCATTAGAATTACACTTTATAACCCATTAGAATTACCCTTTATAACCCATTAGAATTACCCTTTATAACCCATTAGAATTACCCTTTATAACCCATTAGAATTACCCTTTATAACCCATTAGAATTACCCTTTATAACCCATTAGAATTACCCTTTATAACCCATTAGAATTACCCTTTATAACCCATTAGAATTACCCTTTATAACCCATTAGAATTACCCTTTATAACCCATTAGAATTACCCTTTATAACCCATTAGAATTACCCTTTATAACCCATTAGAATTACCCTTTATAACCCATTAAAATTACCCTTTATAACCCATTAGAACTACCCTTTATAACCCATTAGAACTACCCTTTATAAGCCATTATAATTACCCTTTATAACCCATTAGAATTACCCTTTATAACCCATTAGAATTACCCTTTATAACCCATTAGAATTACCCTTTATAACCCATTAGAATTACCCTTTATAACCCATTAGAATTACCCTGTATAACCCATTAGAATTACCCTTTATAACCCATTAGAGTTACACTTTATAACCCATTAGAATTACACTTTATAACCCATTATAATTACACTTTATAACCCTGAGAATTACCCTTTATAACCCATTAGAATTACCCTTTATAACCCATTAGAATTACCCTTTATAACCCATTAGAATTACCCTGTATAACCCATTAGAATTACACTTTATAACCCTTAGAATTACCCTTTATAACCCGTTAGAATTACCCTTTATAACCCGTTAGAATTACCCTTTATAACCCATTAGCCTTTAGATTTAGACCCATTAGACCGGTAAAACGAACAGCGGGTTCGGTTGCGAGAGGACGCTGGCGTTGCATATTCGCCGCTTCTCCGACTGGATGGATGTACAGGGTCTGCTTCTACCTTTCTGACCTGACATCTCACACCTGTCCTGCCTTTTCACACCCGCACGTGCCGCGTGTTCTCCGGCTGGATAACGGAATCTGCTTTTGATGGTACGGAATACGGAATTCGAAAGGCCCGCTCCCGTTGATTGTGGCCGTGGCCTTGTTTGCCGGTGGCCTTGTGGCCTTGTTTGCCGGTGGCCTTGTGGCCTTGTTTGCCGCTGTGGTCTTGATTAGCGGCTGCAGTCGTTTGCCGCTGCGTTTGCCGCTTTGCCTCCTCGACCTTGGCCTCGTACTCGTCCCTTCGCTCCTGCCTGGCATGGCTCTGAAGTACTCCGCCGCAAGGCTTCTTCTGCTCAATACCCGCTCCACCCCATCATGCATCTCTGCCATCAAATCAAATGGACTCCTCCGACGACCCAGGTACATTCACCGTGGCTCCGGTCGCAAGTTTGTTTATTTGCAATCAGGTCACTCCATCCCCGTCCTCTGGTCGGCTCAGCGCACTCTCACTCTTCGTCCCAGCGCACCTGGTCACAGCAACCCACACGATCGCACCTCTTGCCTACGAACCCTGGCTAAATCACCTGAATTCATCCCTGCTGTTCAAAACAACATCAAGCTCACCCTGTTCAACACCCGGTCCCTCAACAATAAATGCCTCATCCTGAACGAATACATCCTGGATAACAAACTGGACTTTCTCTGTCTCACCGAAACCTGGCAACAACCTCTGGACTACTACACACTCAACCTCACCACACCCAATGGATATTCCTACGTCAATAAACCACGCTCGGAGGGCCGAGGTGGTGGAATTGCCGTTATCCACCGTCAAGACATCAAGACCAACCTCATCTCCATCTCATCTGCTCCATCATTTGAACACCTGGCTTTAAAACTCTCTGGTCACACGCAGTCAGTCATGGCTGTCGTCTACCGCCCTCCCAAACCACACCCATCATTCCTGTCTGACTTCTCCTACTTTCTGACCCAGCTATGTTCCCTCTCCCCCTCAATCCTCCTCCTTGGTGATTTCAATATCCACATGGACTCCACTGACTCCACAATAACCACTGACTTCACTGATTTACTCACCTGCTTTAACCTCACTCAACATGTCGACTTTCCTACCCATATCCGTGGTCACATTTTGGACCTTGTCTGCTCCACTGGATTAAATTTGCACCATCTCTATGGCTCCGACCTCACCCTCTCTGACCACTTAGCCATCACTCTGACCATCAACATCCCCGCCCCAACACCAAGGCATTATCGCACAATCAACTTCCGTAAGCTAAACGCTCTTTCACCTACCTCATTCTCATCCACCCTCTCTGAAAAAATGTCCACTTCTCCCTTCATTGACCTCCACACCCCTTCCGACCTCACTGACTACTACAACCACACTCTCTCCTCCTGCCTTGACCAGCTTGCGCCTGTAAAAACCAAAACAGTTTCTTTCACCCATTCTGCTCCCTGGTTTACCCCTGAACTCCACCTGATGAAAACTCGTGCTCGCCAACTTGAAAGACTCCGCAATAAAACGGGTCTCACAGTTCACTCCCAAGCCTACAAGGACCACATACAACACTACAAAGATGCCCTCTCCCGCGCCCGCTCTGCCTACTACTCTCAAATTATCCACTCTGGCTCCGGAAACCCAAAAGCACTCTTCTCGACAATAAACAAACTCCTCCGCCCCCTGAACACCACCACCCAGTCATTCACAGTAGACAACTGCATCTCCTTCCTCTCTTTCTTCCAACGCAAAATTGACAACATCTACAACAGCTTGACCACCGCCGCACCCGCTCCCCCTCCAACCACCTGCCCCCCCTTGTCCTGCCATCCCCTGTCTCGGTTCTCCCCAATCTCTCCTACTGACCTCTCTGAACTCCTCATAGGAATGAAAACTGCCACCTGCACTCTTGACCCCATCCCCTCCAGCTTTGTCAAAGCCTCCCTCCCTGCTCTCTCTCCACTTATCATTGCAACAATAAACTCCTCCCTGTCTACAGGCATCGTCCCACCTTCCCTCAAAATTGCTGCTGTTACCCCCATTCTAAAAAAACCTGGTCTAAACCCTGACACCCTAAACAACTTCAGACCCATCTCCAACCTACCCTTTCTGTCAAAAGTTTTGGAACGCGCTGTAGCCACTCAACTCAAACATCATCTCTCTGCCAATAACTTGTATGAAACATTCCAATCCGGATTCCGCTCCAACCACAGTACTGAAACTGCTCTCCTCAAAATCACCAACGACCTTCTCCTCTCCTCTGACGCTGGCAACCTCAACATTCTCGTCCTCCTCGACCTCAGCGCTGCCTTTGACACCATCGATCACACTATCCTCCTCACCCGACTTGAATCCACCTTTAACGTCACCGGCACTGCCCTCTCTTGGATTAAATCATACCTCTCTGACAGATGCCAGTTCATCTCCATCAATAACTGCAAATCCCCCACTGCTCCCCTCCCCCAAGGTGTCCCCCAAGGTTCAGTTCTTGGCCCCCTCCTCTTCATCCTTTACCTGTCCCCGCTCGGTCACTTAATCCGCCGTCATGGTCTCCAATTCCACTGCTTCGCCGATGACATCCAGCTTTTCATCTCCACCAAGTCCGTCTCCACCGACACCCACTCTATCCTGACAAACTGCATCACTGAAATAAAATCCTGGCTTCAAATCAACTTCCTCAAGCTTAACTGTGATAAATCTGAAATAATCATCATTGGCCCAAAAACGCTCACAAAATCCACCCATAACTTTGCCCTCAACATCGACGGTATCCCAGTATCCACCTCCCCTCACATCCGGAATCTTGGCGTCATCTTTGACCAAACCCTTTCCTTCGACAAATACACTAAACAGATCACAAAGTCAGCCTTCTTTCACCTGAAAAACATTGCCCGTCTCCGCTCATCCCTCTCCTCCACGGCTGCAGAAACCCTCATCCACGCCTTCATCACCTCCCGTCTGGACTACTGCAATAGCCTCCACTATGGTTCACCCTCAAAAATCACCAATAAACTCCAATACATTCAGAACTCCGCTGCCCGTCTACTCACTCATTCCCGGACCCGTGACCACATCACCCCCGTCCTTTACAAGCTTCACTGGCTCCCCATCCCCCAGAGAATCCAGTACAAAATCCTCCTCTTGACATACAAAGCCCTCCATAACCTGGCCCCATCCTACCTGGCTGACCTCCTCTCCAGACACACTCCCACCCGCAACCTCCGCTCTGCTAGTACCAACCTCCTGACCCCCTCCATCCGGACCAAATTCAGATCCTGGGGGGACAGGGCCTTCTCCATCGCTGCTCCCACCCTCTGGAACTCACTACCTCACACCATCAGAGACTCCTCCTCACTCACCACATTCAAAACATCACTAAAGACCCACCTGTTCAACGCTGCATTCAACATTCAACCCACAGCATTTAACCCCTGACTATCTCTTCTCCTTCTCCCTCCTTTTGCTTTAAATATTTCCCTATTGATTCTTGTCTTGTCTTTTTGATTCTTGTCTTATATATATGCCGTATATCGCTGCTGTTTGTTTTCTTGATTCTTGTCTTTTTGCAATTGTTGTTTTCATGTATTGTTATGCATTATGTTTTCCACTCTGTCAAAGCGCCTTTGGGCTTCTGGAAAAGCGCTATACAAAATAAATGAATTATTATTATTATTATTATTAGAATTACCCTGTATAACCCATTAGAGTTACACTTTATAACCCATTAGAATTACACTTTATAACCCATTAGAATTACCCTGTATAACCCATTAGAGTTACACTTTATAACCCATTATAATTACCCTTTATAACCCATAAGAATTACCCTTTATAACCCATTAGAATTACCCTGTATAACCCATTAGAATTACCCTTTATAACCCATTAGAATTACCCTGTATAACCCATTAGAGTTACACTTTATAACCCATTAGAATTACACTTTATAACCCATTATAATTACACTTTATAACCCTGAGAATTACCCTTTATAACCCATTAGAATTACCCTTTATAACCCATTAGAATTACCCTTTATAACCCATTAGAATTACCCTGTATAACCCATTAGAGTTACACTTTATAACCCATTAGAATTACACTTTATAACCCATTATAATTACACTTTATAACCCTGAGAATTACCCTTTATAACCCATTAGAATTACCCTTTATAACCCATTAGAATTACCCTTTATAACCCATTAGAATTACCCTGTATAACCCATTAGAGTTACACTTTATAACCCATTAGAATTACACTTTATAACCCATTATAATTACACTTTATAACCCTGAGAATTACCCTGTATAACCCATTAAAATTACACTTTATAACCCTTAGAATTACCCTTTATAACCCATTAGAATTACCCTTTATAACCCGTTAGAATTACCCTTTATAACCCATTAGAATTACCCTGTATAACCCATTAGAGTTACACTTTATAACCCATTAGAATTACCCTTTATAACCCATTAGAATTACCCTGTATAACCCATTAGAGTTACACTTTATAACCCATTAGAATTACCCTTTATAACCCATTAGAATTACCCTTTATAACCCATTAGAATTACCCTGTATAACCCATTAGAATTACACTTTATAACCCTTAGAATTACCCTTTATAACCCATTAGAATTACCCTTTATAACCCGTTAGAATTACCCTTTATAACCCATTAGAATTACCCTGTATAACCCATTAGAGTTACACTTTATAACCCATTAGAATTACCCTGTATAACCCATTAGAGTTACACTTTATAACCCATTAGAATTACACTTTATAACCCATTAGAATTACCCTTTATAACCCATTAGAATTACGCTGTATAACCCATTAGAGTTACACTTTATAACCCATTAGAATTAGCCTTTATAACCCATTAGAATTACCCTGTATAACCCATTAGAGTTACACTTTATAACCCATTAGAATTAGCCTTTATAACCCATTAGAATTACCCTGTATAACCCATTAGAGTTACCCTTTATAACCCATTAGAATTACCCTGTATAACCCATTAGAGTTACACTTTATAACCCATTAGAATTACACTTTATAACCCATTAGAATTACGCTTTATAACCCATTAGAATTACCCTGTATAACCCATTAGAGTTACACTTTATAACCCATTAGAATTAGCCTTTATAACCCATTAGAATTACCCTGTATAACCCATTAGAGTTACCCTTTATAACCCATTAGAATTACCCTTTATAACCCATTAGAACTACCCTTTATAACCCATTAGAATTACACTTTATAACCCATTAGAATTACCCTTTATAACCCATTAGAATTACCCTGTATAACCCATTAGAGTTACACTTTATAACCCATTAGAATTACCCTTTATAACCCATTAGAATTACCCTGTATAACCCATTAGAATTACCCTTTATAACCCATTAGAATTACCCTTTATAACTCATTAGAATTACCCTGTATAACCCTTCGGAATTAAAAAAACGGTGGGTTAGAAAGGTTCTTCCTCATTTTTGACGGATGGCAGGAAGGACATTGCCGTTTAAAAATTGTGCCCTGACAGACAGACAACAAATAAGTAATTTTTTTTTTAAATGCAAAAACCTAGTCAACTGCTGCGTGGGCAGATGGATTAATAAAAACAAAATGGCAATACCCCTGGGTGCTCACCTGGTAGAATAAAGCAGTATACTACTGACGAAAGGTATTCTAAACAGCATCACGGTATTTTTTAACCAATTTCAATGGTTGCCAGAGGACAGGGCAGCATGCACAATCATACGAACGTCATCATAAGACTTTAAACAAAGAAAACAAATACGAGTTTCCTTAATCAGGTTCCAGAACAGGCAAAATGAAGGCCGAAGGAGCTGCAACTATGAATTATGTACGACCAGGACGAGAGCACAAGCACCGTTAATAAAAACTTTATAAACACCCTTTTGGAAAAAATGATGAGTTTCAATAATGACAGGGGGGGGGGGGGGGTGGACCAGCAAAGGAATGGCTTTCATCTTCATGTCCATAAACAACTGCGACAACATGTAAAACGCCAACAATCTAATTTAAAACCCAACACCTGTCAAATGGAAATGTACCATGGAGCTTCTCTTAAATGTCTTCTTTCCACATTCAGCTCCTCTATCCCTGTTAAAGCACTCGGTGCAGAAATGGAAAAAATAAATGCGCAAAATTGTTGTTTTCGTCAAAGCACGTGAGCTGACATGAGGAAAATCACGACAACACGACACCACAAATGAACCGATTGGTAGAGGGAGAAAGAGGAAGGGAATGAAGAACGAGGGATGGGAAGGGTGTGGGGACGAGGTCAGGATGTACAAACGGAAAAGAACTCACAAATGGGCCGCTTTCACAAGAAGGAAAGGCCAGCTTCTGGGCAATGACTGCATCACGAGGACGACAGGCTGCTCACCAAATAGAAATATTTACATTTAACACAATCAAGTAAGCAAAGAGAACCCCTTCAAGTAGAGACTCGTGGAACAGAATATATCCGAGATAAGCTTGAGATGAGGGCCAAATCTTGCCAAAAAAAATATATATATATATACTGTATATTCCACAACGCAATAAGAGGAATGGTGTGTGTGTGTGTGTGTTGTGTGTTGTGTGTTGTGTGTTGTGTGTGTGTGTGTTGTGTGTGTGTGTGTTGTGTTGTGTGTGTGCACAGAGTTCTCTGGGCAGGTTCTGGCCTAAAAAGGTTGAAACGTCGAAAAATCAAGCCCAGTTGATGATTAGGTAATGGGTGGTTGAAAAAACAACAACATCCTATCAATCAATACCTCGAAAGTTAACAAGATTCTTCGTCAAGATAAAAGAAAATTCAGGTATGCGATCAAGATAAAGTACAGTGTGGGTGTTGCAGAATACGTACAAACTACAAGCACGCTCCATACGGGAGCCGACATGGTGGGGTACACACTGATTTTTAAAAAAGCCCCCAAATGCACCTTAAAAATGGGACGTGCAGATTTACATCTTATTATAATTCACCAAATGTCCGTCCGTCCGTTCGTTCGTTCTTTGGAAGGTACCGCAAAAACGGCTGAACCGATCGCAACGATATTTTAGGTGGGTAATCCTGGGATCTCCTGGAGTAAAATAGGCTATATAGTTTTTCCAATTTCAGCTTTGGCCTCCAACATTTTCAGGTTTGGACTCCCGCATAACGTTATTTTCCCGGGTGCCGCACAAACGGCTGCACCGATCGCTGCATGGCTGCGCTGCACGGCTGCACCGATCGGCTGCACCGACCGGACTCGGTGACCTCGGACAAAGACCCTTTATAAGGACATGGGGTGAGAATCCCTGCTTGAGAGAATGCGAACCCCCTCCCCGCCATCACTGTCATCTCTCCAACTCACAATCCCACGAGATATGTGGAAGGGACACCCAAAACCAATTATCTTCTTTTTGATTCGTATATAAACATCATTAAAAAGTAAATAATGACCTCGGCCAAAGTTCAAAGACATTTAATCTCTGCATGAGAGAATTCCACATAGCTATTTGGGCGGTGTATACGCTAACAGATCGCTGTCTCCATCGATCTTGCCGAGGCCGTAACACCTATCGGCTCAAAATCCTTTTAACTGTTGACTTGGTAGTTTTTACAATGAAGGAAACATTAACAATGTTGTTAAAAGTTTATTTTGTGATTAATTTGTGATTGGAGTTATGTTGTTTGGAATGAAAAAAGAGATATCAGTTCAAGTAAATGACGACATGCCGTGATGTTTTCTACTTTCTAAACGGGAACTTCATGGATCGCCATATGCAGATTCGCCACGGACCCACGATCGATGTTGCTATACGTGAACGTACCCATTTGTTTGCGAACGGGTACGTTTTTCATGGAAGTCCTTCACGAACTTGCTGTCCATCTCTGATGTGCGACTGAAGGTGCTGCAGGAATGTGGAATTTATTGGTTTAATGCTTTAGCATTCGCCGTATCTGCATTGCCTGTTTGCTTCTGGCCTCCCACCTGTGCGTAGCACCTCCCACCTCCCGCGTGTCCCCCCCCCCCGTGCGCGCGTGTCCCCCCCCCCGTGTGCGCTTGTCCCCCCCCCCGTGCGCGCGCCCCCCCTTGCGCGCGCGCCCCCCTCTGTGCGTGCGCGCCCCCCTCTGTGCGCGCGCGCCCCCCTCGTGCGCGCGCGCCCCCCCCCTGTGCGCGCGAGCCCCCCCCTGTGCGCGCGAGCCCCCCCTGTGCGCGCGAGCCCCCCCTGTGCGCGCGAGCCCCCCCCTGTGCGCGCGAGCCCCCCCTGTGCGCGGGAGCCCCCCCTGTGCGCGGGAGCCCCCCCTGTGCGCGGGAGCCCCCCCCTGTGCGCGGGAGCCCCCCCTCTGTGCGCGGGAGCCCCCCTCTGTGCGCGGGAGCCCCCCTCTGTGCGCGCGAGCCCCCCCTCTGTGCGCGCGAGCCCCCCTCTGTGCGCGCGAGCCCCCCTCTGTGCGCGCGAGCCCCCCTCTGTGCGCGCGAGCCCCCCTCTGTGCGCGCGAGCCCCCCTCTGTGCGCGCGAGCCCCCCTCTGTGCGCGCGAGCCCCCCTCTGTGCGCGCGAGCCCCCCTCTGTGCGCGCGAGCCCCCCTCTGTGCGCGCGAGCCCCCCTCTGTGCGCGCGAGCCCCCCTCTGTGCGCGCGAGCCCCCCTCTGTGCGCGCGAGCCCCCCTCTGTGCGCGCGAGCCCCCCTCTGTGCGCGCGAGCCCCCCTCTGTGCGCGCGAGCCCCCCTCTGTGCGCGCGAGCCCCCCTCTGTGCGCGCGAGCCCCCCTCTGTGCGCGCGAGCCCCCCTCTGTGCGCGCGAGCCCCCCTCTGTGCGCGCGAGCCCCCCTCTGTGCGCGCGAGCCCCCCTCTGTGCGCGCGAGCCCCCCTCTGTGCGCGCGAGCCCCCCTCTGTGCGCGCGAGCCCCCCTCTGTGCGCGCGAGCCCCCCTCTGTGCGCGCGAGCCCCCCTCTGTGCGCGCGAGCCCCCCTCTGTGCGCGCGAGCCCCCCTCTGTGCGCGCGAGCCCCCCCTCTGCCCGCGCGCGTCCTCGTTCCTCAACCAAATTTACCAACACATTCCTCTTCACCTGGCTCCGCTACTCAACCATGCGCAATAGCTTCCCCCGCAATGCACAGCACCACTCCGGCTCAACCATTTCCATCATCCTCTCCAGTGCATCCCTGAATTCCTGCTTCTCCAACCTGGACCTTCCTGTTTGTGGCCCATATAATGACATAACAGACAACATTTGCCTCCGTATCACCATTCATGCCATAACTATCCATCCCTTCCATCTTTCCACTCTGAACACCTCCTTGCGGATGACTTCCAATACTCGTATTCCTACACCATTACTCCTTTCATCCTCACCCACATACAACAGCTTGTATCTTCCTCCCCTTACCCCACTCCCTCCCTCCCTCTCTCCCTCCCCTCCAAACCCCTTCCTTATGTCCTACTCTCCCTGTGCTCATTCATCCTCTTTAATACCTTAAAGTTGTGCTTATTCAGCTTACAAGTAAATGCTTTTCACAAAAAATTAAAATTACTTGGTTCAGTAAAAAAGATATCCTGATAAATATATATACAGTATATATAGTGTTGTGGATGGGCTAACCCCCGCTCTAGCAGGGAAAATGGCCTTAAAATGCATGTTGTTGTGGATGGCTCTATTAAGACGGAGCGCCCACGGATGACCAAATGAGCTTACTTTGAGGCGTTATTCAGTGGCGGATTTCACTATGCAAGCACGGGGGGGGGGGGGGGGGGGGGGGCGGGAGAGGGGGAGGGAGGGAGTGGAAGGAAAGGCGGGAGCTTTTACCTGGCACGATCCCTAGCAGTCTTCAAACCTGCAGGGATTTAATCAATCCGGAGATGGAATTTATGTAAAAATATAAACACGGCTTTATTGCTGGCCCCCGATAACAAGAAAGCGCTGGTAAATACTCCAACCCCCTAATGAGCACTCCCTCCTACACACAGACTTAGAACACGGACAAATGGAGATGTAATAAAAGAACCCCGTCATGTCGGTGCGTGCTGTGGATAATCTCTGTCTGCAATGTGTCAGGGATCGTCAGGCTCTGAGTGCAGTCGTCCGATGCAGCTCCGGTTAGCGGGAACAAGGCCCCGACGCGCCCCCGTTCACTAGGCCTCGATAAGGCCTCTCGCGCCAAGCGAGCAAGCGGACGTGCAACCCGCCTCCTCAGCCGTGCAATGCCCTCCCGGATCCGGCACGGAACTGCGATGCACCCAATGTTCGGATCAGAATGGAGAGAGGGTCGAGGGTGAAGGAAGGCGTGAGGGCAAGAGGTCGGAGCAGAGGAATTGTGAGGGCAAGAGTGAACGAGGTCCAGGCACCACTGTCTATTGCAACGAGCAGGCACGAGAGACGAAATGTCGGTCTCTCCTCACTTTTTATCAACCCCTCTTGATGTTCGTTCGTTCTCTCTCATTCTTTTTCTTCCTTCTCTCTCTCCTTCTCTCTCTCCTTCTCTCTCTCTCCTTCTCTCTCCGTCTCTTCTCTCTTCGCAAAGGCAACTACGCCAAGCGCATCGGTGCCGGTGCTCCCGTCTACCTGGCGGCTGTGCTCGAGTACTTGGCTGCAGAGATCCTGGAGCTTGCAGGTAACGCTGCACGAGATAACAAGAAATCACGGATCATCCATCCCGCGTCATTTGCAGCTCGCCGTCCGCAACGATGAGGAGATGAACAAACTGCTGTGCAGGGTGACGATCTCGCAAGGTGGTGTACTGCCTAACATCCATGCCCTGCTGCTCCCCAAGAAGACACAGGGAACGTAAACTTCACCACACACGAAGCCTTCAACTCAACTCTCCTTCTCTCTCTCTCCTTCTCTCTCTCCATCTCTCTCTTCCAATCCCTACCGGCCAACCTCACAGGCTCAATTCCCCACCAATGGCTGCATCACTTCTCTCTCATGCCATTGGTCCGTGGCCAATCAGTTCGTTGCTTCTTGCTCACCCCTCCTTCCACCAATCCCAGAGAATCTTCTTGCCTTGCCCCGCCCCTGGCCAATCACGAATCCTTCTGGGCATGTCTATTGCCTGGCTTGCTCGATGTGTGTTGCTATGCCAGCTGGTGATGTGGCTGGCTGTGGCTCCATCGGCAGTGCCCCAAACTGGCTTCTGGCGAGTTTTATTGATATTGTGGCGGAGGGGAATTTAAGTAGTGTGTGTGGTGTAACTAATGGCCCTGACAAATGTCTATGGTGCGTTGCCATACAGAACAAAGGAATGATCACAGAGGGAATGCCGTACAAGGGAATCTTACTATAATTCACCAAATGTCTGTCCGTCTGTTCGAAGGTACCGCAAAAACTGCTCAACCGATCAAAACGATATTTTGTGTGGGTAATCTGGGATCTCCAGGAGTAAAATTAGTGGGGCAACTTAGCATAACAATTGTGCATTTTGTGAGGAAAGCACCAAATTTGGCACACTAGTAGACTATCATATTATGAAAAGATCTGGATATTGGGCCATCTCAGATTCAGAGATTTGATTTTTGCAAGATTTCGATTCGATTGGGATCGAAGAGAACACCTTCTTCGTCTTCTGTACAGTGAAGTTGCCAGCCCTGAATGATCTGGGTACATCTGGGTGCTTCATTGGGAGTGCAACCATGTCCCTCAGGTGAACAGGGACCCACCTGGCATAGTGTGTGTGGTCTAAGGCATGGAACCATAGGACCAGTTCCGTCAGGGCATCAAGGTACATCGTGAATGAAGCCTGCCGCAGAGAACGCACGTAGACCAGTACCAACATCTCTAGTTCCAGCACAGTTGCCCAGTACTGAAAGTTGGGAATGTCTTCTCCTCTCTGGTGACGCCAGTCTCCGAACTCAGGCAGGTCTTCTGCATCATCAGCATATGTCATACAGTGGCGTTCATACGCACGGTGTTGCAGGATGTGCAGTGCCGCTGCAGTGATTTGATGAGCTCTTCTTGTGCGGGTGACGTGGGCAGCTCGCAGGAAGGAGTTGGCCGTCCTTGGCGTTGCAATCTCAGCTTGCAAATCTGCAAAATCTGCAAATCTTGCAAAAATCAAATCTCTGAATCTGAGATGGCCCAATATCCAGATCTTTTCATAATATGATAGTCTACTAGTGTGCCAAATTTGGTGCTTTCCTCACAAAATGCACAATTGTTATGCTATATTTAGCTTAGCTACCGGACTAAATAGGCTATTTAGTTTTTCCAATTTCAGCTTTGGTCTCCAGTATTCTCAGGTTTGGACTCCCACATAACATTCACGTTTGCATAACGTCCATTGTGACGATGTACTCATTGTGACGATGTTGTGACGATGTATGTGTTCACGGTAGTGTTTGACGTGACGGTGTGAACGTAATTTCGTAATGTTTTTCGTTTCGTAATCCTTTAATGAACGTTTAACGTTTAATGAACGTTTAATGCCCTTCGATGTCCGGGGCCGCACGTGCGCTACACTGGACGGGCCAGCGTGTACCTCGCCCTTCGCTGTCAGGCTCGGGTAAACCACTGAGCCCCATCCGTGATGGGGACTGGGGCTTGAGACAGTGTCCTTCATTAAAAGTATAATAAACGCTGTCTCCATCGATCTTGCCAAGGCCGTAACACCTATCGGCTCAAAATCCTTTTAACTGTTGATTTGGTACATTTACACGTATCGAGAATTTGGTACACATATCGGGAGTACATACGACATAGCGATTGTGAACACGATTATCGATCACGATTCACGATCATCACGATCATAGTGTATCAATCACGATTTGAAACATGATGGAATAATATTTACCGATATGAACAGTGATGTGGCTTTTATTGAAATTCTAAAGATACTGTTTAGATTTTGATGATTTGCGTGTGATATGATTCAACGGTATATGAATCGTTTAAAATAAAAGAAAAAC
Source organism: Myxine glutinosa (assembly GCF_964187855.1). Lineage (NCBI taxonomy): Eukaryota > Metazoa > Chordata > Myxini > Myxiniformes > Myxinidae > Myxine > Myxine glutinosa. Next base: position 188,715,324 of record NC_136266.1, read on the forward strand.
CTTCAATTTCTGATATTTTTCCTTTTCATTTGGGCTTCACAATTGAAGCCCCGCCCATAGGGCGGGTACCGTTGCTCGTTAACATAATCCCTGAACTAAATAACATGCCCCGCCCCCTCGTGGCGGGGACAAATATCCAACTTATCCGACATCCGGACTACACAGGTCCCTGGCTTACTGTACATGGAAGTGGTTCCTGCTACCCACGATCATCGGAGCACCTAACCTATGCAGATCTACCTAAATCTATATACATCACTACCCCAAAATTCATAACAATATATATATATATAGTTTTAGCCCCATCTCTCAATGGTGAAGAAGCACTTACTATTCTAGTATCCGGATCCAGATCTCCACCAAAATCTAATCAATTTGTCCTTGTCACACACCCAACCTGTCCAAGTTTCGTCCAAATCCATCCACAACCTTTTGAAATATCCTGCTCAAAGAGAGACAAACAGGGGTGAGAACAACCTCCATCCACCTTCAGTGGTGCAGGTAACAAAACCAAGCATACCTTTTCCTCAACACTCCACTCCACTCCACTCCACTCCACTCCACTCCACTCCACTCCACTCCACTCCACTCCACTCCACTCCACTCCACTCCACTCCACTCCACTCCACTCCACTCCACTTTCTCCATTACTCACCTCGACTGATTCGCTGTTTCTCTCCAGACAGGATACCAGGTGTGTCGATTATACTGATGCTTTCCAGCACTTTGTTTGGCATTTGAGCACACATGAATCTGCATGAAGAGGTGAAGATGATTAAACAATTTCATGCAACAAAGTACATATTATCGCAGTTCTGCGAACCAGCACTCTCCAAAGCAGCAGCATCCAACATACAAGTTTGCAAGTAGTTATTTCCTTATTAAACATTCAGATAGTCCTCCCTTCTGTGGAGTGGGATTCACGGGGAAATATGCGCTGTGTGGAATAGCTCATTTGCATATTCCCACCAACATGGCATTCACATTCCTGCACCAATTCCCAACTGTCACCACCACTACAGGCAATCTCATCGACCACCACTAACCACGATTAACCTCCCAGCCATCTCCACATCACCATGCCACATCTACCTTCCTCCACCAGACAAAAAAAAAACCCCACCTCACTTTTATTAACCACCCCACGATCAACCACCCCTGCTCGATCCTGATTGCTTAACCACCATCTCACAGATTCAGACCTTAACCACACAACCACTGCAAACGCCCACATTCCCCACAACCTTGCCTTTACCTTCAAAACTGTCGACAATGGTCGAGTAGTGGGATGTCAGGTGCACCTTGTACCACCATCTACAAACCTCGCTACCAGGAAACGCAAATGTGCGCGAACCTCCCTGTAACTTCCTACAGATAGCCACGTCCTTCCGCTTGCCTGCCGTATCACTTGGGTTCCCAGTACATGTTCAATAAGCAAAATAAACTAGCAGCAAAATAATCCCACCCCCATGCTAAATGTAGAACACCAAGCCACGGGCAAGGCCAAAAATCGCTGAAGACAATGTACGCGCAGCAAACTGGTGGGAAAGATGGTGTCAGGAAGAGGCACGTCGGGGACAAATGAGCGCCCCACAACATGGCCCAACGGAGCGGCGCAAAAACTTTGCCACAGGCCCCCATGCCTGGAAGAGGAGCATGAACTCAGACACCCTCCTCGCCCCTACCCATCTCCAGACAGATAAAAGGTGATCAGTCAGCGAATAAATAGTCTGGTCTGGGTTAAACAAGATGGTCCGGAGTCCATAGGTCTGCGACAAATCTGGAGTCTGGGTCTGATCAACGATTCATGAGTGCGACAGAGAGCCAAGGAGTGGACGAGCTGTCAAGCGTGCTGGACCTGAACAGGAGCTGGTAGCAGCAGATTAGCAATTAACCAGTCAATAACTAAAAGAGCTCAAGCAGCATTTCTCCGCTTTACCTAATCCAGAACACGGGGAAACAAAGGACACGATGAACCAACCTCGATATCTGTCTCCCCCTCTTAAACTCAGCTAGTGCGATTCTGATTTGGTGCCTATGTTGTTAGTTAATAAAATTGTACACACACGTACACACATACGAGTGCATGCGTGCGCAAAGACACCACCAGACAGACACGGGCAGAAAACACCAGGAGCACACATGCAGACAAAACAAGGAACACACACATGCAGACAAAACAAGGAACACACACACGCGCAGACAAAACAAGGAACACACACATGCAGACAAAACAAGGAACACACACACACGCAGACAACACCAGGGCCCGTATTCATAAACGTTCTTATGTTTAGTACACTTAAACTCCAAGTGTGACATTTACCTAGGACTAGGACTTATGTCGGTATTCATAAATGACCTTAAGTGTTACACCTCACTGAGTGCGACACCTAAATATAGGCATAACACCTAACCGTTTTGACTGGCCGTTGCTGGGGTTAATGATCACATTTCTTGCACGATTGTGCCAGTTTCTGTGGTTTGGCTGAGTGCCATGACGTAAGGACGGGACTACATAACTGGGTTCAAAACCAAATGCTATTATTTAATGCTGTTCCAAGTCGCTAGGAAGACCTTAGGCATTCTTTCCACCCTTCATCATGGCAGGGAACACTTCGTCTACGAAGCGAAAGAAAAATTTCATTGATGCTGAAAAATTTTGGCTGTGCGAAGAGTATGAAAAGCATATTGGTGTAATCACTACTTGAGTGTTTATTGAATAATCGTTTTCCGGTTAACATATCGCCACTCGTGCTGGGTGGGACCTAAAATCCAAACATGTGTCACGTCAACTAGGCCAAGAACACCGGGAATTTCATGAAACTTTTCAATTATGGTGGGAATGTCTCGATCCTTTGGAAATTTCACGACAGCCTGCAGTGAAGGAAGCAATGCATGGGTGACTTGAGAGACAACTCGACTCATCGTTGGTTGTGATACGTGCACTGTATCTCCTGCTGTCAGCTGAAAGGCTCCGGTCGCATAGAAACGTATAGCTGCCAAAACCTTAAGTTCCCTTGGCAATGCGTGGTTTCGCAATGTCAATGGATCAAGATTATCACCAATAACATCAATAACATCCAAAATCGTTTGCCGGTCAAGGCGGTATCGTTGGTACAGTTCGACATCATCGCACTCATCTAGCGGATGAAGTCGGTCACGAAATACTCGTTCTCGACGAATTGCACGCCGTCGAACCAGCCGTTCTAGTGCTATCAGAAGCAATGCAGCCATTCCTCTTCGCTGTCTCGTCGAAAATGGACAGAATATACAGTGTGTGGCGAACTTACGTTCACTTAAGACACCCCTGGAGGTGTCTCAACTACAAGCATGAAGTTGAGTGTAATACATTATGTAAGTAGCATATTTAATACCACTTGTTCGTAAAACCGAAGTTAGGAGGTACTTAAGTGTTATACTTAGACTTAAGTATGTTTATGAATACGGGCCCAGGAACACACA
>NC_136266.1:188723788-188968788 GCF_964187855.1 Myxine glutinosa
TTCGTCTCCGAAAATGAGTTGAATAGTCAAAGTTAAGGACGGTGTCCATCGAGTAGGCGAACATGACAATACTTTGATGCAAAATATCTGATCATAGCTAATAGTAATACCAACGTTACGTTGGTATACATACATACATACATACATACATACATACATACATACATACATACATACATACATACATACATACATACATACATACACACACACATACTGTAAACACACACACACACACACACACACACACACACACACACACACACACACACACACATCCTTACAATGTTACATACATACATTCACATATACATACATACATACACATACATCCTCACATGCACACATACATCCTTACATACACACATACATACATACATACATACATACACACACACACACATACTGTAAACACACACACACACACACACACACACACACACACACACACACACACACACACACACACACACACACACACACACATACATCCTTACATACATACATTCACATATACATACATACATACACATACATCCTTACATACACACATACATACATACATACATACATGCATACATACATACATATACACATATACATACTTACATACATACATTCGCATATACATACATACACACACACATACATGCTTAAATACATATATACACATATACATACATACACACACATACATACATATATACACATATACATACTTACATACACACATACATACATATATACACACATACATACACATACACATATTTACATACACACACATACATCCTTACATACATACATACACATACACATACATACACACACATACATACATATATATATACATATACATACATACACACACATACATACATACACACATACATACACACACATACATACATACACATATACACACTTACATACACACACACACATACATATATACACACATACAAACATACATACATAGATACATACTTACATACTTACATACAGACATACATACACACATATACATACATACACACACATACATACATACAGTGGTGGCCAAAAATATTGGCACCCTTGCACTTTTTATAAATAACTCACAATTTTCTTTAAATATCCTACTATAATTCACCAAATGTCTGTCCATCTGTCTGTCTGTCTGTCTGTCTGTTCCCAGGTACTGCAAAAACGGCTGAACCAATCGCAACGAAATTTTGGGTGGGTAATCCTGGGACCCCCTGGAGTAAAATAGGCTATATTGTTTTCCCAATTTTCCAATTTTTCCAATTTCCCAGTTTTTGCAAACACTGTGGAATAATATTTACCGATATGAACAGTGATGTGGCTTTTATTGAAATTCTACAAATACTGTTTAGATTTTGATGATTTGCGCGTGATATGATTTAACGGATGTTTATATAAATCGTTTAAAACAAAAAAAGCCTTCAATTTCTGATATTTTGTCTTTTCATTTGGGCCTCCCAATTGAAGCCCCGCCCATAGGGCAGATACCGTTGCGAGTAAGTTGAAATTCACAAAATATTTGGTCTCCACAATTTTTTTATTTCACTGATAATATTACAGAACCTTTGTTTTTGATTCAGAACTTAATTTATCCTTTTAAATCAGAAAATAACAATAAATGGCATTGATAAAATTATTCACACCCAAGACTTAATATTTGGTAGCACAGACTTTGGACAAAATAACTGCAGCCAAGCACTTCCTACAGCCATGAATGAGCTTCCTACACCTCTCTACTGGCAGTTTGTCCCACTCTTCTTGTGCAAACTGCTCCAGTTCTCCCAGATTTGAAGGGTGCCTTCTCCCAACTGCTGTTTTCAGATCTCCCCACAAGTGTTAAATCGAATTTAGATCTGGACTCATTGCTGGCCACTTCAGAACAGTCCAGTGTTCTGTCTTGAACCATTCCTGGGTGATTTTTGAAGTGTGTTTGGGGTCATTGCCCTGCTGTAAGACCCATGACCTTCGACCGGGACCCAGCTTTCTGACACTGGGTTGAACATTGCGCTCCAAACATTGCACTATCTCCTGATTTCATGATGCCATTTACACATTCAAGGTACCCAGTGCCAGAGGCAGCACAGCAACCACAAAATTGTTTTTCTGTAAACATATTGTTGCGGTTTTGTGTTTTTATAATAAAGGTTAATTTCCCCTCTTGGTTTAGTTACACTACAACATGTAGCCTCGTTTAAGCTCAGTTATTTCTTAGTAAATGTAAGCGTAGACCTATCCCGTGTTTAGTTTTGCGTTGAGTAGGATAAAGAGAATTCGGTCCTTTACGATGCCTCGAAGCTTTTGGTTTTGGCGCGAAATACCACGAGGCAGGCCGGAACAAGTCGATCAAGGCCAAAGGAAGGCGGAGGAGGAGCGGACGGTAAGCGTGAGCTGCCAATCATGGCTCGAGGGGAGTGACTTACCACTGCGGCAAAAGGCGGGGTTTGGAACGTTCGAGTCGGGCTAGGGCGGGACGATATAACCCTGTGCCCAGAGCCCCCGCCTCAGTTCAGTTATGAGAAGGGATGCCCTGAGTTGAGTTCGAAGCCCATGAGTTATGAGTCGGGGCCAAATACGTGAGTTCTCAGTTGGTACGAACGTTGGTATACGAACTTTGCCCTGCTCCCCAAGCTCCATGAGTTGTATTAATCGCGCTGTGAAAGACAGCCTTACCGAGCCACAGATGCGCGCATATTTCCTTCTGCCTGCCTTTGCCGAGATACGCGCCACGAGGATTTTCCCGCCTGCCTGCCTGCCTTCGCCGGGATACGTGCTGTGACCGCCAGAGGGCCACGCCGGGTGAGCTATTCCTGGAGCGACCAAAGCCGGCGCGTTCGGCACGTGAACATTCTTCCTTCATCTCCCTGTGTGTGTAAGTGGGCCCATTGTCTGGGACAATAGGTTAAGACTGCTTAAGACTCCCCTGTGTCTCTTCTTCTTCTTCTTCTTCTTCTAAACCATTGTAAATAGTGTAATAAATCTGTTCTTCCTTTGATTCGACCGTTTCGTCCCTTCCATCATTGACTTAGCATGGTACGAATTAGATCGCTCTGATCGGGTTCAATAAGAAAGGTAACAGCACGGGTCACGTGGTACGCCATCCGCTCGGGTGTACTCAATTACGCGTGGTTCATGCGAGACTCGGTTCCCGCTTCCTCTGCGGCATGGGTACTTAAGGTACGTGCGAAATTGTCCCGAGACCCTTTTCCACGTCTACCCGGAAGTGGCAACTCAGTCTCACGGTTCGAAAACCCAAGGAGAAAACGGGGCTTAATCTCCTCTTTGTAAGGGAACGGGCTACGCAAAACCGCAACAATTTGGTGTCAGGAGTGGGATTTGGAACCCTGAAAAAAAAATTTGGACACCAAATTGTACATATTGGCCGCAACAATTTGGTGTCCGTGAGTGGGATTGGACCTGGAGTGCGCTTCACACACTCAAAATTACGAGCGAACGAAATCTAGTGTTAAAAGCCAAATTATATTCGTACCATGGCTGGCCAAGGCGGTCGAATGCCGGTGGGGGTAGAAGAAGGGAAATTAATGACTCAGGACCTGCAGAGACAGCTGGTAGTGGAAGCTGAAAAGGGTGCAGCAGTAAGTAAAGGCAATGGCGGCGCCTCGCACGTGGCGGCGAAGGCCACACCCATTGTACAAGTGATATCCATCATGCAGTTACTCATGACACAAATCTTAGCAGAAACGGAAAAAATGAAGGAAATGTCGGACAAACCAAGAAGGGAAATGGAAAAATGGAGGTGTGACATGAAAAAGATAAGGGAGGAATCCAGGTGCGGGATGGACACAATGGGGGAGGACATTGGGCGCATGTCGAGTGGGAAGGCAGCAGTGGTACGCGACGGGGTGAAGCAGTGTGAGAAACGCTTGGGGAGCGAGCTTGAGCAAAGGACAGCCAAGTTGACTGGGGCAATGGAAATCGTGACGCGGGGTGTAGAAAAGTCGACGGTCGCCGAATTGGACAAATAAATTTCATGGGCGCCGGCCATCTTCGAAGAAAAAGAAATAATTGGGGCCGAAGAGACGGTAGAAGCGGAAAATAAATCACGGGAGAAAGAAATGGAATGCGAACAAAGTTCGTATTTGCACCGTGATGCCGGGCTTGCTAATTCAATAAAAAGTTTGCAGGTTCTGCTCGGGAAGGAGGACCCCGAGGTGAGTGGAAAAAATGGCGCGAATGTGTTTGGCGCGAATGGGTTTTTGGCGCGCTTGGAAGAGAGACGAGACCCGGGCGTTCGCGGAAGGTCCATTGTGCGGTGTACGAGGGCGACTGGCAAGGAGTGTGAGAGAGAGTGTGTGCCGAAGCGTGAGCGAGAAAAGTGTGTGCCAGAGTGTGTGATGATTGAGTGTGCGAAGGAGGAGTGCACACCCGAGAGTGTGGAAAAAGAGTGAGCGGTGACAGAGAATGTAACGGAAAAGTGTGTGCCGGAATGTGCCGGAGAAGAGTGTGTTAAGGAGTGTGTAACGGGAGAGTGGGTTAGAGTGCGTGTAGGAGTGCACACCAGAGCGTGTTGCAGAGTGTGTGCAGGAATGCACACCCGGGGGTGTTACGGAGTGTGTAATGAAAGAGTGTGTGTGAGGGTGTGCAATAATGAAGTGTGCGAAAGGCGTGAGTGTGCATAGGTGTACAGGTACGAGTACGGAGTGCGAGGGAGAATGCACACCAGAGAATGTGGAAGGAGAGTGTGCGGTAAGTGAGTGTAGGAGATGCGCGGGGACGCCTACGTGTGTGAGTGCGGAGTGGGTCGTGAGGTGCGAGGACGCGGCTCAAGCATCGACAACGGCCGGGGTAGCGTTTAGCGGGACGGATAGCAGACGTGAGCCCCCGATGAGTTGTGTGCAGCAGGGACCGGCAGGGATCGGTGCCACGGCGGTCTCACAAGGACCGGCATGCACGATTCGTGCCGGCCCCCGCACTGTACGGTTGGTGCCGTGCCGTGGCGGCAAAGGCAATCGGCGGGGTTCAAGGGGAGGTAGGAGATTTCGGAGCCGCGCACCTTGGCGGGTGCGGAGCTCCGACCGTGACCGGCTGGGTCACCGTGCGTGGGACCGCGAGGCCCCGCACAGGGATGGAGCCCTGCACCTTGGCCCATCCATACCTCCTCCCCATGATCGAAAATGCCGGACAGACCCAACATACAGGAGACAAACCACCCGTATGGATCGCTCGGCCCTCCGAGGCCGAGCCGTGACGACAATGTACATTGTACATCCACTTGGTGAGGCTCGAGTGTAGTGGACTGATGAGAGTAGTGTACCCCATGTGGGGGAATGGTAGTGTTACCATTCCTCACACAGGGCCCATGAGCATTAGTTTAGGGGGATGGCAGTGATAGGCACATGGAGGTGCCAGCAATGGTTACCTCCATGTGGCACCAAAGCTAGCCGAGGGAGGGCTATGATAATGTTAGGGAATTACAAGACAGTAGAGACAAAAGATTTAAGTAGTGACACTGTACTGTAGAGGGGGCGTAGGTAGCTGAGAAGGATGATAAAGAAAAGGGTGTGAATAGTGTAAAGGGACGACGGGGAAGCACGAGTATTAGGGGAAGTAGTTAGTTGATGCTGTGTGTGTGAGGAATTGTGTTGAGACAAATGGAGTTGTGTTGAGGTTTATGGAAAGAGGTGTGTGAGCACAAAAGGGCTCGAGGGGAGAGACTTACCACTGCGGCAAAATGTGGGGTTTGGAACGCTCGAGTCGGGCTAGGGAGGGATGATATAACCCTGTGCCCAGAGCCCCCGCCTCAGTTCAGTTATGAGAAGGGATGCGCTGAGTTGAGTTCGAAGCCCATGAGTTATGAGTCGGGGCCGAATACGTGAGTTCTCAGTTGGTACGAACGTTGGTATACGAACTTTGCCCTGCTCCCCTCGCTCCGCGCAGTTGTATTGATCGCACTGTGAAAGACAGCCGTGCCGAGCCACAGACGCGTGCATATTTCCTTCTGCCTGCCTTTGCCGAGATACGCGCCGCGAGGATTTTCCCGCCTGCCTGCCTGCCTTCGCCGGGATACGTGCTTTGACCGCCAGAGGGCCACGCCGGGTGAGCTGTTCCTGGAGCGACCAAAGCCGGCGCGTTCGGCGCGTGAACATTCTTCCTTCATCTGCCTGTGTGTGTAAGTGGGCCCATTGTCTGGGAAAATAAGTTAGGACTGCTTAAGACTCCCCTGTGTCTCTTCTTCTTCTTCTTCTTCTTCTAAACCATGGTAAATAGTGTAATAAATCTGTTCTTCCTTTGATTCGACCGTTTCGTCCCTTCCATCATTGACTTAGCATGGTACGAATTAGATCGCTCTGATCGGGTTCAATAAGAAAGGTAACAGCACGGCTCACGTGGTACGCCATCCGCTCGGGTGAACTCAATTACACGTGGTTTGTGCGAGACTCGGTTCCCGCTGCCGCTGCGGCGTGGGTACTTAAGGTACATGCGAAATTGTCCCGAGACCCTTTTCCACGTCTGCCCAGAAGTGGCGACTCAGTCTCACGGTTCGAAGACCCAAGGAGAAAAAGGGGCTTAATCTCCCCTTTGTAAGGGAATGGGCTTCACAAAACCACAACAATATAGATGATGTGCTTTACCAAAAAGCTCTAATTTGGTCTCATCTGTCCACAGGACATTCTCCCAGAAGGATTTTGGTTTGTTCAGGTGTTTTTGGCAAACTCTAGTTGGGCTTTCTTACAGTCACGTGAAAAAGTGAGTACATCCCATGTAAAGTTTTGACTTTTTCAACATATTTCAACATACAGCTATTTGATCTTCGTTTGAACAATATTGACAGATAAAGGTGATATAATTATATAACAAATATCATGAAACATTTACATTTTGTAGTCCATTGTATAATTTAAATAAATATAAATGCAAATTTCGCATGTGGAAAAAGTAAGTACACCCTTGGCTCTAATAGGTGGTATTGCCCCCTTTGGCAGAAACAACCTCAAGTAGGCGTTTCTTATAACTGTCTACCAGTCTCTGACATCGACTGGGAGAAATTTTTTCCCACTCCTCCATGAAGAATTCTTTCAGCTGTGCGATGTTTGAGGGGTTTCTTGCATGCACCGCTCGTTTCAAACCCCCCCACATCATCTCGATGGGATTTAGATCCGGGCTTTGACTTGGCCATTCCAGAACCCTCCATTTCTTTCTTTTCAGCCATTCCTTGGTGGATTTACTGGTATGTTTAGGGTCATTGTCATGTTGCAAGGTCCACCTTCGGTTGAGCTTCAACTCTCCGACAGATAGCCTCACATTATCCTCAAGCACCCTCTGGTACAATGAAGACTTCATAGTGGATTCTATGATGGTGAGCTGCCCAGGCCCTGATGCAGCAAAGCTGCCCCAAACCATAATATTTCCACCACCATGCTTTACAGTTGGTATCAGGATCTTGTGGTCAAATGCTGTCTTTGGTTTTCGCCAAACATGCCTTCTGGTACTGTGGCCAAATAGCTCTACCTTTGACTCATCTGTCCAGAGGACATTGTTCCAGAAGTGCTGGTCTTTGCCTCGGTGGTCATTGGCAAACTTTAGTCTTGCTCTGATGTTCTTTCTGGACAGCAAAGGTTTCCTCCTGGCACACCTCCCATGAAAATCAAATTTGTGCAGCCTCTTTCCAATGGTAGATTCACGCACTTTGACATCAACAGTGGCAAGAGCTACCTGTAGGTCACGTGATGACATTCTGGGGTTCTTAGAGACTTCGTTCAGCATCTTGCGGTCTGCTCTCGGGCTGAACTTGCTGGGGTGGCCTGACCTGAACAAGTTGGCAGTTGTTTGGAATCTTCTCCACTTGTAGATTATCTTCCGGACAGTCGAATGATTGATTTCAAATTGTTTGGAGATCTTTTTAAATCCCTTCCCAGACTCGTCGGCATCTATGACCTTCTTTCTGAAGGCCTCAGAGAGCTATTTTGATCTAGGCATGGTGACGCCACCCACTTCCACAACAAAGAGCAAACCAAACTAAATGTCTGAGGTTTAAATAAGACAGGTTCCTCCAAGATCCTCTCTAACGATGTTCTAATCATTTGCACCTGAGCTGGTGCACCCGATTCTAATTTTAGGTATTTGAAGTAGTTATAAATGTAGGGGTGTACTTAGTTTTTCCACATGCGAAATTTGCATTTATGTTTATTTAAATTATACAATGGACTACAAAATGTAAATGTTTCATGATATTTGTTATATTATATCACCTTTATCTCTCAATATTGTTGAAATGAAGATCAAATAGCTGTATGTTGAAATATGTTGAAAAAGTCAAAACTTTAGATGGGGTGTACTTACTTTTTCACGTGACTGTATGTAGCTGGTAACATTACAACTACCTTTCACTTTCGTCCTGAATTGACGATTGTGATTGAACAATCAACGGTCCGCAGTATCGCTAGCTCCACCCATAGTTCCGGGTTCGGCTCGCCTGGTACCTATCTATAGCAGGAATCAAATGTAGCATGGGTATTCAGGTACGGTTCGGCTCACTTGGTACCTATCCATAGCAGCATTTAAATGTAGCATGGGTACTCAGGTACGGTTCGGCTCGCTTGCTACCTATCCATAGCAGCAATCAAATTTAGCATGGGTACTCAGGTACGGTTCAGCTCGCTTGGTACCTATCCATAACAGCAATGAAATTTAGCATGGGTACTCAGGTACGGTTCGGCTCGCTTGCTACCTATCCATAGCAGCAATCAAATATAGCATGGGTACTCAGGTACGGTTCGGCTCGCTTGCTACCTATCCATAGCAGCAATCAAATTTAGCATGGGTACTTAGGTACGGTTCGGCTCACTTGGTACCTATCCATAGCAGCAACCAAATTTAGCATGGGTACTCAGGTACGGTTCGGCTCGCTTGGTACCTATCCAAAGCAGCAATCAAATTTAGCACGGGTACTCAGGTACGGTTCGGCTCGCTTGGTACCTATCCATTGCAGGAATCAAATTTAGCATGGGTACTTGGGTACGGTACGGTTCGCTTGGTAGTACCTATCCAGAGCAGCAAACAAATTTAGTATGGGTACTCAGGTATGGTACGGTTCGCTTGGTACCTATCCATAGCAGGAATCAAATTTAGCATGGGTACAATGGTACGGTACGGTTCACTTGGTACCTATGCATAGCAGGAATCAAATTTAGCATGGGTACTTAGGTACGGTACGGTTCACTTCGTACCTATGCATAGCAGGAAACAAATTTAGCACGGGTACTTAGGTACGGTATGGTTCGCTTGGTACCTATGCACAGCAGGAATCAAATTTAGCACGGGTACTTAGGTACGGTACGGTTCGCTTGGTACAGATCCATAGCAGGAATCAAATTTAGCATGGGTACTCAGGTATGGTTCCGCTCGCTATGTACCTATCCACAGCAAGAATCAAATTTAGCATCTGTACTGAGGTACGGTTCAGCTCGCTTGGTACCTATCCATAGCAGCAATCAAATTTAGCACGGGTACTCAGGTACGGTTCAGCTTGCTTGGTACCTATCCATAGCAGCAATCAAATTTAGCACGGGTACTCAGGTATGGTTCAGCTTGCTTGGTACCTATCCATAGCAGCAATCAAATTTAGCACGGGTACTCAGGTACAGTTTGGCTCGCTTGGTACCTATCCATAGCAGGAATCAAATTTAGCATGGGTACTTAGGTACGGTACGGTTCGCTTGGTAGTACCTATCCATAGCAGCAATCAAATTTAGCATGGGTACTCAGGTACGGTACGGTTCGCTTGGCACCTATCCATAGCAGGAATCAAATTTAGCATGGGTACATAGGTACGGTACGGTTCGCTTGGTAACTATGCATAGCAGGAATCAAATTTAGCATGGGTACTTAGGTATGGTACGGTTCCCTTGGTACCTATTGTTACGTGCTCCTCCCCAAACCCCCTGGTCACGGTGTACCACGGAGCCCCGAGAGGAGTCACGGCAGAAAGATGTGTTATTCTGTGTCAAAGATCAATGGTGAAACCACAGAAATTGTTACCAACAAACAAATATTGTATTAAGATCACACAAGAATAACAGTACAAAAACAATAGTAATCAATTGTCCAACCAATATATATTTCCTATGATGGTACCATCAGGTTCGTACAATATAACTCACTGTGCTCCAAGTGAGCGAAAAGAAGAACATTCCCAATGTCTCTATTCCCGAATCAAGCCAAAGTCGTATTCCTGCATCAAGCCAAAGTCGTATTCCGGCATCAAGCCAAAGTCGATCCACTCCAGTGATCGTCCGTATGATATCGTATCGAGACCAGAATCCCGATGGGTTGACAGTTACACTGCCAAAGATGGGCGAAGGTGTCCTCGAGAAGCGACGGGGAAATCACACCTTTAAGTGTGATTTAAGAGTGACGTTTAACGGCTCTCAATCGGCGAACCGCAGATTTCCCACTCCAAAAGCCACATTACACACACACACACACACACACACACACACACACACACACACACACACACACACACACACACACGCACGCACGCACGCACGCACGCACGCACGCACACACACACACACACACACACCAGATTAACGTCTGAATGCGGTGAAAATGGTTTGAAGCGAGATTAAAAAAACCTTGAGCGAAGCGCAAAGCACGGAAGGTAAGATGGCCGACGGCCCGTTCTCAAGGCGTAACGGCACTACGATGATTCTCCTCGAAATCCACCGCAAAACCTGACATGCAGGTTGATCTGTCACAGCGATAACCACTCTGTCGCAGGAATCCCTTTCCTGGGAAACCCAAAGTTCACTCGTGACTCCCGTTCGCCAACGTTCGCTCCAGACCTCAAAGCAGCTAGGCTTCTTCTCCGACCCACTCGCTCCGCATTTTCCTCCTCTTCTCCCTCTTCGTCGTCGTTCGGTTCTGGTTTCATTTAAAACATTAATTTTTTTTACCTTTTGAAAACAGTTATCTCCAATTCACTTAAACGATAACAATAATAGTACATGCAACCAAAAATGTTTACAGTGGATGAGAACCACAACAACGGAAGGGACGAATCCATAACACTTCCCCCCCCTCAAGAAAGAACGTTGGAACATAGTGAAAACTTTCTTTGCATGCAAAAACTCTTTTAACAAACAAAAGTAAAACTCACACCCAAATGATCAATTCACGTGAGCAACAATAATTAATATTCCCCAAAATAAAGCAACAAAACTTCCAAACAACCTACAGGAATTTTCAAAGTTAGTTCACTCTGGATAAAGCATCAGCAATGACATTGCCCCTGCCCTTTACATGCTCAATTTCCAAGTTGAACTCCTGCAAAGCCAAACTCCATCTCATCAACCTCTGGTTTTTATTTTTCATTTTTTGAATGAAGGTTAAGGGGTTGTGATCAGTGAAGACTTTTATAGGAAATGTAGTAGTTCCTAGATACACCTCATAATGCTGAAGCGCGAGCAGGAGAGCAAGGGTCTCTTTTTCCACGGTGGCATAATTTGCCTGATGTTTGTTAAACTTTTTGGAATAGTAGCACACCGGGTGATCCACTCCATCCTCATCTTCCTGTAATAGAACGGCGCCAGCCCCCGCATCACTTGCATCAATGGCCAACTTGAATGGTTCTTGCAAATCCGGGGCTGCTAGGACAGGAGAGCTCATTAATATTGCTTTGACGTGGGTAAAGGCAGCCTGACATTTGTCATCCCAAACAAACTTGGTCTCTTTCCTCAGCAAATTCGTGAAAGGGGCTACCACATCAGAAAGATTCCTGCAGAACCACCCGTACCAACCAGCCATATCCAAGAATCTCATAAGCTCCTTCTTCCCCTTTGGAACTTGGAAGCGATCAATGGCTTCTATCTTGGCTGTCACCGGTTGCACCTGACCCTGACCTACGACATGGCCTAGGAACACCACCTGTGCTTTTACAAATTCACTCTTAGATAAGTTGATGGTCATCCCTGCCTCGGTCAGTTTCTTTAAAAATGCCTGAATTTGTTTAATATGATCTTCCATGGTCATGGTGTGTATGATGACATCATCCAGATAAGCCTCCACCCCCTCAAGGTCTGCAATAAGCTTATTAATCAGCCGTTGAAATGCAGTAGGCCCGTTTTTCAATCCAAAGGGAAGAACCTTGCACTGATACAACCCATTTGGTGCGACTAAAGCTGAGATTTCCTTGGCTCTATCAGTAAGAGGAATCTGCCAATACCCTTTCAGCAAGTCAAACTTAGTTACAAATTTAGCTGGGCCTATTCTATCAATACAGTCATCAATCCTCGGGATGGGATATGAGTCGGTCTTGGTCACTGCATTAACCCGTTTTGAATCCGTACAACAGCGTAAACCGCCATCGGGTCTTGGAACCAACACACGTGGTGAGCTCCATTCACTGCTGCTTGGTTCGATGATGTCATTCTCCAACATATACTGAACCTCCTTCCGAAGATACTCCATCTTCACATGGTTCATCCGATAGAGGTGTTGCTTCACCGGAGTGGCTTCCCCCACCTCAATATCATGATATACCAAGTCAGTACGACCAGGTACATCTGTGAACAAATGTGCAAACTCAAAAATTAGGCTGGATAGTTGTCCTTGTTGTTCCCTCGTCAAATGACCTAATTTCTCATCTAAATGACTCAACACTTCCGTGTTCGTCAATCTGGGACAAGCCTGGTCATCAAAGTTATCAAACTTCACACCGGCCTCAACCTCTGGATTCTCTTGCACCCCGACTACAGGTGAGACAGGTGAGACAGGAACCATTTTCCCCACAGGCTTCCTCTCATAATATTTCTTCAGTCGGTTGACATGACACAGCTGCCGCTTTTTCCGTCGGTCGGGAGTTGTCACCACGTAATCTGTTTCATTAACCCTCCTTTCGATTGCATCGGGACCAAAATACC
Organism: Myxine glutinosa; assembly: GCF_964187855.1. Classification (NCBI taxonomy): domain Eukaryota; kingdom Metazoa; phylum Chordata; class Myxini; order Myxiniformes; family Myxinidae; genus Myxine; species Myxine glutinosa. Next base: position 188,736,694 of record NC_136266.1, read on the forward strand.
GAGCCTGTAGTGGCTGACCTGGAACAGGAAGCAACACCAACACTCGGTCCTCAGGACTGAAATTTCTTATCTGAGATTTCTTGTCATGTCTCACTTTCATTTTATCCTGTGTCACTTTCAAGTTTCTTCTCGCAACTTCACAAGCCTTTGCCAATCTATGCCTAACCGTTGACACATACTCTACCACTGTTGACTGTGACTCCTCCTGTAGCCACTGTTCTTTCACCAATTTCAATGGTCCTCGCACTGCGTGTCCAAACACAAGTTCAAAAGGACTGAACCCCAATGACTCCTGAACAGATTCCCTCATGGCAAACAACAATAAGGGTATTCCTTCATCCCAATCCTTGTCACATTCAAAACAATACGTTCTGATCATATTCTTCAATGTCTGGTGAAACCTTTCCAAGGCCCCTTGGCTCTCGGGATGGTAAGTATTGATCTTACTTGCTCCACTCCCAACAGGTGTACCACTTGCTCAAAAAGTGTTGACATGAAATTGGAACCCTGATCAGACTGGATGACCTTAGGTAGGCCAACCAAAGTGAAAAATTTAATCAAGGCCTTCGCAATAACTGCCGCAGCAATTTTCCTAAGAGGCATCGCTTCTGGGAACCTTGTGGAAGCGCACATGATGGTCAGCAAATACTGATGTCCAGCCTTAGTTTTAGGGAAAGGGCCTACGCAGTCAATAATGACTCGGCTGAATGGCTCTTCAAAAGCTGGAATTGGTTTTAAAGGTGCGGATGGGACTTTCTGATTCGGTTTTCCCACCAGCTGGCAAGAATGGCAAGATTTACAGAACTCCGCTACATCACGTCGCAATCCTGGCCAGAAAAAATGTACCAATATTCTGTCACAGGTCTTGTTCACTCCAAGGTGCCCGGCCAAAGGTGTCTCATGTGCCAAACTCAATATCTCCTTCCGGTACGGCGGTGGCACCACAATTTGGTAATGAACTTTCCACTCATCGTTTGCTGGCACCTCCGGTGGTCTCCATTTTCTCATGAGTATTTCCCCTTTCATGAAGTAACCAACAGGTACCTTCAGAGCCTCTTCCACTGTAACGGCTTTATCAATCAAACTCCGGATCTCCGAATCTCCGTGTTGTTCTTCAACAAGTCTCTTTCGGACCAGCACCGCTTGTTCAACCTCATTCCCAGATGTCTCCGACGGACACTCCATTTCCTCTTTTGTTCCAGATGCCACCTTTTCCTTCAGTGCCTTGATGTCACTCCCTTTCCTATTACCTCTTTCAGAATTTTCCTCCAATACCTCTAAGGAACCCAAATCCACATCGCCTTCCTTCTCCTTCTCTTCAGAGTGCTTCTTACCCATAGCACGAGTCACTGCGCAGGATGGAAAGATACCCGGATTCTCATGCTCTAACTGTGCGGTGTTATTTTCCATACTGGGTTTTTCAACCAACATCAGATTACCAGAAACTCGACCACCGGCCAAATCATTCCCGATAATAAAAGAGATTCCCTCTACAGGAAGAGTGGCTTGTAAACCTACGGTGACCGGTCCTGACACCAAATCAGACTTTAAATGGATGACATGAAGAGGAGCTTTAACATAGCCTCCAACCCCCTGTAAAAGAACACTAACACCAGTTGCCGCCTTCTCTGACAATGGCAAAATGCCTTCAAGCATCAAAGATTGATGTGCTCCTGTGTCCCTCAATACCCGAACAGGTCTCTGGTTCGTTAAGTCTCCATCCAGTGACACAAACCCCTCTGAAATAAAAGGTTTGTAACCCTCTTGAACAAGGTCGTTCACTGATGCCGTAACTTTGGCATGGGAACCTTCACAAGGCACTGTCCTCCAAGGACGATTTCTCGCATTGGCCAATGCATTCGGAGTTGCACTAGTTTGACTCCGCTCCTGATTTTTCCTTTTCAGGGTGTAACATTGGGACATAAAATGCCCAGGTTTCTTGCAAAAAGCGCAAGTCGGCCCCGAGGAAAAACTCGTGGTCTGCCTCGGGCCCCCCGGAAGATAAGTCTGTCTTGGAACTGTAGTCTTCTGATTCCTAAAAGTCGCGGTATCAGATTTGTCCCCATAGTCATCTCTAGGCCGCCTCCATGAATATTTGTTCTCCGCCCCTGATTTACCATAACTCCCCTGGCTAACTCTAGGTGGGAAGTTAGGTTTGTGGAACCCCATCCTGTGTGTCAAGGCATAGTCATCTGCCACGGTTGCTGCCTCATACAACTCTGGTACTTTCTTCTCATCCAGATGTACTTTAATGTCCACGTGGACACACTGTTTGAATACCTCCACCAAGATCAATTGTCGCAACAGGTTGAAGTCTTTCCCAATCCCCTTCGAGTCACACCACCGATCAAACATGGTTTCCTTCATTCTAGCAAACTCCACATGGGTCTCACTCTCCCTCTTCCTGGCATTCCTGCATTTTTGCCGGTAAGCTTCAGGGACCAATTCATAGGCTTTGAGAATGGTTTTCTTCACTATCTCATAATCTGCACATTGGTCAATCGATAAAGCCGAATAGATATCTTGAGCTTTACCCACCAGAACACTTTGCATTAACATAGTCCAGGACCCCACAGGCCATTTTAGCATTTGAGCCACCTTCTCAAAATGTTTAAAAAAAACTTGGCTACATCCTTTTCATTGAAGGGTGGAACCAGCCGCACATGCCTACCAACAATCCAAGAGTTCTCACTAGTTGTCGAACTAGCCGGCATGGATACTACTCTCTCCGTTCTGTCAGTAATTCCAGCTCCTTGAGTTTAAGTTCCTTCTTATCCTCCATGTCACGTCCCTTTAACTCCCTTTCCGCTCTCCTTTCCTCTGCTCTTTCCTCTGCTCTTCTCTCCTCGAGTTCTCGTTCCTGTTCTGCTCTTTCCTTTTCAACTCTCCTTTCCTCTGCTCTTTCCTCTGCTCTTCTTTCCTCGAGTACTCTTTCCTGTTCTGCTCTTTCCTTTGCTCTTCTTTCCTCGGCTTTCCATTCCAATCCTTTTAACCTTTCCTGGCTCTGCAGTTGCATCTCCATTTTCCAGAGCTCCACATTTCCTTTTTCCTCTGGTAACCAATCCAAGGCTACCTCTTCCCATGTTCCTTGTCCCACTAGAGACTCCACCACCAATGTCTGAATCTCTGCTTTCTTCACACTAACTCGGACCTCCAAGTTAAAATATTTGGCCAATATCATGAGTTCCGATCTTTTTAACGCCTGGAACTGTGCCTCATTAGGGGACGCCGCAAACCTTTCTGCATCAAACACCATGGTGACTATCAGTTGGCACCTGTTAACATTCACACGACAATTTTCAAATTTTTGAAAAATTTGGGAATGATAGAAAATTCCGAATTTGGGAATTTTGGGAATGTTAGGGAATTCTATCCCGGACGAGCCCCCAATTTCTGTTACGTGCTCCTCCCCAAACCCCGGTCACGGTGTACCTCAGAGCCCCGAGAGGAGTCACGGCAGAAAGATGTGTTATTCTGTATGTCAAAGATCAATGGTGAAACCACACCAATTGTTACCAACAAACAAGTATTGTATTAAGGGCACACAAGAATAACAGTAAAATAACAATATTAATCAATTGTACAACCAATATATCATTCCTATGATGGTACCATCAGTTTCGTACAATATAACTCACTGTGCTCCAAGTGAGCGAAAATAACATTCCCAATGTCTCTGTCCCGGCTTCAAGCCAAAGTCGATCCACGCTCCAGTGATCATCAGAATGATGTTGTATCGAGACCAGAATCCCACTCGGTTGACAGTCACACTGCCAAAGATGGGCAAAAGTGTCCTCAAGAGGCGGCTGGGAAATCACACCTTCGGGTATGGACGTTCAACGGCTCCCAATCGGCGAACCGCAAATTCACACTCAAAATCCACGTTACACACACACACCAGGTTAACGTCTGGATGCGGTGAAATGGTTGAAGCGAGGTGAAAAACCTGGAGCAATGCGAAATCAGGCGCAAGGCAAAATGGCCAACGGTCCGTTCTCGAGATATAACGGCACTCCAATGATTCTCTTCGGAATCAACCGCAAAACCTGTCATGCAGTTTTATCTGTCACAGCGATAACAACTCTGTCGCAGGAATCCCTTTCCCAGGAAACCCAAAGTTCACTTGTGACCCCCATTCGCCAGCAACCTCAACGCAGCCCGGCTCCTTCTCCGACCTCACTCGCTCCGCCTCCTTTTCCTCTTCTTCTTCCTCTTCTTCTTCGTCCGTTTCCCGATCCGGTTTCCGGTTTCTTTTTAAAACATTAATTTTTTTTACCTTTTGAAAACAGTTATCTCCAATTCACTTAAACGAAACAATAATAGTACATGGAACCAAAAATGTTTACAGTGGATGAGAACCACAACAACGGAAGGGACGAATCCGTAACAGTACCTATCCATAGCAGCAATCAAATTTAGCATGGGTACTTAGGTACGGTACGGTTCGCTTTGTACCTATCCATGGCAGGAATCAAATTTAGCATGGGTACTCAGGTACGGTTCGGCTCACTTGGTACCTATCCATAGCAGCAATTAAATTTAGCATGGGTACTCAGTTACGGTACGGTTCGGTTCGCTTGGCAATGGAAAAACGAAAAAACGGATTTTGGTTACAGTATGGTACAGTACGATACCGTGGTGGAAAACCGCCATAGAAGTGCTTCACCATAGCGTACCATGAAAGTAAAAAAACACAACATCATCATGCACCATTTAAATTTTTTATTTTACAAACACATGCAACTTTCAAATGATGATGATGGTGATGAATTAAAATCCTAAGATTTCCTCGAACTTTAAGGGAGACTCAAATGTCATCCAAGGCCCTCTTGAACTTTAGGTGCCTCTCCACAACTGAGTCAGCATTTTCCAACTTGTCGACAATCTCCGCATGTCCTGCAGCAATTTTTTTTTTTTTTTTTTGGTATACTGAATCGAGGCTCGTGAAAGAGCTAACATTTACTTCACAAACAAATCAACCAGACAAACAAAATATATAAAAAGAGGGAGCGGAAGACAAGATGGGGAGAGAAGGGGAAGCACACAAACACAACATTTGAGAGCAGGGAGATGTGTGGAAGGGAGAGGGCTTGGGGGGAGGAGGTGTGGAAAGGGGGGGGGGGGGGGAGGGAGAAGTATAAAACACAAGGACACCAAGGACTTCAAGGACAGAAGTTGGTATTTCGAAAAAGTGGAATTGGGGTGAAATTAGCGGGGGTAGAAAAAAGCAAGGTTTTGGATGGGGGAAGATAAGAGATGGTGGTGAACAGCTGTTTTAAAGACCTGGAGGGTGGAGTGGGATCTCCCAGGAACTGGATTGTGAGGTTGGACCTCGGCACCTCTTCCTCATTACTGCCCGCCTCCACCTCCTCCTCTTCGGAAACCTTTGGAATGGCGTCCAACTCGTCCTCGATGAGCGAGTTTAGGGAACAGTTAAGCATCATGGTTTTCAGCATGAACTCCCTCGTCTGCGTGTTGTCCTCAATCCATATGCTGAGAGTCTTCTCCATCCTTTCCACGTGGACAATCTGGACATGGGTGACCACCTTCGTAATCGATACAGCGCTCGCTGAAAGTCTCTCTCACGAATCGGCTTCTCCTTCTTCCATATGTCGCGAACGGTGGATTGGTTGACGCCATAATGCCTGCCCACAGAGGCCGCACACTCTCCTTTCGAAAGCCGGTCAGGCAGCTCCACTTTCTGGCTCAGGCCCATCACTTTATTCTGCCTCTTGGTAGTCGACGCATCTCCAGCACTGGTCTTGCGCTTGGGAGCCATAATTGAACGATGAGCAGAGCGAGCCAAAACCACAGCACAGGTCGAAGCAACGGGATGAGAACAATGATGGAGATGGAGGATACAATCTGTATTTATATGTACGATTGTGAGCATTGTGGGTATCTGCGGGAGCCCATTGTTTGTGGGGGATGTTACCGGATGATACCGTATGGAGCGTATCTGCTAATTTCAATAATAGATTTAATGAAGCGTTTGCATTCTATAATTCACAGAGTTGACTTGTTTTCACATCTGGTGGAATATCCCGCGAAGATCGCTTTATATAGTAGATGCTAAAATTCGCGCCGGCGAAAGCCATGAAAACGCAAATCACACATCAGTGAATGTACGGTACTGTACTGCACTGTACTGTATAAGCAGGTCATGCTCACGGATTGTATGGTTTTTTTTGCATACGTCCACCTGCTTTTTGCATGGCTGGTAAAAGATGGGTTTTATAAATGTGTCAAGGTCGAAGCTCTTGAAATTTTTATTTGCGCTCTTGAAAAACCGCGATTTCGCGGAACATGGCTGAGAATAGGGGGGAAAAACCGCGATTTCACGGAACATGGCTGAGAATAGGGGGGAAAAACCACGATTTCGCGGAACATGGCTGAGAATAGGGGGGGGAAACCGCGATTTTGCGGAACATGGCTGAGAATAGGGGGGGAAAACCGCGATTTCACGGAACATGGCTGAGAATAGGGGGGGAAAACCGCGATTTCGCGGAACATGGCTGAGAATAGGGGGGAAAAACCGCGATTTTGCGGAACATGGCTGAGAATAGGGGGGAAAAACCACGATTTCGCGGAACATGGCTGAGAATAGGGGGGAAAAACCGCGATTTCGCGGAACATGGCCGTGAAAAGGAAAAATAACCGCGAATAGCGAAACGTCACATTTTATCAACCGCAAATACGCGAAATCCTCAAATACGCGAATTCTGCGAATAGCGGAACCACGAACCACGAATTGCTTTATTCTCAGAAACAACACAAGCAGGTTGTGGTCAAGTTTCATCAGCATTGCATCACCCGTGATAGACAAAAGTTGGCTTGAATTTATGGCAGAGCACTGGTATGGTTCACCAGAGGACCTGGATTAGATTCCTGTCCTGGGTGTGTAATTTTCACACATATGTCAATTAATTCATTACAATCCTGTTCATTTATATAAATTTCAAAATAAGATCATTTCCAACAACATATCTTCATTAACTGGGACTCTTATTATTCAACTGGAAATTCATTATTTATGCGGTCACCTTCTGAGAGAAGTATATTTTGTGGAGCTTCTAGGCCTCAATGCCACTTATAACCTGACTTCAGCAATCATATCTCCCACCTGACCACCAATGTCGGCCACTGCTTCAGATGTCTCCCAAGGGGCCAAGTCCTTCTGCTGCAATCCTCAACTAGTAGTTGCACAAAGTTTGTACAAAGCTTTCATCTGGAGTGTCATGGAAATGGCTCCCCACTGTGGCCTGATGCTGCCGCTTCCCCATCCTGCCCACCCATAATGCCTGGGGGTGTCATGGAAATGGCTTCCCACTGTGGCCTGGTGCTGCCACTACCCCCATCCTGCCCACCCATAATGCCCTTAAGTGTCATGGAAATTGCTACCCACTGTGGCCTGATGCTGCCGCTTCCCCATCCTGCCCACCCATAATGCCCTTAAGTGTCATGGAAATGGCTCCCCACTGTGGCCTGATGCTGCCGTTTCCCCATCCTGCCCACCCATAATGCTCTTAAGTGTCATGGAAATTGCTACCCACTGTGGCCTGATGCTGCCACTACCCCCCATCCTGCCCACCCATAATGCCCTTAAGTGTCATGGAAATGGCTCCCCACTGTGGCCTGATGCTGCCGCTTCCCCATCCTGCCCACCCATAATGCCCAGGAGTGTCATGGAAATGGCTCCCCACTGTGGCCTGATGCTGCCGCTTCCCCATCCTGCCCACCCATAATGCCCAGGAGTGTCATGGAAATGGCTCCCCACTGTGGCCTGATGCTGCCACTTCCCCCATCCTGCCCACCCATAATGCCCAGGAGTGTCATGGAAATGGCTCCCCACTGTGGCCTGATGCTGCCACTTCCCCCATCCTGCCCACCCATAATTCCCAGGAGTGTCATGGAAATGGCTCCCCACTGTGGCCTGGTGTTGTCACTTCCCCCATCTTGCCCACCCTTAACACCCGTAAGTGTCATGGAAATGGCTCCCCACTGTGGCCTGATGCTGCCGCCTCCCCATCCTGCCCACCCATAATGCCCAGGAGTGTCATGGAAATGGCTCCCCACTGTGGCCTGATGCTGCCACTTCCCCCATCCTGCCCACCCATAATGCCCTTAAGTGTCATGGAAATGGCTCCCCACTGTGGCCTGATGCTGCCGCTTCCCCATCCTGCCCACCCATAATGCCCAGGAGTGTCATGGAAATGGCTCCCCACTGTGGCCTGGTGCTGCCACTTCCCCCATCCTGCCCACCCATAATTCCCAGGAGTGTCATGGAAATGGCTCCCCACTGTGGCCTGATGCTGCCGCTTCCCCATCCTGCCCACCCATAATGCCCAGGAGTGTCATGGAAATGGCTCCCCACTGTGGCCTGATGCTGCCAGTTCCCCCATCCTGCCCACCCATAATGCCCAAAGTGTCATGGAAATTGCTACCCACTGTGGCCTGGTGCTGCCACTTCCCCATCCTGCTCACCCATAATGCCCAGGAGTGTCATGGAAATGGCTCCCCACTGTGGCCTGATGCTGCCGCTTCCCCATCCTGCCCACCCATAATGCCCAGGAGTGTCATGGAAATGGCTCCCCACTGTGGCCTGATGCTGCCACTTCCCCCATCCTGCCCACCCATAATGCCCAGGAGTGTCATGGAAATGGCTCCCCACTGTGGCCTGGTGTTGTCACTTCCCCCATCTTGCCCACCCTTAACACCCGTAAGTGTCATGGAAATGGCTCCCCACTGTGGCCTGATGCTGCCGCTTCCCCATCCTGCCCACCCATAATGCCCAGGAGTGTCATGGAAATGGCTCCCCACTGTGGCCTGGTGCTGCCACTTCCCCCATCCTGCCCACCCATAATTCCCAGGAGTGTCATGGAAATGGCTCCCCACTGTGGCCTGATGCTGCCACTTCCCCCATCCTGCCCACCCATAATGCCCAAAGTGTCATGGAAATTGCTACCCACTGTGGCCTGGTGCTGCCACTTCCCCATCCTGCTCACCCATAATGCCCAGGAGTGTCATGGAAATGGCTCCCCACTGTGGCCTGGTGTTGTCACTTCCCCCATCTTGCCCACCCTTAACACCCGTAAGTGTCATGGAAATGGCTCCCCACTGTGGCCTGATGCTGCCGCTTCCCCATCCTGCCCACCCATAATGCCCAGGAGTGTCATGGAAATGGACCCCCACTGTGGCCTGATGCTGCCACTTCCCCCATCCTGCCCACCCATAATGCCCTTAAGTGTCATGGAAATGGCTCCCCACTGTGGCCTGATGCTGCCGCTTCCCCATCCTGCCCACCCATAATGCCCAGGGGTGTCATGGAAATGGCTCCCCACTGTGGCCTGGTGCTGCCACTTCCCCCATCCTGCCCACCCATAATTCCCAGGAATGTCATGGAAATGGCTCCCCACTGTGGCCTGATGCTGCCACTTCCCCCATCCTGCCCACCCATAATGCCCTTAAGTGTCATGGAAATGGCTCCCCACTGTGGCCTGATGCTGCCGCTTCCCCATCCTGCCCACCCATAATGCCCAGGAGTGTCATGGAAATGGCTCCCCACTGTGGCCTGGTGCTGCCACTTCCCCCATCCTGCCCACCCATAATGCCCAAAGTGTCATGGAAATTGCTACCCACTGTGGCCTGGTGCTGCCACTTCCCCATCCTGCTCACCTATAATGCCCAGGAGTGTCATGGAAATGGCTCCCCACTGTGGCCTGGTGTTGTCACTTCCCCCATCTTGCCCACCCATAATGCCCAGGAGTGTCATGGAAATGGCTCCCCACTGTGGCCTGATGCTGCCACTTCCACCATCCTGCCCACCCATAATGCCCAGGAGTGTCATGGAAATGGCTACCCACTGTGGCCTGGTGCTGCCACTTTCCCCATCCTGCCCACCCATAATTCCCAGGAGTGTCATGGAAATGGCTACCCACTGTGGCCTGATGCTGCCACTTCCCCCATCCTGCCCACCCATAATGCCCAGGAGTGTCATGGAAATGGCTCCCCACTGTGGCCTGGTGTTGTCACTTCCCCCATCTTGCCCAGCCTTAATGCCCAAAGTGTCATGGAAATTGCTACCCACTGTGGCCTGATGCTGCCACTACCCCCATCCTGCCCACCCATAATGCCTTTAAGTGTCATGGAAATGGCTCCCCACTGTGGCCTGATGCTGCCGCTTCCCCATCCTGCCCACCCATAATGCCCTTAAGTGTCATGGAAATTGCTACCCACTGTGGCCTGATGCTGCCACTACCCCCATCCTGCCCACCCATAATGCCCTTAAGTGTCATGGAAATGGCTCCCCACTGTGGCCTGATGCTGCCGCTTTCCCATCCTGCCCACCCATAATGCCCAGGAGTGTCATGGAAATGGCTCCCCACTGTGGCCTGATGCTGCCACTTCCCCCATCCTGCCCACCCATAATGCCCTTAAGTGTCATGGAAATGGCTCCCCACTGTGGCCTGGTGTTGTCACTTCCCCCATCTTGCCCACCCTTAACACCCGTAAGTGTCATTGAAATGGCTCCCCTCTGTGGCCTGATGCTGCCGCTTCCCCATCCTGCCCACCCATAATGCCCAGGAGTGTCATGGAAATGGCTCCCCACTGTGGCCTTGTGCTGCCACTTCCCCCATCCTGCCCACCCATAATGCCCAGGAGTGTCATGGAAATGGCTCCCCACTGTGGCCTGATGCTGCCACTTCCCCCATCCTGCCCACCCATAATTCCCAGGAGTGTCATGGAAATGGCTCCCCACTGTGGCCTGATGCTGCCACTTCCCCCATCCTGCCCACCCATAATGCCCAGGAGTGTCATGGAAATGGCTCCCCACTGTGGCCTGATGCTGCCACTTCCCCCATCCTGCCCACCCATAATGCCCAGGAGTGTCATGGAAATGGCTCCCCACTGTGGCCTGATGCTGCCACTTCCCCCATCCTGCCCACCCATAATGCCCAGGAGTGTCATGGAAATGGCAACCCACTGTGGCCTGGTGCTGCCACTTCCCCCATCCTGCCCACCCATAATTCCCAGGAGTGTCATGGAAATGGCTCCCCACTGTGCCCTGATGCTGCCACTTCCCCCATCCTGCCCACCCATAATGCCCAAAGTGTCATGGAAATTGCTACCCACTGTGGCCTGGTGCTGCCACTTCCCCATCCTGCTCACCCATAATGCCCAGGAGTGTCATGGAAATGGCTCCCCACTGTGGCCTGGTGTTGTCACTTCCCCCATCTTGCCCAGCCTTAATGCCCAAAGTGTCATGGAAATTGCTCCCCACTGTGGCCTGATGCTGCCGCTTCCCCATCCTGCCCACCCATAATGCCCTTAAGTGTCATGGAAATGGCTCCCCACTGTGGCCTGATGCTGCCGCTTCCCCATCCTGCCCACCCATAATGCCCAGGAGTGTCATGGAAATGGCTCCCCACTGTGGCCTGATGCTGCCACTTCCCCCATCCTGCCCACCCATAATGCCCAGGAGTGTCATGGAAATGGCTCCCCACTGTGGCCTGATGCTGCCACTTCCCCCATCCTGCCCACCCATAATGCCCAGGAGTGTCATGGAAATGGCTCCCCACTGTGGCCTGGTGTTGTCACTTCCCCCATCTTGCCCACCCTTAACACCCGTAAGTGTCATGGAAATGGCTCCCCACTGTGGCCTGATGCTGCCGCTTCCCCATCCTGCCCACCCATAATGCCCAGGAGTGTCATGGAAATGGCTCCCCACTGTGGCCTGGTGCTGCCACTTCCCCCATCCTGCCCACCCATAATTCCCAGGAGTATCATGGAAATGGCTCCCCACTGTGGCCTGATGTTGCCACTTCCCCCATCCTGCCCACCCATAATGCCCAAAGTGTCATGGAAATTGCTACCCACTGTGGCCTGGTGCTGCCACTTCCCCATCCTGCTCACCCATAATGCCCAGGAGTGTCATGGAAATGGCTCCCCACTGTGGCCTGGTGTTGTCACTTCCCCCATCTTGCCCACCCTTAACACCCGTAAGTGTCATGGAAATGGCTCCCCACTGTGGACTGATGCTGCCGCTTCCCCATCCTGCCCACCCATAATGCCCAGGAGTGTCATGGAAATGGCTCCCCACTGTGGCCTGATGCTGCCACTTCCCCCATCCTGCCCACCCATAATGCCCTTAAGTGTCATGGAAATGGCTCCCCACTGTGGCCTGATGCTGCCGCTTCCCCATCCTGCCCACCCATAATGCCCAGGAGTGTCATGGAAATGGCTCCCCACTGTGGCCTGGTGCTGCCACTTCCCCCATCCTGCCCACCCATAATTCCCAGGAGTGTCATGGAAATGGCTCCCCACTGTGGCCTGATGTTGTCACTTCCCCCATCCTGCCCACCCATAATGCCCAAAGTGTCATGGAAATTGCTACCCTCTGTGGCCTGGTGCTGCCACTTCCCCATCCTGCTCACCCATAATGCCCAGGAGTGTCATGGAAATGGCTCCCCACTGTGGCCTGATGCTGCCACTTCCCCCATCCTGCCCACCCATAATGCCCAAAGTGTCATGGAAATTGCTACCCACTGTGGCCTGGTGCTGCCACTTCCCCATCCTGCTCACCCATAATGCCCAGGAGTGTCATGGAAATGGCTCCCCACTGTGGCCTGGTGTTGTCACTTCCCCCATCTTGCCCACCTGTAACACCCGTAAGTGTCATGGAAATGGCTCCCCACTGTGGCCTGATGCTGCCGCTTCCCCATCCTGCCCACCCATAATGCCCAGGAGTGTCATGGAAATGGCTCCCCACTGTGGCCTGGTGCTGCCACTACCCCCATCCTGCCCACCCAAAATGCCCAAAGTGTCATGGAAATTGCTACCCACTGTGGCCTGATGCTGCCACTTCCCCCATCCTGCCCACCCAAAATGCCCAAAGTGTCATAGAAATTGCTACCCACTGTGGCCTGGTGCTGCCACTTCCCCATCCTGCTCACCCATCATGCCCAGGAGTGTCATGGAAATGGCTCCCCACTGTGGCCTGATGCTGCCACTTCCCCCATCCTGCCCACCCATAATGCCCTTAAGTGTCATGGAAATGGCTCCCCACTGTGGCCTGATGCTGCTGCTTCCCCCATCCTGCCCACCCATAATGCCCAAAGTGTCATGGAAATTGCTACCCACTGTGGCCTGATGCTGCCAGTTCCCCCATCCTGCCCACCCATAATGCCCAAAGTGTCATGGAAATTGCTACCCACTGTGGCCTGGTGCTGCCACTTCCCCATCCTGCTCACCCATAATGCCCAGGAGTGTCATGGAAATGGCTCCCCACTGTGGCCTGATGCTGCCGCTTCCCCATCCTGCCCACCCATAATGCCCAGGAGTGTCATGGAAATGGCTCCCCACTGTGGCCTGATGCTGCCACTTCCCCCATCCTGCCCACCCATAATGCCCAGGAGTGTCATGGAAATGGCTCCCCACTGTGGCCTGGTGTTGTCACTTCCCCCATCTTGCCCACCCTTAACACCCGTAAGTGTCATGGAAATGGCTCCCCACTGTGGCCTGATGCTGCCGCTTCCCCATCCTGCCCACCCATAATGCCCAGGAGTGTCATGGAAATGGCTCCCCACTGTGGCCTGGTGCTGCCACTTCCCCCATCCTGCCCACCCATAATTCCCAGGAGTGTCATGGAAATGGCTCCCCACTGTGGCCTGATGCTGCCACTTCCCCCATCCTGCCCACCCATAATGCCCAAAGTGTCATGGAAATTGCTACCCACTGTGGCCTGGTGCTGCCACTTCCCCATCCTGCTCACCCATAATGCCCAGGAGTGTCATGGAAATGGCTCCCCACTGTGGCCTGGTGTTGTCACTTCCCCCATCTTGCCCACCCTTAACACCCGTAAGTGTCATGGAAATGGCTCCCCACTGTGGCCTGATGCTGCCGCTTCCCCATCCTGCCCACCCATAATGCCCAGGAGTGTCATGGAAATGGACCCCCACTGTGGCCTGATGCTGCCACTTCCCCCATCCTGCCCACCCATAATGCCCTTAAGTGTCATGGAAATGGCTCCCCACTGTGGCCTGATGCTGCCGCTTCCCCATCCTGCCCACCCATAATGCCCAGGGGTGTCATGGAAATGGCTCCCCACTGTGGCCTGGTGCTGCCACTTCCCCCATCCTGCCCACCCATAATTCCCAGGAATGTCATGGAAATGGCTCCCCACTGTGGCCTGATGCTGCCACTTCCCCCATCCTGCCCACCCATAATGCCCTTAAGTGTCATGGAAATGGCTCCCCACTGTGGCCTGATGCTGCCGCTTCCCCATCCTGCCCACCCATAATGCCCAGGAGTGTCATGGAAATGGCTCCCCACTGTGGCCTGGTGCTGCCACTTCCCCCATCCTGCCCACCCATAATGCCCAAAGTGTCATGGAAATTGCTACCCACTGTGGCCTGGTGCTGCCACTTCCCCATCCTGCTCACCTATAATGCCCAGGAGTGTCATGGAAATGGCTCCCCACTGTGGCCTGGTGTTGTCACTTCCCCCATCTTGCCCACCCATAATGCCCAGGAGTGTCATGGAAATGGCTCCCCACTGTGGCCTGATGCTGCCACTTCCACCATCCTGCCCACCCATAATGCCCAGGAGTGTCATGGAAATGGCTACCCACTGTGGCCTGGTGCTGCCACTTTCCCCATCCTGCCCACCCATAATTCCCAGGAGTGTCATGGAAATGGCTACCCACTGTGGCCTGATGCTGCCACTTCCCCCATCCTGCCCACCCATAATGCCCAGGAGTGTCATGGAAATGGCTCCCCACTGTGGCCTGGTGTTGTCACTTCCCCCATCTTGCCCAGCCTTAATGCCCAAAGTGTCATGGAAATTGCTACCCACTGTGGCCTGATGCTGCCACTACCCCCATCCTGCCCACCCATAATGCCTTTAAGTGTCATGGAAATGGCTCCCCACTGTGGCCTGATGCTGCCGCTTCCCCATCCTGCCCACCCATAATGCCCTTAAGTGTCATGGAAATTGCTACCCACTGTGGCCTGATGCTGCCACTACCCCCATCCTGCCCACCCATAATGCCCTTAAGTGTCATGGAAATGGCTCCCCACTGTGGCCTGATGCTGCCGCTTTCCCATCCTGCCCACCCATAATGCCCAGGAGTGTCATGGAAATGGCTCCCCACTGTGGCCTGATGCTGCCACTTCCCCCATCCTGCCCACCCATAATGCCCTTAAGTGTCATGGAAATGGCTCCCCACTGTGGCCTGGTGTTGTCACTTCCCCCATCTTGCCCACCCTTAACACCCGTAAGTGTCATTGAAATGGCTCCCCTCTGTGGCCTGATGCTGCCGCTTCCCCATCCTGCCCACCCATAATGCCCAGGAGTGTCATGGAAATGGCTCCCCACTGTGGCCTTGTGCTGCCACTTCCCCCATCCTGCCCACCCATAATGCCCAGGAGTGTCATGGAAATGGCTCCCCACTGTGGCCTGATGCTGCCACTTCCCCCATCCTGCCCACCCATAATTCCCAGGAGTGTCATGGAAATGGCTCCCCACTGTGGCCTGATGCTGCCACTTCCCCCATCCTGCCCACCCATAATGCCCAGGAGTGTCATGGAAATGGCTCCCCACTGTGGCCTGATGCTGCCACTTCCCCCATCCTGCCCACCCATAATGCCCAGGAGTGTCATGGAAATGGCAACCCACTGTGGCCTGGTGCTGCCACTTCCCCCATCCTGCCCACCCATAATTCCCAGGAGTGTCATGGAAATGGCTCCCCACTGTGCCCTGATGCTGCCACTTCCCCCATCCTGCCCACCCATAATGCCCAAAGTGTCATGGAAATTGCTACCCACTGTGGCCTGGTGCTGCCACTTCCCCATCCTGCTCACCCATAATGCCCAGGAGTGTCATGGAAATGGCTCCCCACTGTGGCCTGGTGTTGTCACTTCCCCCATCTTGCCCAGCCTTAATGCCCAAAGTGTCATGGAAATTGCTCCCCACTGTGGCCTGATGCTGCCGCTTCCCCATCCTGCCCACCCATAATGCCCTTAAGTGTCATGGAAATGGCTCCCCACTGTGGCCTGATGCTGCCGCTTCCCCATCCTGCCCACCCATAATGCCCAGGAGTGTCATGGAAATGGCTCCCCACTGTGGCCTGATGCTGCCACTTCCCCCATCCTGCCCACCCATAATGCCCAGGAGTGTCATGGAAATGGCTCCCCACTGTGGCCTGATGCTGCCACTTCCCCCATCCTGCCCACCCATAATGCCCAGGAGTGTCATGGAAATGGCTCCCCACTGTGGCCTGGTGTTGTCACTTCCCCCATCTTGCCCACCCTTAACACCCGTAAGTGTCATGGAAATGGCTCCCCACTGTGGCCTGATGCTGCCGCTTCCCCATCCTGCCCACCCATAATGCCCAGGAGTGTCATGGAAATGGCTCCCCACTGTGGCCTGGTGCTGCCACTTCCCCCATCCTGCCCACCCATAATTCCCAGGAGTGTCATGGAAATGGCTCCCCACTGTGGCCTGATGTTGCCACTTCCCCCATCCTGCCCACCCATAATGCCCAAAGTGTCATGGAAATTGCTACCCACTGTGGCCTGGTGCTGCCACTTCCCCATCCTGCTCACCCATAATGCCCAGGAGTGTCATGGAAATGGCTCCCCACTGTGGCCTGGTGTTGTCACTTCCCCCATCTTGCCCACCCTTAACACCCGTAAGTGTCATGGAAATGGCTCCCCACTGTGGCCTGGTGCTGCCACTTCCCCATCCTGCCCACCCATAATGCCCAGGAGTGTCATGGAAATGGCTCCCCACTGTGGCCTGGTGCTGCCACTTCCCCATCCTGCCCACCCTTAATGCCCTTAAATGTCATGGAAATTGCTACCCACTGTGGCCTGGTGCTGCCGCTTCCCCATCCTGCCCACCCATAATGCCCAGGAGTGTCATGGAAATGGCTCCCCACTGTGGCCTGATGCTGCCACTTCCCCCATCCTGCCCACCCATAATGCCCTTAAGTGTCATGGAAATGGCTCCCCACTGTGGCCTGATGCTGCCACTTCCCCATCCTGCCCACCCATAATGCCCTTAAATCTCATGGAAATTGCTACCCACTGTGGCCTGGTGCTGCCACTTCCCCATCCTGCCCACCCATAATGCCCAGGAGTGTCATGGAAATGGCTCCCCACTGTGGCCTGGTGCTGCCACTTCCCCATCCTGCCCACCCTTAATGCCCTTAAATGTCATGGAAATTGCTACCCACTGTGGCCTGGTGCTGCCGCTTCCCCCATCCTGCCCACCCATAATGCCCAGGAGTGTCATGGAAATGGCTCCCCACTGTGGCCTGGTGTTGTCACTTCCCCCATCTTGCCCACCCTTAACACCCGTAAGTGTCATGGAAATGGCTCCCCACTGTGGACTGATGCTGCCGCTTCCCCATCCTGCCCACCCATAATGCCCAGGAGTGTCATGGAAATGGCTCCCCACTGTGGCCTGATGCTGCCACTTCCCCCATCCTGCCCACCCATAATGCCCTTAAGTGTCATGGAAATGGCTCCCCACTGTGGCCTGATGCTGCCGCTTCCCCATCCTGCCCACCCATAATGCCCAGGAGTGTCATGGAAATGGCTCCCCACTGTGGCCTGGTGCTGCCACTTCCCCCATCCTGCCCACCCATAATTCCCAGGAGTGTCATGGAAATGGCTCCCCACTGTGGCCTGATGTTGTCACTTCCCCCATCCTGCCCACCCATAATGCCCAAAGTGTCATGGAAATTGCTACCCTCTGTGGCCTGGTGCTGCCACTTCCCCATCCTGCTCACCCATAATGCCCAGGAGTGTCATGGAAATGGCTCCCCACTGTGGCCTGATGCTGCCACTTCCCCCATCCTGCCCACCCATAATGCCCAAAGTGTCATGGAAATTGCTACCCACTGTGGCCTGGTGCTGCCACTTCCCCATCCTGCTCACCCATAATGCCCAGGAGTGTCATGGAAATGGCTCCCCACTGTGGCCTGGTGTTGTCACTTCCCCCATCTTGCCCACCTGTAACACCCGTAAGTGTCATGGAAATGGCTCCCCACTGTGGCCTGATGCTGCCGCTTCCCCATCCTGCCCACCCATAATGCCCAGGAGTGTCATGGAAATGGCTCCCCACTGTGGCCTGGTGCTGCCACTACCCCCATCCTGCCCACCCAAAATGCCCAAAGTGTCATGGAAATTGCTACCCACTGTGGCCTGATGCTGCCACTTCCCCCATCCTGCCCACCCAAAATGCCCAAAGTGTCATAGAAATTGCTACCCACTGTGGCCTGGTGCTGCCACTTCCCCATCCTGCTCACCCATCATGCCCAGGAGTGTCATGGAAATGGCTCCCCACTGTGGCCTGATGCTGCCACTTCCCCCATCCTGCCCACCCATAATGCCCTTAAGTGTCATGGAAATGGCTCCCCACTGTGGCCTGATGCTGCTGCTTCCCCATCCTGCCCACCCATAATGCCCAGGAGTGTCATGGAAATGGCTCCCCACTGTGGCCTGATGCTGCCACTTCCCCCATCCTGCCCACCCATAATGCCCAGGAGTGTCATGGAAATGGCTCCCCACTGTGGCCTGATGCTGCCACTTCCCCCATCCTGCCCACCCATAATTCCCAGGAGTGTCAAGGAAATGGCTCCCCACTGTGGCCTGGTGTTGTCACTTCCCCCATCTTGCCCACCCTTAACACCCGTAAGTGTCATGGAAATGGCTCCCCACTGTGGCCTGATGCTGCCGCTTCCCCATCCTGCCCACCCATAATGCCCAGGAGTGTCATGGAAATGGCTCCCCACTGTGGCCTGATGCTGCCACTTCCCCCATCCTGCCCACCCATAATGCCCTTAAGTGTCATGGAAATGGCTCCCCACTGTGGCCTGATGCTGCCGCTTCCCCATCCTGCCCACCCATAATGCCCAGGAGTGTCATGGAAATGGCTCCCCACTGTGGCCTGATGCTGCCGCTTCCCCATCCTGCCCACCCATAATGCCCAGGAGTGTCATGGAAATGGCTCCCCACTGTGGCCTGATGCTGCCGCTTCCCCATCCTGCCCACCCATAATGCCCAGGAGTGTCATGGAAATGGCTACCCACTGTGGCCTGGTGCTGCCACTTCCCCATCCTGCTCACCCATCATGCCCAGGAGTGTCATGGAAATGGCTCCCCACTGTGGCCTGATGCTGCCACTTCCCCCATCCTGCCCACCCATAATGCCCTTAAGTGTCATGGAAATGGCTCCCCACTGTGGCCTGATGCTGCCACTTCCCCATCCTGCCCACCCATAATGCCCTTAAATCTCATGGAAATTGCTACCCACTGTGGCCTGGTGCTGCCACTTCCCCATCCTGCCCACCCATAATGCCCAGGAGTGTCATGGAAATGGCTCCCCACTGTGGCCTGGTGCTGCCACTTCCCCATCCTGCCCACCCTTAATGCCCTTAAATGTCATGGAAATTGCTACCCACTGTGGCCTGGTGCTGCCGCTTCCCCATCCTGCCCACCCATAATGCCCAGGAGTGTCATGGAAATGGCTCCCCACTGTGGCCTGATGCTGCCACTTCCCCCATCCTGCCCACCCATAATGCCCTTAAGTGTCATGGAAATGGCTCCCCACTGTGGCCTGATGCTGCCACTTCCCCATCCTGCCCACCCATAATGCCCTTAAATCTCATGGAAATTGCTACCCACTGTGGCCTGGTGCTGCCACTTCCCCATCCTGCCCACCCATAATGCCCAGGAGTGTCATGGAAATGGCTCCCCACTGTGGCCTGGTGCTGCCACTTCCCCATCCTGCCCACCCTTAATGCCCTTAAATGTCATGGAAATTGCTACCCACTGTGGCCTGGTGCTGCCGCTTCCCCCATCCTGCCCACCCATAATGCCCAGGAGTGTCATGGAAATGGCTCCCCACTGTGGCCTGATGCTGCCACTTCCCCCATCCTGCCCACCCATAATGCCCTTAAGTGTCATGGAAATGGCTCCCCACTGTGGCCTGGTGTTGTCACTTCCCCCATCTTGCCCACCCTTAACACCCGTAAGTGTCATGAAAATGGCTCCCCACTGTGGCCTGATGCTGCCGCTTCCCCATCCTGCCCACCCATAATGCCCTAAAGTGTCATGGAAATGGCTCCCCACTGTGGCCTGATGCTGCCGCTTCCCCATCCTGCCCACCCATAATTCCCAGGAGTGTCATGGAAATGGCTCCCCACTGTGGCCTGGTGTTGTCACTTCCCCCATCTTGCCCACCTTTAACGCCCGTAAGGGTCATGGAAATGGCTCCCCACTGTGGCCTGATGCTGCCGCTTCCCCATCCTGCCCACCCATAATGCCCAGGAGTGTCATGGAAATGGCTCCCCACTGTGGCCTGGTGCTGCCGCTTCCCCATCCTGCCCACCCATAATTCCCAGGAGTGTCATGGAAATGGCTCCCCACTGTGGCCTGGTGTTGTCACTTCCCCCATCTTGCCCACCCTTAACGCCCGTAAGGGTCATGGAAATGGCTCCCCACTGTGGCCTGATGCTGCCGCTTCCCCATCCTGCCCACCCATAATGCCCAGGAGTGTCATGGAAATGGCTCCCCACTGTGGCCTGGTGCTGCCACTTCCCCATCCTGCCCACCCATAATGCCCAGGAGTGTCATGGAAATGGCTCCCCACTGTGGCCTGGTGCTGCCACTTCCCCATCCTGCCCAGCCTTAATGCCCTTAAATGTCATGGAAATTGCTACCCACTGTGGCCTGGTGCTGCCACTTCCCCATCCTGCCCACCCATAATGCCCTGGAATCTAAGGCCTTCTGTATCATTGGAATCTCACTTCATGAAGCCCAGTCTCAGGTTCACATCCTCACTCACTATAAGCAGGTTGTTGGCCTTCCAATTGTTTTTTTCCTGGCTCTATTCTCGTCTTGCTCCTGCCCTCTAAAAGTAAAATATCATTAACAAAACCTATTTAAGTACAAATATGGCAAAACCACATCTCCCCCTACCCCAAACACTTGGATGGTTCAGCCACAGTATTACAGGTCATGTGTTTGCGAGCATGTGTCTTATGGGTCTCAAACCAACATGTGACCTCTTCGTCACCATCGATACTTGAATGACTTCCTGCGTTCAAATTGCTTGGATCAGAAATTTTGCTCTTCCGTTCTGGTGTTCTTTCAGTGGTATTTTCTAGCTCTTCCATGAGCCTCGACTTTGGATAAAGTATAAAAAAACAGACAAGAATGTTTCATGGAAATTTTCTACATTGAAAAAAACAAATCACCAGATGCTTCACACCTTTATTTTCTGATACATTTATTGGGTTACGTGCGAATATTTCTCCAACCATAAGAATGACATTCGTAGGAGTGAAAATGATTATTTTATTATTTTACTAAAATCCAATAAACACCGAAGTTTAAATATACAAATAAACCGATGGAGGCCACTCGTACTGGAATGGGTCACCAACAAACTTCAGACTGTTACATAGGAATTTATTAGAGTAAGTGTACACGGAGAGATAAGCATCTACGTAAAGAAATAGCATATATGTCACCCTTGCAGATCTCTAAAGAAATGGCTTTACAACAGACATATTTATACAAAGCAGGATGTGCTGGCCTAATCAATGAAGCAAGGTTTACTCAAAATATAGGAATGTGGTTCAGCCCACACTTCCTCATTAAAGTTGCAAAAGGAGCACCCAAGCATGCCAAAAGATAATATGTTGCAAGCATAAGCCAGATGGTCAACCTTGGATTTGTTCCCAGTAAGATAGCAAGCACTTTTTGTTTGTAAACAGGAAACCCACACAAGGACTTTAAGCAAGCACAGAATTATTCAATGTTCCCATAATGCAAGCCTTTACCCACGTGATTAATTCATCCACCTGGTTCCATGTCTCCTGCTTCCCTGATTCGCCAGGAATGACAATTGTTATTTAATCCAGGTCCACCCTCCCTCCTTCATCATTCCTGACAATTAATTAGCCAATTCCCTTCTCCAACTGAACCTTGTCACTTCTCCCAGGCGGTACTTCCTCCCCCTCCCCCTATCTAGATCCCATAACCGGGTGAACCACGTCCAGGAGCAGCCAGGATTGACAAATTCCTAATAGGGATTCCACACCACCCTGAAAGCAGACAAGGAACATCCTGGAAGAGAAATACTCAAACTTCATGTTGCACCTGAAAAGTTTGTTTACATAAAAAGTTTACATATTAAATACATAAAAAGTTTCCAAACTGGATATGTAATACATTTGCAATAGCATAGAATGGAAAACAAATCAGGCTGAGGCTTTTTTATTGTGTCGCCTCAGCCTGGACCTGCCTTGGGTGCTCAGTGGGCTCGCCACTTTTCAACAAAGTCATTTCAATATCCAAAAGAGCCTTTTCCAACGTTTGGGCACTTGTGCCAGGGATAGTGCAGCGCACGCCCGTGTAAGTTCCAACTGTTCTTCATGTATCTTGAGAGCTTCATGTATGTTTGGGGACTGAGATCTTCATGCGTGTTTGACGGACCGGGATCTTCTTGTATGCTTGGGGGACAGGAATATGGAGGAGGAGAGTCTGTTTGAGTGTCCGGTTGCTCCTGGAAGGGTGGAATACACTCATAGGAATCTGGGCACAGGTTGTCAGCCAATTGCACCATCCCCTTGGATGCACCAGCAATGGAAAGCCCACCTGACAGACGCCTTTGCAAGCACACTCGTGTGAGTATTTTTGTAATGAACAGGAGAAGGATAAAAATGACTATTCCAGCGATTATCCACTGTATTTTTTATTTTTATTTATTTTCTAATTTTTTTTTTGTATTTTTTTTTCTTTTTGTAGCGATTATCCAAAATACTTCAGGGTATTTTGGGTCTTTGGGGTCTTTTGGGGCTTTTGGATCTTCAGGCTGTTTTGGGTCTTCGGGATGTTTTGGGTCTTCGGGGTGTTTTGGATCTTCGGGGTGTTTTGGGTCTTCGGGGTTGTGGGGTCTTCGGGGTGTGTGGGGTCTTGAGGGTGTTTGGGGACTTCAGGGCATTTTGGGTCTTCGGGGCGTTTTGGTTCTTTGGCGCGTTTTGAATCTTCGGGGTGTTTTGGGTCATCAGGGTCTTTTGGGGTCTTCGGGGTGTTTTGGGTCTTCAGGGTGTTTTGGGTCTTCGGGGTGTTTTGCGTCTTCGTGGTGTTTTGGGTCTTCGGAGTTTTTGGGTCTTCGGGGTGTTTTGGGTCTTCGGGGTGTTTTGGGTCTTCGGGGTGTTTTGGGTCTTCGGGGTGTTTTTGGTCTTCGGGGTGTTTTGGGTCTTCGGGGTGTTTTGGGTCTTCGGGGTGTTTTGGGTCTTCGGGGTGTTTTGGGTCTTCGGGGTGTTTTGGGTCTTCGGGGTGTTTTGGGTATTCGGGGTGTTTTGGGTATTCGGGATGTTTTGGGTCTTCAGGGTGTTTTGGGTCTTCAGGGTGTTTTGGGTCTTCAGGGTGTTTTGGGTCTTCGGGGTGTTTTGGGTCTTCGGGGTGTTTCGGATCTTCAGGGTATTTTGGGTCTTCGAGGTCTTTGGCGCCATTTGGGTCTTCAGGGTCTTATGGATCCGCTGGGCCTTTAAGGGTATTTTGGGTCTTTGGGGTGTTTCGGGTCTTCGGGCTCTTTGGGTTCTTCGGGGTCTTTTGGGTTTTTGGGTCTTCAGGGTCTTTTGGATCCTCTGGGCCTTTAAGGGTATTTTAGGTCTTTGGGGTGTTTGGGGTCTTCAGGGTATTTTGGGTCTTCAGGGGTCTTGGTGGTCTGAAGAGTCTTGGGGGAATTAAAGGGTCGTCAAAGGTCTGAGGGGTCTCAGCAGTCTTAACGTAATTAAGAGGGTTAATTAAGAGGGTGTTCATTTTATTTGTGAAGAAGAAGACGTTTTCGTCGCATATAAACATAATGACATACATAACGACATAACCATATAAGTTTGCTTCGTATTCTAATAAGATTTCAAGGGTCTTTGTCAACTCTCCCATGGGCTTTATCATTACCAATGCCCAAATACCTGGTAGGTTGTATTTACATTTGAACTTTCCCATTGCGTGTTGCGTTCCATTACCTATCAGGCACAACACTCCCTTTGCTTCCTTGACCAGTCATACTGTCTGGGGCATCTTACTCTCATCTTTTACTGGGAGTCTTTGTTTCTTTTACTGGGGGGGGGGGGAAGATAGGGTCTTTGTTTGAAAGTACATCCCTTAGTTCCTTCTTTGTATTGAGTGTGTGTTGTAAGACACGCGTTTATGTCACTATAAGTGACTAGTTCTCTGCATAAGCCTGATACTCACAGAGCTATCGGCATCATATCTATTCCTTTTACCCCTTGTTTCGGAACTGGCAGGCATACCCAACAATCAGTCTTGTTGAGCAGATTTGCTACCGCTCGAGAAGTCATCGAGTAAATGCTTTTAGCCAATGGGTTCGGTTGTTTTGGCTTGCTGTTTTCCATTGAAGTCGGGGTTTTGATTATGGTCTCCGTCATCCTTCTGGTCCCCAGGATTAACAAGGATATTAGTACCAGTCACATCCTTATTTTGGCTCTCGTGTGCCCCGATTGCCTTTTTGCAGTGCGATGCATGAATCCACAATGGCTTGCCTTCAACTTTCACTGCAGTGTGTGATCCCAAGAATACCTGGTAAGGTCCTAGCCACCTGGGTTACAGTGCTGTGCTCCACCTTCAATTCTTCACCAACACCCAATCACCTGGTTGGAAGGGGTGGCACTGCTTTGTGGCTGGTTTAGTCATTGCTTCTTTAACCTGTGTGTGAAAACCTTTTGCAACTTTTGCTAAAGCTTTACAAAATTCCAACACTGTTCCATCCATAAAGTGTAAGTCCATCTTGGTTAAGTCCAATTTGCCATCACTTGCACTCTCATGGGCCGTCCCATGAGTTTCGTGTGGGGATAACCCTGTCCTCCTGTTCGGCGTCGAGCGCATCACCATTCGCGCTAATGGGACTGCCTCGGGCCATTTGAGGCCCGTTTCCTAGCATAGCTTCGTGACCCTACTTTTGACGATTCCGTTCTGTCTTTCCACTGCCCCTACTGATTGCGGATGATATGGACAGTGGAACCTTTCATCAATTTGCAGCGCCTTGCACAGCTCTTTTGTGATATCCACTGTGAAGTGTCCCCCTTTATCGCTCGAGATTTTATAGGGTATTCCGTATCTGCAAATGCATTCCTTCAGTAAGCACTTTACCCCCGGTGCAGCATCACATTTTGTGCATGGGTATGCCTCTACCCATTTCGTGAACATGTCTGCAATCACTAGAATGTATTTTAGATGATTACATGGTGGCATTTTGACAAAATCGAGCTGGATGTATACAAAAGGACTGCATGGCTGTGGGTGAGCTCCTGCCTTCTGTTTTACCTGGCTTTTACCTGAGTTTTGCTTTTGGCATATCATGCACCTTTGACAATTTTCCCGCTACCCCCACAAATCCCGGGGCATACCATGTCTGAAAAACTGTCTTCACCATTCTCCCCTTGCATGTATAGCCATGTCCATGAGCTAGACGTGCAAGCCATGGCAAAACCCCCTTTTGGGCAACCATTTTGCTCACTGCAGCCATCCATAATCCTGTGTCAGGTTCTGACTGCAGCTGGCCTTAATGCAGGCCGTCTTTTCTTCCCCGCCGGCAGCTTCCTGTAGAGCCTCCATGTCCTGGACGGTTGGAACTGTCTTGAGCGTTTTAACTGTACGTTATGGAATCTGATATTCAGTCGGGAATCCTGCCGCATGTTTGGCTGCCTCGTCGGCCCTGGCATTTCCTCTGGCAATGTCATCATCCGTCCTTGTGTGCGCTTTACACTTCACAATGGCTATAGCCTCCGGGAGCTGTAGAGCCTCGATAAGTTTTGCAATAAGTACACCGTTTTTCACCGGTGTGCCTGCTAACGTGAGAAAACTCCTCATCTTCCAAATTGCCCCCGTATCATGTGCTACGCTCCATGCATACGTGGAGTCTGTGTAGATGTTGACCCTTTGTCCTTTTCCAGATTGCATGCCGCTATCAGCACACATAGTTCTGCCTTCTGTGCCTAGAACGTATCTGGCAGGCGAGCCTGCTCTAACACTCCATGGTCAGAGCACACAGCATACCCTGCCGGTAAAGAGCCATCTGGCACCCTGGCAGCTGAGCCGTCCATATACATTACAAGGTCTGGGTTGTCCATTGGTTCGTCCCTCATGTCCTCGCATGAGGCTGTGGTGGCTTGAATGACCTCTTGGCAGTCATGTGGTTCCCCATCAACGGGAGTCGGCAGGAACGATGCTGGGTTTAAAGTGGAACACCTTTCGATAGTGATGTTTGATGCATGCATTAAAGCTATTTCGTACTTCAACGTCTGGGCAGTTGTCAAGTGTTGTGTTTTTGCCTGCAGCAAGATTGCCTGGATACTGTATGGCACTCTAACGATGAGTGGATGTCCTAACATGATTGCTTCCATATGTTATACTGCCCATGCCACTGTGGCAACTGCTTTGAGACATTTCGGTAACACTCTTGCTACCAGGTCCAGTCGCATACTTTAGCTGGCTACGGGTCGCATCTTATTCCCATGGTGCTGTGTCAAAACTGCTTGGGCAATTCACTATTTATCATGAACGTACAGCAGGAAAGTTTTGTCATAATCTGGGAGACCCAATACTGATGCTTCCATCAGCGCATGTTTTAATTGCGTGAAGCTTTGCTGGTGCTCAGCCATCCACTCAATTGTTGGTGACGCTGTTTTAAGAACAGCGTCCTGCAGGGATCTCAATACTAGAGCAAAATCCACTATCCACTCTTTACAGTATCCCACAATTCCTGATAATTGTCGCATTTGCCACTTAGTTTGTGGCCTAGGAATTTCTTGGACTGCTTCCGTGCATTCTTCTGCTCGCCCTTTGTTAGTGTATGTCCCAGGTATACCACGCTTGGTTCACAGAACTGCAATTTGTTCTTACTTACTTTATGACCTTTGTCCACTAGGGCAGTCTGCAAGGTAACAGTGTCTTTCAAGCATGTCTCTTTGCTGTTCGCGCAGATTAATAAGTCATCTATGTACTGGATTAGTTTGGACCCCTCTGAAAGTTCCATGTCTGCTAAGTCCTGATGCAATGCTCGGGAAAACAAGGTGGGACTGTCTCAGAACCGCTGAGGAAGGATGGTCCAGGTGTAATGTTGGCCTTCATAAGTGAAGGCAAACAGGAATTGGGAGTCTGAGTGGATGGGAACTGCAAAGAAAGCAGAGAAAAGATCTATTACTGAGAAACATGCTGCTTCGGGCGGAACGGCTGTTAATATTGTGACAGGATTGGGAACTACCGGGGTTATCCCTTCAATTAAATTATTTATAAAGCCCGTAAATCCTGCACGAAGCATCAGGTCGTCTTTCCTGGCTTCCTGGCTGGGAGGATTGGAGTATTACATGGGCTCTTCACCTCTACCAAAATTCCCTGTTGTAACAGCGAGGCAACCAAAGGTGCAATTCCCTTGGCCGCCTCAGGTCTAATTGGGTATTGTCGCACCTTGGGTTGGGCCCAGTGCTTCCCACTGAGACCTGAATTGGTTCCGCCTGATGGATCCTCCCTAGATAATTATTAGCATGTGTTGTACACAGTCGGGGTTGGGGAGGGGGGTTGATGTTGGGGGGGGGAGGGGGGTGGTGTACCTAGTCCAGATACTTTCATTTGTTGTCCGGGGTTTTGAGTTTCCCCTCAGGGACCCGAGGCAGTAAGGTTACCTGTTCAAATAACCCCATCTCTTTGGGCCAGCATCCTTCCCGACAGATTCCCTCCCCCATCCCCTAGTCGGTTGATGGGTGTGTTGTCACTTGGTAGGTTCTGTTGTCTCACAAGCCATTTCAAGTGGGCTAACATTGGCCCTATATCCGCAGGATGGCGTCCCTTCGCGTTAATCACCAAGATGTGTGGGGTGGAAGTTTCCCTTATTCGAGTTAGATCCCGCTGGACGTCGGTTCGGTCTACCTCGATGCCAATACCTTCCTCTCCCATCCAGATTTTCCCCAGCTTCAAGTCTGATTGTTGGCCCAAGGCCTTTTCCACCCTGAGCTCATAAATATCGTCTCCTCCGTCCACATTATAAAAGGTAGTGCAATGCAAAGGGTCAAAAAATCTTGTCCGGGGTATTGGCCTTGTCCTTCATCCATTTTGTTACCTCTTCCCCTCTTCGTCCTAGTTGAACCGCTCGTTTTACCATGTCTCTAATCCCCGGAGTGGTGATTCTCCACCAATATACCTCCGGGGCCGGTTGCATCAACATGGCCAGAACCTCTCTTCTATTCTTGTGAGGCATCTCTAGATATACTCCTGAGGGAGAACATCGCACGACGCATCCTAGTCTACAAAGTAAATCCCATCCCAGCAAATTCACCGGGGTATTGGTTGCTAATAAAAACGCATGTCGTTCCTCCAATGGGCCACATTGGACCTTCATTTTTTCTGACAGAGGAATTCTCTCACTGATCCCTGATACCCCTACTATTCTAACATGTTCATCGGATGTGGGTGCGCTGGGCATTGCATCTGTCCGAATGGTCGAGCGAGTGGCCCCTGTGTCTACTAGAAATGGCAGCATCCTACCATTTACCTCCAGATTCAAGGTCGACTCATCTGATGGGGTTAGTGTCAAAAGAATCAGACCGGGGTGTTCTCGTTGTCCTCCTGTCAATTCTGAGGTCCTTTACAGCGAGGCGGTCCACATCTTCCCCTTATCTGGCGCTGCTGATTTTTGTGGAAATCTCGCTTCCAGTGGCCCTCCTGGCCGCATAGGAAGCATACATTCCCCGGGATGCATGCCGCTCCTCACCTATTTCCCCTGCCTTCGTACCTCTGTTTATTCTGACGGGGTCCTTGTGGCCACTGGCTCCTCCACCCTCCTATAGAGGGTAGCCATCCTGGAATGTCCTCCCCATTATAGTTATCATCCTCTCCCCCCATTGGCAGGGCAGAGGGTTGTGCTCCCCAACAATGATTCTTTGGTTCTCGTCTGCCGTCCCTTCTCAAGTTCTGTTCCATCATTGCAAATAATGTTTCTTCCTTGTTTTCACCAGCGTTATTGTGGATGAAGAAATTTGCATGGCCATAGGCAACAGTTGCTCCAAAGGCATTGCCTTCCATCCTGGATGTAGGAGTTTGATATGCTTCTTTACCTTCAATAACAGACCTTCCACAAAAAAGTTAACCAGCAATGGGTCTGTGGCTGGATTGATTCCTCCATGCTGCGCCAAAACTCGTCTCACTCGGTCACAATATTCTTCCGGGTCTTCCTCTTTTTTCTGTGTGCCCCCACGTATTTTCAGGTAATCTATCTCCGACGGCCTTAAGGCAGTTCGGATTTCCCGCATTAGATTCGCCACTCTGGTCTCAAATTGGACAATGGTTTCCCCTACTGGCGTTTCATCAGGCCACAGGGAGGCCATTCTCCATGCCTTTCCAGGCAATACCATACTGCACAACAGGCCGACGTCATTATGTGTAGCCATGTGAATGTTTATATAGTCGGTCAATTTTTCCGTCAACTCCTCGGGCATCTTGAGAGATCCTCGCAAGGTGTTATTCATCACGTCCAGTTAAGGCCGCTGTCCGTGGCCAGTATACAAATTGCGCTGGTCTCCCTGGAGCCCCATTGACGTGGGGCGGGAGGGGCAGCCTGATTTATTTCAAGGGAAGCACAGTTTCGGGCGTTTTCCCTTGATCAGTCACAAGTTCTCTTGACTCCGTGGTCCACGTTCGATACGGGTTCCCCCCGCATCCAGGTCCCTTTGGCAAGCTACCTCGGCAAGGCCTCGTCAGGCTTCAGGCTGAGAATTTCTTTAAATTGTCCTATGGTATCCGCCATCGTCCACAGAATTCCCTGCAGACTGGCCTTTACAGAAGTTTCCTCTCAGCGAAGGAATTCCTCAGCCCACAGGCCAAATGCTTGCCATTAAGGGAGTGGGAGACAAGATGTGGAGAGAGAGGGAAGCACACAAGTACAACAGCAGAGAACAGGGACATCAGGAGATCTGTGGGAGGGAGAGGGCTTTGGGGGAGGAGGCTTGGGTGAGGTATAAAACACATGGACATTGCTCGAGGACATCCAGGAAAAGAAGTTGGTATTTCAAAAAAGTGGATCTGGGGTGAATTAACGGGGGTAGAAAAGATCAAGGTTTTGGATGGGGGAAGATAAGAGATTTTTTTTTTTTTTTTTTTTTTTTTTTGTTTTGTTTTGTTTTGTATACAAGTTCGAGGCTCGTGAAAGAGCGAACATTAATCACACAGAAAGACAAACCGACACATAAAACATATAACATAGGGAGCGGTAGACAAGATGGGGAGAGAGGGGGAAGGACACAAACACAACATTTGAGAGCAGGGACCGAGAGACATGGAGACATCGAGAGATCTGAGAGAGGGCGAGGGCTTTGGGGGGGGGGGGCGTGGGAAGGGGGCAGTGGGAGAGGTATAAAACATATGGACCCTGCCAGGACTTACAGGAAAGAAGTTGGAATTTCAAACAAGGTGGATCTGGGGTGAATTAGCGGGGGTAGAAAAGATCAAGGTTTTGGATGGGGGAAGATAAGAGATGGTGGTGAACAGCTGTTTTAAAGACCTGGAGGGAGGAGTGGGATTGAAGGGAGTGAGGTAGTTTGTTCCAGAGGCGGGAGAAAAGAGGAATGAAAGAGTGAAGGTGAGCGGAGAGCCGAGATTTCGGCAGTTTAACCATCAGAGGGTTGCTGGCAGATCTTGTGCGACCTGTAGGAATATTTGGGGGACAGAGCACAGAGAGAGCTGGGGGTGCAAGGCCGGAGAGGAGTCGGTAGAAGACAGAAAGACCACCTACCTGCCTGCGGTGAGTGAGTGAAAGGCCCTCAGAGATCGCTTCATCGCGGGAGATTCCAATAATTCTGAAAGCTTTGGTTTCAACAGCGTGAAGCCGAGCTAGGTGTGAGGCAGGAGCACCGGCCCATAGGGGAGAACAGTATTCCATTGAGCTGCGGATGAAAGCCTTGTATGTGGTGAGGAGCTCAGGTGTGCCGAGGAAGGACTTCGCACGACGGAGGATGCCCAGTCGGCGACTGGCTTTGGAGGCCAGCTTGGAAATGTGGTTTTCCCAAGAAAGATCATGGCAGATAGTGAGACCCAAAATCTTGAGCGACAGAACTTCTTGGAGAGGATTGTTGAGAAAGTAGATGGGAGGGTTGTCCAGTCGATCTTTTCGGAGAGACATAGTAAGAGTGTGAGATTTGTCAGGATTGAAAGACATGTTCCACTTGTTTGACCAGTCTGTGATTTTGTCCAGGTCTTCAGAGAGTGAGGAGGCAGCAGACTGCCGATCTGAGGGAAGAGGAATGGAGCGGCAGAGAGTGGAGTCATCAGCAAAGAGATAGAGAGGATTTTCGAGAGAGTCAGAGAGATCATTGATGAAGACCAGAAAAAGCACGGGGCCCAGAACACTGCCTTGGGGAACTCCAGCCTGAACAGGAAGAGGAGATGAGAGAAACCCATTCAGGGCCACACGTTGACGACGACTAGAGAGGAAGTCCGCCAGCCATGCGTGGAGATTTCCATGGATACCAAAGGAGGAGAGTTTGGTGAGCAGAGCGGGGTGCCAGACCGTGTCGAAGGCACGTGATATGTCGAGGGAGACAGCTCTAATTTCCTGTTTGGCATTGAGGACCTCCATCCATTGTTGAGACAGCAGAAGCAGCATGTCCAGAGTAGAGTGACCTGGTCTGAAACCAAATTGATGATCAGAGATCAAGCCATTGGAGAAAAGGATGATGGATTCCATGAATTTGCAACATTTTACCGCACATTTTCTGTTATCCTGGCATTTCTTTTTTTAGACCCTTTATTTGTTGAATATTAATTCATTGCCCTGACCTGTTTATTTGTTGGTGGTTCCGAAAACCCGCTTCGTCTCCGGCTGTCCTCGTCACCCTCCACCCTCGCGGGTGTAAAAGGCACTGCCATAGTTTGGTTGAACACCTCGGAGTTAAAGCTCGGTTGGCCACCCGTCACCAGGTGTGTTAATCCCGGTGAACGTGACAATATGTTTTGATGATTCCGACAGGATTAATATTGTCGTGTGATCCCCCTCGGTGAAGACCGGGAAATCACGGATAGAAATCGAGCGTTACTTTGAGGCGTTGTTCAATAGTGGATTCATTATGTACGCGCAAGAGGAAGAGAGAATAAGGAGAAGCTGGAAGCTTTTACCTGACGCGATCTCCGAGCAGTCTTCAACCCTGCAAAGTAACTCAAACAAAAACAGCTTTTATGTACAAAAATAAACAGGTTTATCTATCTATAATTCCAGTAATCTCTGTGTGTATGTTTGTATGTTTGTATGTTTGTATGTCTGTGACCGCTGTTTCTCGACAACCACGGGTCCGATATACTTTAAACTTGCCAGGTATATTGCTGGGGACCCGAGGATGTGCCTTTTCAAGGTTTCATATTAATCGGACAAGTAGTTACCGAGCTATGTCCAAAAAACGATTCAACCAATCAGAGAGCAGCGAGCTATCACGTGTGCCGAACGTGGCGAACAGACTCTGCCTCGGACGGCACATTTGAGAGCGTATTCATTTATTTCACGTTGGAAAACTATGTTGCCGTTAAACTATGTTTTAAAACTAATTAAAACTAATTTGCGATTCATTCGCTTTCCTGCGCGTTTGTGCACGCGATGGCGATTTCTTTACCAAACTCCGCAAGCCGTTCGCTTTGGACCAAACCATTTCATGTAAATAGAGGGGGGGGGGGGGATTGTCACCGTACTCGCAAGCCGTTCGCTTTGGACCAAACCATTTCATGTAAATAGAGGGGGGGGGATTGTCACCGTACTCGCAAGCCGTTCGCTTTGGACCAAACCATTTCATGTAAATAGAGGGGGGGGATTGTCACCGTACTCGCAAGCCGTTCGCTTTGGACCAAACCATTTCATGTAAATAGAGGGGGGGGATATAATTTTAGATATATATATAGTACGGGCATGCCCTAGTTTTACAAAACCCGAGAACAAGAACGCGACGGTAAATAAATGTCCTAAATTGGAGCACTCCCACACCAGGCTTACACACAGACACAGGGAATGAAATAATAAATGGAATGAAAATAAATGTGTAATTCATGCACTTAGCTCAACTGGCTGAAGTATACTGTCAGGAATGGCGTCGGCCCCAAACTCGCCGTCCGAACCCGGCTCCGCTTGGCGGCAAAACCACCCGACGTTGGTGAGAAAACAGGACTCGCTGCACGGTTCGTCTCATGCCACAGCACTCGTACTCTCGTCAGCACACACTTGTACACAGGCACCAGAAGCAAGAGTCGAGGGCAGAGGTGGGCAAGAGGAGCAAGAGGTCGAGGGCAAAGGAATCCAAGAGGGAGCAGAGGGAAGAGGTCCGGGCACAAAGGGATCCAAAACGAGAAGGGCAAAATGCCGGCCTGTGAGTTATTTTATCGTTCCTGGTCTGATGTTGCTGGTCATCCCTACCAATCAGTCCGTCGCCTCTCGACCTCTAGAATGTTCTTTCCACGTCAGTCCCTCACCATTGGCCGAGTGCTTCGCGCTCTCCTCCTCATGCCATCGGTCGGTGGCCAATCAGTTTGTTGCTTCTTCCTACCAATCAGCGGGTCACTCTTTGCTCTGCCCCTGGCCAATCACAGGTCCTTCCTTACTCTGGCCTTTCATTGGTGTGATCTCCCCATCAAACCCCCTCGACTAATCCATCGCGAGGTGGGCATGACCTCAGCCTGCCTGAGCAATGTTTTATCGCCATGTTGGTGCAATGCGTGGGCGCTTACTGCCTGCACTACTCTTCTTCCGGTGAGTTTTGTTGTGGGGGGGGGGGGGGGGGGGATATAATTAGCGTGTGTGTGCTGTTGGGCCTTTCCTGCTCTACGTGTGTAGTGCGTTGCCATACAGGACGAAGGATAAATCACAGGTCTCACAAACAGGGGAATTAGCATAATCCCCACTCTAGTTAACACAAGGCCATCCTCGTATGACCACAAATATACAAACTTAATCCGACATCCGGGCTAGACAGGTCCTCTACTTATATACATCGAGATGGTTCTTCTTCTTCACGATAGTCGGAGTATGATACCTACACAGATCTACCTGATATATGTATCACTCTACCCCAAAATTCATAACAATATTTATACATTTAATATTTTATCTTCAATATCTGCGAATGTGAGATTAAATGTTGTGATTGCTGCCCTCCTTGTATCATTAAAAATACCATATCATGTAAATATGTATGGTAAAAAATTGTTTTTGTATCTCCTCCATAAAAGTACCCATGGTGATTTACACCAGAGCATGAAATTGGTACATTTGAATATTCTCACTTTTTCCATGCACATTTAAATATCCCATTGGTGAAGTGTCTTTTCTCTATTTTCCTCCTCTGGCAGGTGTGCACCGGCCATGTCCTTTTCTCTGTACCTGTTGCGAGGTCCCGGTGTCCACCCGTGGTTCTACCCTGTGGTAGTGTGCTGGATCTACCATAGGGTAAAACCACTGAGCGCCACATGGGTAGGGATGACGACGTCAGGACATGTCACCGTGGTGTCTTGGGTTCTGCGCAAACAGGTAACCAATATGTTCATACTCTGTATTTATCACCTGTACCTGCACCACCACCTGTAAAACCTCACAAGATCCAGCAGTTGCGTGCTTACTTCTTTCTTATCTCTGATTACACCAACTGAAGTGAATCCACCGAAGACCCCAAACACCCCAAACACCCAAAACACCCAAAAAACCCCGAACACCCAAAAACACCCTGAGCAGGTAGTGCATCAGATAAAGATCACTTTATAAAATGTAATGCGATTAAAATATGAAAACTTGACGAACGGAACTTGGTAAAGAGCACACCTCCGCTAGGTGAACAGTCTATGTTTTGTATCCACTGATAGGCCGGATCTGGATTCGGACCTCAACCAAAATCGAATCAGCTTGTTCTTGCAACCGAACCAGATATTCCCCCAAGATATCCTGCTTAAAGACAGACAAAAAACAGACAAACAGGGGTGAAAACATAACCTCGATCCACCAGTAATAAAAGGTAATGCAATTAAAACATTCTAACGCTAACAGATAAAAAAATATATAATGTATAAATCTGTGTTCTCCATATCGTATTATAATAGAGCAAACGTATCTGGTTATGTATGTCGTTATGTTTCTCGTTATGTTTATGTGCGACTAAAACGTCTTCTTCTTCTTCTTCAAATAAAATTACCACCCTCTTAATTAACCCTCTTAATTGCGTTAAGACTGCTGAGACCCCTCAGACCTTTGACGACAATTTAATTCCCCCAAGACCCTTCAGACCACCAAGACCCCTGAAGACCCAAAATATCCTGAAGACCCCAAAGACCCAAAACACCCCAAAGACCCAAAATACCTTTCAAGGCCCTGAGACTCAAAAAGACCCTGAATACCCAAAAACCCAAAAGACCACAAAACCCCAAAACACCCCGAAGACCCAAAACACCCCAAAGACCCAAAACGCCCTGAAGACCCAATGATTACAGCTTTAAGTCTTCTTGGGTTTGTCTGTATCAGCTTTGCACATCTGCATTTGGGGAATTTCTCCCATTCTTCCTTGCAGATTTGCTCAAGCTCTGACAAGTTGGATGGTGAGCGTCAGTGACCATCAATCTTCAAATCTTTCCACAGATTCTCAATGGGATTTCAATCTGGACTTTGGCTGGGCCCCTCAAGGACTTTCACGTTCGTATTCTGAAGCCATTCCAGTGTTGCTTTCGCTGTATGATTGGGGTCATTGTCCTGTTGGAATGTAAATCTTTGCCGCAGTCTAAGGTCTTTTGCACTCTCAAGCAAGTTCTCCTCAAGGATTTGCCTGTATATGGCTCCATTCATTGTTCCCCATATCCTTACAAGTCTCCCTGTCCCTGCCACTGAAAAGCATCCCCATAGCATGATGCTGTCACCACCATGCTTCACGTAGGGATGGTCTAAGATGGGTAATGAGCTGTGCTCGGTTTCCACTAGACGTAGTGCTTTTTATTCAGGCCAAAGAGATCAATTTTCGTCTCATCAAACCACAGAATATTTGGTCTCGTGCTCTCAGAGTCTTACACATAACTTTTTGCAAACTCCAGGTGTGCTGTCATGTGCATTTTTCTCAGGATTGTCTTCCATCTGGCCACTCTCCCATAAAGCCGAGATTTTTGAAGTGCTGCAGAGCCTGTTGTCCTTCCAGCTGGTTCTCCCATCTCAGCCAAGGAACTCTGTAGTTCTGTCAGAGTGGTTATCGGGTTCTTGTTCACCTCCCTGACCAAGGTCGTTCTTGCCCGGTTGCTCAGTTTGGTCGGACGGTCAGCTCTACGAAGAGTCTGGGTAGTTCCATATTCTTTCCATTTCCTAATGAAGGAGCTCACTGTGCTCTTCGGAACTTTCAACACTCTAGAAATGGTTTTATCCCCTTCCCTGGATCTTTGCCTCCTCACAATTGTATCTAGGAACAGTTCCTTGAACTTAATGGTAGAGTTTCTGCTCTGACATGCACTGTCACCTGTGGGACCTTATGTAGAAAGGTGTGTTTCTTTCTAAATTATGTCCAATCAATTGAATTGGCCACAGGTGGACTCCAATCAAGTTACAGAGACATCTCAAGGATGATCAAAGGAAATTGGTTGCACCTGAGCTCAATTTGGATCAAAGCAAAGGGGTTGAATACTTATTGACTCAAGACAAAATTCCTCAAAGAAAGTCGACTTTGATATTATGGGGTATTATGTGTTGATCAGTGACAAAAAAATCTCAATTTAATCCATTTTAAATTAAGGCTGTAACAACAAAACGTAAAAAGTCAAGGGGTGTGAATACTTTCTGGAGGGTCTGTAAGTATGAATACTTTAGTGTTGGATGTTATAAATCTCACATCACAAAGGACTGATCGACATGTACAAGTGAACAATGTTATTATTAATGGAGATCTATATAATGTGCTGTGGATATAATCCGTTTCCCGACGAAAAAAGAAGAGGTGAAGTTTGTTTTAAGCTCTAGTTCTTACCTGAGATTAAAATGTGTGCCACCTTTGGTTCATGCTCTGCTCCAAGTGTGCCCTGTGCCGCATCCCGGGAACGTGTGCCTCCTATGGTCCATGCTCTGCTCCAAATGCGCCCTGTGCCCCGTCCCGGGAACGTGTGCCTCCTATGGTCCATGCTCTGCTTCAAGTGCGCCCTGTGCCGCATCCCGGGAACGTGTGCCTCCCATGGTCCATGCTCTGCTCCAAATGCGCCCTGTTCCCCGTCCCGGGAACGTGTGCCTCCCATGGTCCATGCTCTGCTCCAAATGCGCCCTGTTCCCTGTCCCGGGAACGTGTGCCTCCTATGGTCCATGCTCTGCTCCAAGTGCTCCTTGTGCCGCGTCCCGGGAACGTGTGCCTTCTATGGTCCATGCTCTGCTCCAAGTGCGCCCTGTGCCGCATCCCGGGAACGTGTGCCTCCTATGGTCCATGCTCTGCTCCAATTGCACCCTGTGCAACGTCCCGGGAACGTGTGCCTCCTATGGTCCATGCTCTGCTCCAAGTGTGTCCCGTGCCGCGTCCCGGGAACGTGTCCCTCCTATTGTCCATGCTCTGCTCCGAGTGCGCCCCGTCCCGCATCCTGGGAACGTGTGCCTCCTATGGTCCATGCTCTGCTCCGAGTGCGCCCTGTGCCCCATCCGGGGAACGTGTGCCTCCTATGGTCCATGCTCTGCTCCAAGTGTGCCCTGTGCCGCATCCTGGGAACGTGTGCCTCCTATGGTCCATGCTCTGCTCCAAGTGCGCCCTGTGCCGCATCCTGGGAACGTGTGCCTCCTATGGTCCATGCTCTGCTCCAAGTACGCCCTGTGCCGCATCCTGGGAACGTGTCCCTCCTATGGTCCATGCTCTGCTCCAAGCGCGCCCTGTGCCGCATCCTGGGAACATGTGCCTCCTATGGTCCATGCTCTGTCTAAGTGCGCCCTGTGCCGCATCCTGGGAACGTGTGCCTCCTATGGTCCATGCTCTGCTCCAAGTGCGCCCTGTGCCGCATCCTGGGAACGTGTCCCTCCTATGGTCCATGCTCTGCTCCAAGCGCGCCCTGTGCCGCAGCCTGGGAACGTGTTCCTCCTATGGTCCATGCTCTGCTCCAAGTGCGCCCTGTGCCGCATCCCGGGAACCTGTGCCTCCTATACCTATGGTCCATGCTCTGCTCCAAGTGCGCCCTGTGCCGCATCCCGGGAACCTGTGCCTCCTATGGTCCATGGTCTGCTCCAAGTGCGCCCTGTGCCCCGTCCGGCACGTCTTTGCGCGTTTAATGCGCACCGAGTTCGGCTCTACAGCCACCCCATTATACGCACACATGTGGCATCGATTTGGAGAAATGGGAGGGGTGTGGTCTGGGTGTGGGCACAGCACGTGCTCTGTTATGAGCACTGCACCCTGTGTGTGAGAGAGAGAGAGAGAGAGAGTGAGAGACACAGAGGCAAAGAGTGGCAGTGAAAACGAGCGCGTTCTCCAATTTTGCGCAATTCTCGAAGGTCCCACCCCGTACAACCGGAGCTTTCTCCCTCTTCGTCAAGGGCACACAAATTGCGGGTTTGGGTGTGGGTTAATGCGGTGTGTGCACGTCCGGTGAATCGACCCGCCAGAGACAGACAATTGCGGGTGAACACATGCCGGTACACAAATGGACAGAACCATACAGGTGAACTGTCCAGGTGAACATTAGTCCTGAAAAAACAACTTATTTATTAAAAACTACGGTAATATTTGCATGTACGCATGGGGAATTATTGCAGAATGCAAGCAGAAGTTGGGGGTGCATCCTATGTGCATCCTATGTGCATCCTATGTGCATCCTATGTGCATCCTTTGTGCATCCTATATGCATCCGATGTGCATCCTACGTGCATCCTACGTGCATCCTACGTGCATCCTATATGCATCCTATATGCATCCTATGTGCATCCTATATGCATCCTTTGTGCATCCTATGTGCATCCTACGTGCATCCTACGTGCATCTTTTGTGCATCCTCTGTGCATTCTATGTGCATCCTATGTGCATCGTTTGTGCATCCTATGTGCATCCGATGTGCATCCTTTGTGCATCCTATGTGCATTCTATGTGCATCCTATGTGCATCCTTTGTGCATCATATGTGCATCCTATGTGCATCCGATGTGCATCCTTTGTGCATCCTATGTGCATTCTATGTGCATCCTATGTGCATCCTTTGTGCATCCTATGTGCATTCTATGTGCATCCTATGTGCATCCTTTGTGCATCATATGTGCATCCTTTGTGCATCCTATGTGCATCCTTTGTGCATCCTATGTGCATCTAATGTGCATATGTGATAAATACAAGCTTTATATATACACAAAGAATTAAGTTAAGCACCCCCCCCGTTTTTTTACAACCTCGCACATTACAAGTTTGTTGTCGTCAAAACAGTGTAATATACCCATGATATTGCTATATTTTCTGGAGAAGTGATATTATGGTCACATAAAAACATAACAATCATGCCGTTTTCAATATTTTATTCTGAATAATTTAAGGTGAAATTTTTTGGGAATTTTAGGCATATTTTCACCTCAATTTAAGTATGGAGCTATAGGTCCATCACGGACAGTGTGGATGACGTTTATGTTTTCTAACGTACAGTCATTGTTCTGAGAAGACCTCTAGCGATCTTTGCGTCAATAACGTGTGTAGGACCCACGTGATCGGATCACTGACTCAACCCTACGTCTCATAGACCCTGTAAGCCGTCGTATGTGTTGCTGTGGCAGGTTGTTCCATTCCCGATGTAATGCACGTTCCAATTCATCCAGATTGGCTATTGGAGGGACCATCTTCGCAATTTGTCGTCCCAACATGTCCCAAACGTGCTCGAGGGGGTTCAACCTGCCACAGCAACGCATACGACGGCTTACAGGGTCTATGAGACGTAGGGTTGCGTCAGTGATCCGATCACGTGGGTCCTACACACGTTATTGACGCAAAGATCGCTAGAGGTCTTCTCAGAACAATGACTGTACGTTAGAAAACATAAACGTCATCCACACTGTCCGTGATGGACCTATAGCTCCATACTTAAATTGAGGTGAAAATATGCCTAAAATTCCCAAAAAATTTCACCTTAAATTATTCAGAATAAAATATTGAAAACGGCATGATTGTTATGTTTTTATGTGACCATAATATCACTTCTCCAGAAAATATAGCAATATCATGGGTATATTACACTGTTTTGACGACAACAAACTTGTAATGTGCGAGGTTGTAAAAAAACGGGGGGGGGGGGTGCTTAACTTAATTCTTTGTGTATATTTGATGAAGTGGTTTGTGGTTGTAAAATCTGCAAGCAGGTAAATAACCAAAGTTATATTAGATTGAGCTGTTTATATTTAACATTTCACAGCTACATAATTACCCCGCAGGGCCGCAACGCTGAGGACACCTGCAACCACACCTGCTCCACGCTCAATAAAACACATCATGGAAGACTGCGCGGTCCTGGCTTCACCTTGGCAAGAACACAACGTTTTAAAGTATATTGGTTGGTCTTGTGTGTTATTATGTATGTTTGTCGATTGCCTGTACAGGTCACAATTTCAAACCGATCTTCAAGAAACTTCACCAGATGGTAGAATTGCTCATAAAGAAGAAGCATATTGGTTTTGAGGCCAAAATGTCAAAGGTCAACTTGAGGTCAAAGTTCTAAAATCATCAATTTTCATCTGAAAACCCATCAATTTACATCCGATTGACTTGAAAATGGAACAGCATTTGCATAGCGCCTCACTGAATTAGAAACCAACTATATTTGAGGTCAAAAGGTCAAAGGTCAACTCAAGGTCAAACTTCTAAAATCATCAATTTTTATCTGAAAACCCATCAATTTACATCCGATTGACTTGAAAATTTAACAGCATTTGCATAGCTCCTCACTGAATTGGGAAAATAACTATTTTTAAGGTCAAAAGGTCAAAGGTCAACTCAAGGTCAAACTTCTAAAATCATCAATTTTTATCTGAAAACCCATCAATTTACATCCGATTGACTTGAAATGTTAACAGCATGTGCATAGGTCCTCACTGAATTTGGAAACCAACTATTTTTAAGGTCAAAAGGTCAACTCAAGGTCAAACTTCTAAAATCATCTATTTTAATCTGTAAAAATAATCAATTTTTAATCTGATTGAACCGAGCTTTGATTAAGAGCGTCAATTAAAATCGTAATGAAATTGACAATTTTACGTGTCCATGGAAACTTTTTTTTGGAGGGGGGGGGGGGGGGGGGGTGGGGGGGGATTGGATTTTGCAGGTATCGTGCGCTCCATGACGTCTTTCTTGTTTTTTCTTTCATCGGTTTTTCTCCGCCAATCAAAAGCATTCTTTGATTGTTACCCCCCGATTATCATACCTTGTAAGAGAGCTAATGATTCGCCCTTCAAGTTGACAGGGATTTTAAACTCATTTACATACACCCATCAGCCACCCCACAACCACAAAATGACTGCAGTTGGCATGGACACATTTGTGGCTGATCGACCTATTCCGTTGGCCACGATTGTGGCTGAGCACGCATTTTATGGGTTAATAGATGTTGAAGAACGTATGCCTTACTGGGGAGACAAAATGTTGCTGCAAAGTATAAATTCAGTTTTCAAAACAAATTCAGTTTCTAAATTCTCTGAGATTTCAATTTAATTCAATTGATCGATTTAAATTCCTTCTCTTCACTGTTCCAAGGGGCCGGGTCCAAGCAAACTCCGTTCTCCACACAGCTGAGTGTCTCCATCCCCTTTTCTCCACCCAGCTGAGTGTCTCCACCCCCTTTTCTCCACCCAGCTGAGTGTCTCCACCCCCTTTTCTCCACTCAACTGAGTGTCTCCACCCCCTTTTCTCCACCCAGCTGAGTGTCTCCACCCCCTTTTCTCCTCGACATGCTGAGTGTCTCCATAAAATTTTTCTCCTCGACATGCTGAGTGTCTCCATAAACTTTTTCTCCTCGACATGCTGATTGTCTCCACCCCCTTTTCTCCTCGACATGCTGAGTGTCTCCATAAACTTTTTCTCCTCGACATGCTGATTGTCTCCACCCCCTTTTCTCCTCGACATGCTGAGTGTCTCCATAAAGTTTTTCTCCTCGACATGCTGAGTGTCTCCACCCCCCATTTCTCCTCGACATGCTGAGTGTCTCCATCCCCTTTTCTCCTCGACATGCTGAGTGTCTCCATCCCCTTTTCTCCTCGACATGCTGAGTGTCTCCACCCCCTTTTCTCCTCGACATGCTGAGTGTCTCTATCCCCTTTCTCCTCGACATGCTGAGTGTCTCCACCCCCTTTTCTCCTCGACATGCTAAGTGTCTCCACCCCCTTTTCTCCTCGACATGCTGAGTGTCTCCATCCCCTTTTCTCCTCGACAAGCTGAGTGTCTCCATCCCCTTTTTCTCCTCGACATGCTGAGTGTCTCCATCCCCTTTTCTCCTCGACATGCTGAGTGTCTCCATCCCCTTTTTCTCCTCGACATGCTGAGTCTCCACCCCCTTTTCTCCTCGACATGCTGAGTGTCTCCACCCCCTTTTCTCCTCGACATGCTGAGTGTCTCCATCCCCTTTTCTCCTCGACATGCTGAGTGTCTCCATAAACTTTTTCTCCTCGACATACTGAGTGTCTCCATCCCCTTTTTCTCCTCGACATGCTGAGTGTCTCCATCCCCTTTTCTCCTCGACATGTTGAGTGTCTCCACCCCCTTTTCTCCTCGCAATGCTGTGTCTCCACCCCCTTTTCTCCTCGACATGCTGAGTGTCTCCACCCCCTTTTCTCCTCGACATGCTGAGTGTCTCCACCCCCTTTTTCTCCTCAACATGCTGAGTGTCTCCACCCCCTTTTCTCCTCGACATGCTGAGTATCTCCACCCCCTTTTCTCCTCGACATCCTCGGCCATTTTATTTTGCCACCAGAGTAACACAAAAATGTGGGGAAAAATAAAGTTTTTGTTTGTTGTGATGTTTCGGATCATTGATTTTGGCAATCTCTGACATGTCCTGTTTTACCTGGGTGCACATGCGCAGTGTGGCACTATTGGAGAATAAACGATCCAGTCAGTCCTTTGGAGGTGTCCAATTATTTGACCTCATAACCCCGCAGGTATGGCACAATTTGTGAAGAGGATGGCATTGACGCATTACTTTTGTTGACATCTGCCAATTTGCTGAACATTGTGAATTTGGTGCCACATTGGAGGAGATGCTGAGGGATGTTTTTGTTAATGGTATCAACAAGGAAACAATCCTTCGTACGGTGTTTGCCATTCCTGATCTCGACCTTGCTAAAGCTGTGCCAATCACTAGCTCGAGCCTGTGTATTTACTGATGAGTTCTAACCAGCAGGGAGCAGACCTCCCAGTCGGGTCTGTTTAGTGGCAACAAACTGTTCATCATCGTCAATAGGGAAGCCCAGGAGACCTTGGTCTCACCAATCTATTCAACAAAACAGCTGCTCACAACTATCGGGGACGCCTCGTCGTGGTGGTTGTACCCCCAACGCAAGTCTGCGGCCAAATCTTCCCCATTCTTCCCTGCTGCCCGGATTCGTCAGGGCGGCACGGTCGCGGTTAGAGTGCCGATTGGTCCCCATGGACCGGCCCTTCTCGTCCCGTCTCGTCTCTCTCTCTCATGGTCCTGAATTCGTGAAAGTGGGGGTACACCATCCTGGATGTGGGGGGGGGGGGGGGGGGGGTTCTATGGGCCCCCTCCAATTGCAAGATTGATCGGCTGTCTCCGTGCCACAGGCTTGTTCGAGAGAACTGTCTGGGGCTATACGACAACAACAACAACAACAACAACAACAAAGCAGCTCAGTTCAGAGAGTGAGATATCCTGTGCCAAAACGTAGCAGTACAGCATCAAGGTATGGCATATCAGTATGACGCATCATAACAAAAAAGAATATACACAATGCCTACAGAAATTCTAACCACCTTTCAATATTTCCACCTTTTGTTGCCTTATTATGAGCCTGGAATTAAATTGCATTAAAACTGGGATAGGTCTCCACCAACTTTACACCCCTTGATTGGGCAATATTTGCCCATTCTTCTGTACAAAACTGTTCAAGATCAGTCAAGTTGCGTGGGGCATTGATTAGTCAGGTGGCTTAGTGAAATTACCGTTACCGGGCGGATAAAAGCGCAATATTTGGCATGAGGCTCCCTTAGGGCCTACGAATTAATGTTAGCCAAGGAGCCCTCAGATGTTTAAAAAAAAATTCATGTAAAACACCAAAATTCAAGATGGCCGACATCGATGACAAAATATAGCTTTTCTCGAATCCTGGTAGTCATAAGAAACCCAGGGTGGTTGACAAATTTGGGATTTTGAGGTAGTTTAATGTTATTGTGGACATTATAATAGTACCATGAAGTGTGGTGCTGTGCACACACAACTTGCTTGCCAAAGAGGTAGGCCACAACGCGTTTGTTAAAACAAAAGAGTCTTTATTTCGAAAGCTCGAACTGCCGCACTGAGCGGGCTCGAGCTTAGAGCCCGCATATATGTGCCGAGGCCACGCCTAGTCCCCGGGCGTGGCCGATCTGTCGAAGGGCGGGGAATGTGCCATCGGTCTCCGCATGGGCGCTCGCGCCACCCACTGGTGTGCGGAATTATTACCCCTTGTGCCCGCCACACGCGCCCCCCCAGAATTCCCGCGCACCTGAAGGGTGAGTTTGCGGGGAAGCCGGATGACCCGGCCGAAACGCCCCCTGACGATGGGTGCAGGGCTGGGGGGTAGCGGGCCGGCGGGGCTGGGGGGTGCCGGGGGTCCGACCGCCGGGGGGCGGCCTCGACGCGGAGGCAGAGCTGCTGGCGGGGGTGCCAGGGGTCCGACCGCCGGGGGGTGGCCTCGACGCGGAGGCAGAGCTGCTGGCGGGGGGTGGTCCGGATCGAGGTGGGCCGGCT
The DNA here is from genome assembly GCF_964187855.1 of Myxine glutinosa. Lineage (NCBI taxonomy): Eukaryota > Metazoa > Chordata > Myxini > Myxiniformes > Myxinidae > Myxine > Myxine glutinosa. Next base: position 188,781,667 of record NC_136266.1, read on the forward strand.
TGAGGCGGTCCACGGAAATGCGATCCGGGGCACCGCCGATGTCGACCGTGAAAAATGTCCCCGGTCTCCAGCACGCGGAAGGGCCCGTCGTACGGGGGCCGTAGCGGTGCCCGGTGGGCGTCGTGCCGGATGAACACGTACTTTGCCGTGCGAAGCTCCGGGGCGACGTGGGAAGGCGGGCAACCGTGGTGTGCCGTTGGCACCGGGGCGAAACTCCGGGCGGTCTCCTGAAGGGCCGAGCGCTGTTGCGCCACGGACCAAGGAGCCGTGGAGTCAGGGATAAATTCACCCGGTACCGCAGTGGTTGCCCGAAGACCAGCTCCGCCGAGGACGCGCGCAGGTCGTCCTTGGGCGCCGTCATGAGGCCCAGGAGAAACCAGGGGAGTCTGTCGACCCAGCCGCCGTCGCGGAGGCTGGCCCGGAGCGCGGCCTTCATGGAGCGATGAAAGCGCTCGCACAGGCCATTGGCCTGGGGGTGGTAGGCCGTGGTGCGGTGTAGTTTCACCCCGAGCTCTTGCGCCACCGCGGCCCAGAGCTCCGAGGTGAACTGGGGGCCGCCGTCGGACGAGATGTCCGAGGGGGCACCGAACCGGGCAACCCAAGTGGCGATAAAGGCTTGCGCCACCCTCAGCCGCAGACGTCGCCGCCAATGGGACGGCCACCGGCCACCGTGTGGTGCGGTCGACCATGGTGAGGAGGTGGGTGAACCCTCGCGAGGGGGGCAGAGGTCCCACCAAGTCGACGTGCACGTGGTCGAACCGCCGCTCGGGCACCGTAAACGGGGCCAACGGTGCCTGGGTGTGGCGGTGGACCTTTGCGCGCTGGCATGCGAGGCACGTCCTGGCCCAGTCGCGGACGTCCTTCCTGAGGCCATGCCAGATGAACTTCGCCCCGACGAGTTTCTGGGATGCCTTCGTGCCAGGGTGGGACAGGCCGTGGATGGCGTCGAACACTGGGTGCCGCCAGCCAGCGGGCACGATGGGGCGAGGCCGGCCGAGGGAGACGTCGCATAGGAGGGCCGTGCCCGTGGCGTCGAACGGCACATCGGTGATGCGGAGGCCCATGACGGCGGTCCGCAAGGCCTGGACGCCGGGGTCGGCGGTCTGGGCCTCCGCCATCCGGGCATAGTCGACCCTGAGGTGGACCGCGTGCACGACGGACCGGGAAAGGCAATCCGCCACCGGGTTGTCCTTACCCGCCACGTGACGGATGTCCGTCGTGTACTCGGACACGGCAGAGAGGTGGCGCTGCTGCCGTGCCGACCATGGCTCGGCGACCTTGGCCATCGCGAACACAAGGGGCTTGTGGTCAACGAAGGCCGTGAACGGGCGGCCCTCCAGCAGGTGGCGGAAGTGTCGGATCGCCAGGTGGAGCCCGAGCAACTCGCGGTCGAAGGTGCTGTACCGGCGTTCGTGAGGGCGAAGCTGCCGGCTAAAAAACGCCAGCGGTTGCCAAGCACCACGCACCCATTGCTCGTGCACCGCGCCCACCGTGTAGTCCGACGCGTCATTGGTGAGGACGATCGGCGCATTGGGCGCCGGGTGCGCCAGCATGGTGGCGTCGGCCAGAGCCAGCTTTGCACCCACGAACGCCACGGCCATCGGCTCCGACCATGCGATGTCACTTTTGCCTGGCTTGCCCCAAAGGGCCTCGTGAAAGGGGCGGAGGAGCCGGGCGACGTGGGGCACGAAGCGGTGGTAAAAGTTTACCATGCCCAGGAACTCCTGGAGCCCCTTGATCGTGCGGGGCTGCGGGAAATCCCTGACCGCCTCCACCTTGGCCGGTAAAGGGACGGCCCCTTGCTCGGTGATGCGGTGCTCCAAAAAGTCGATGGTGGCGACGCCGAAATGGCACTTGGCGGGGTTGATGATTAGGCCATGCTGGCCCAGGTGTTCGAAAAGCGTGCGTAGGTGGAGCAGGTGCTCCTCCCGGGATGCGCTCGCGACCAGGATGTCGTCCAGGTAGACAAACAGGAAAGGTAAGGCACGCAAGACGCTATCCATAAGCCACTGGAACGCCTGGGCCGCATTCTTCAACCCGAAGGGCATCCTTAGGAATTCGAAGAGGCCGAAAGGGGTGATGACGGCTGTCTTCGGGACGTCGTCCGGTTGGACGGGGACCTGATGGTAGCTCCGGATGAAGTCCACCTTAGAAAACACGGTCGTGTTGGCCAACCGGGCGGAAAAGTCCTGAATGTGTGGGACCGGGTAGCGGTCGGGGGTGGTGGCATCATTGAGCCGGCGGTAGTCCCCGCACGGCCGCCATCCCCCGCCGGGCTTCGGCACAATGTGAGGCGGAGAAGCCCAAGCGCTGTTGGAGCGCCGTACGATCCCCAGCCGCTCCAGCGTGGCGAATCCCGCTTTTGCCACGGCGAGCTTCGTGGGCTCGAGTCGGCGTGCCCGTGCAGAGACCGGCGGCCGGACCGTGGGGATGTGGTGCTCCACCGCGTGTTTAACGGCCACCGCTGAGAAGGTGGGCCACGTGAGGACCGGGAAACTGGCGAGGAGGCGGGTAAAGTCGTCCGCTGCCGGAAGCGTGCAAACTAAACTCGCCGGGACGGAACCTTCCAGCAAGCCGCTTGGCAAGCCGCTCGGTGAGTCGCTCAGTGAGCCGCTCAATGAGCCGCTCAGCGAACAAGCGGGCGAGCGAAAGGTTTCGGCCAGGACGAGCCGTCTGCGCTTCACGTCGACCAACAACCCATTCGCACATAGGAAGTCCGCACCGAGCAATGCCATTGGCACGCTGGCGGTCACGAACGACCATTGAAAGCGCTGCCCTCCGAACCGCAGGGAGAGGCAGCGCTTCCCGAAGGTGCGGATGGGTGTACCGTTGGCGGCAAGCAACGCGGGGCCCCGGCCCACGGTTTGCTTGTCGGACGTGGAGGCGGGGATGACGCTTACCTGCACTCCTGTATCGCAGAGGAAACGGCGCCCGGACAAGTTGTCCATAATGAACAGGAGGCTGCCGGAATGGCCGACGCTCAGGGCCGCTAATGAGCGCCGGCCCGGTCGTTTCCCGACTTGTCAAAAGAGCATGGCGGGCGACACGTCTTAGCCTTGTGGCCGAACCTGGCATGGTAATAGCACCAGGTTTGCGGCGGCGGGGGCGGCGGTGGCCGCGGCGGCCGCAGTGTTGGTGGGCGGGGCACGGCAGCGGCCACGAGGGTTGCTGTAGCCTCTGCCCCGGGATCCACGACGGCAGCACCGTAACTCGACCGCGTGTCGCAAGCCACGAAAAACTTGTCGGCCTCCACGGCCAGGGCACGGGGTTCCTTTATTTTGGAACCGGCCAGCGCGAGGCATACATGTAGAGGTAGCTGGCGTAGGAAAAGCGCCCCGGAATAAGAAATCTGGGGCTTGGTCACCCAGCAGCGACAGCATAAAATCCATCCGCACGGATGGTCGTGTGTCGCCGAGTTCGGGAAGGTCCAGGAGGCGGTCGGCCCGTTCGATCTCCGTGAGGCCGAACGTGGCGATGAGGAGACATTTGAGCGCCTCGTACTTGCGGTCGACCGGCGGGTGCCGCAGGATGGACACGACTCGGGCGGCAGTGCCGGGCCCGAGGGCGGCGACCACGTGGTAGTAACGGGTCTCGTCTGCCGTTATGCCTCGAAGCTGAAATTGAGCTTCGGCCTGCACAAACCACACGTCGGCCTGTGCTTCCCAAAACTCTGGGAGTTGTACTGCGACGGCGTTGGTGGCCATGGCGCTTTCGGTGGTCAGCAACGGCTGAACCAATCGGGGTCACTAGTGAAGTGTGGTGCTGCGCACACACAACTTGCTTGCCAAAGAGGTCGGCCACAACGCGTTTGTTAAAACAAAAGAGTCTTTATTTCGAAAGCTCGAACTGCAGCACTGAGCGGGCTCGAGCTTAGAGCCCGCATATATGTGCCGAGGCCACGCCTAGTCCCTGGGCATGGCCGATCGGTCGAAGGGCGGGGCATGTGCCATCGGTCCCTGCCTGAGCGCTCGCGCCACCCACTGGTGCGCGGAAATATTACCCCTTGTGCCCGCCACAACCAATATATTGTAATCTAGAACGCCACTCGGTAGAGCGCATACTCCCGCCGTGGGTTTAGTTGGAATAATACGTTTTGTTTAACATCCCCTCTCCCCAAAACAATAAATGAAAAAGAAAGTAAGCCATAACTGTCAGAGAATTTATTTTGATATATCTCGGAATTAGAGGAGAAAAACATAATTTAAGAATAAGAATAAAAGCTTTAATGCAGTAAAACAGAAAAAATCTTTCCCAAAAAAATTTCCAAAGAAAATTCCTGGATCCGGAATAATATCCTGAGCTTCACCAAAAACTAATCAATTCTTCCTTATCCCAAGGGCAATAATCCCACCAACTTTCATCCAAATCCGTTCAGAACCTTTCCAGATATCTTGTTCACAAACACACGAACATACGAACATACGAACACACACACACACGGACGGACACGATCGAATGCTTTACTCCCTGGTGGGAGTAATAAACCTGAAAATCGCAGAGCCAGAACTATTTATTTGGTCTGGGAAGCCCATGCGAGGTTTCTTCTTCTTTAGCCTCTCACAACCCTGGGTGAATATGCGATCTTTTTTTAAAAAAAAGTTGGAATTTTGCCAAATCTGTTTATTCGTTTGTTAATATACCTCAGCCATTGACAAATCTGGAACTAAGTCTTTATAAGTTCATCAAATACCGACACCACGAATGACATTCGCTGAGCTAAATGTTGATATCTCTTCTGAGGTAAAAAAAAAAAACAAAAAAAAAAACGTTTTAAAGCATTATACGTATAAAACGATACATTTTATGAAACGGGGAAAGCTAATACACACTTTGGTGGTTTTAAAATGACAGAATATGTCTTTATTAGAAGAAAAAAAAAGGAACATTGAAGACGACGCTGCTAAAAAAAATACACCGCTCTAACGCATAACCACGAGTTTAAACTACATTTACAACAAATATGAAAACTATTTTCATATCACAATGTTAAATATAGAATATATAGAAGATAATGTTAAAAAAAATGAGCCCCATCTTCCAATGGTAAAAAATCCTTCAAAAAATTCCTGGATCGGGAATAATATCCTGAGCTTCACCAAAAACTAATCAATTATTCCTTATCCCAAGGGCAATCATCCCACCAACTTTCATCCAAATCCGTTCAGAACTTTTCCAGATATCTTGTTCACAAACACACGAACACACACACACACACACACACACACACACACACGGACACGAGTGAATGCATTACTCCCTGGCGGGAGTAAATATTATACAGATCGTTATTATTCCAATAAATGGCAAATTTCAAATAAACATCCACCCTCTTCTGGAAGGGAAATATTATCACCCAACAAAGTTAATAATAGTGAATCATGTATTTCAGTAACTGGCCTTGTGCTAGTCAAGACGATATTAAGAAGTCCAGGGCATTTATTAGAATAACTATAGTAATTCGAATTGAACAGACAAAACTCAATTTTCAAGCAAATAACATCACTATGCTTTATTCGTAGGTCTCCAAGTAGTTCTCAATTTCCCTTACTCTCTCACACAATGGAGACAATAGTATGGCTGGGACAGAGGCGTAGCTGTCAAGAAGTGAGCGCTTTTCATTTCCAGAAGGTGGTATTGTAATAGGTGGTCTGCTCACACCAGGTTCAGTCCTAGTAGGCACCTGGAAAAGGCTGATTCCAGTCCAGTGGAATGAGGTTATGGAAGTGGTTGAGCTGGGGTTGTGGTCTAGGTTGTCCAGGGCGCCAACAGTGAACAACTCTTTCCGGAGACAAGCAAGAGACACAACTCCATCTTCTGCAAAGCGTTCACAGGTAGAAGTGGCGATCCAGTCCTCAATCTCCATAATCCTGTCATCAGAAATGCTGATGCCCATCTGGTATAACTGCTGGATGAGTTTCTTGCTTCTGCTCAGTGCATGCATATTGATGCCAATGTAGATGGGGAGGGGTGACTCACGCTCCAGAGTGTGTCTGGTATTCGCAGCAGTACGAGATGTTTTTTTTCTTTCTGTTGTAAACGATGCACTGGCCGATGGTTAGGAAAGTCTGCGAGTCACGCTTGTCTTGATCTTTCAAGTTGGAACCATTCAAGATCATGGAGACAAGAGACTTGACGCTTGAGGGCAGTGAGTCTTCTTGGCATTCTGCAGGGAACCAACCAGTGAATTTGAAGCCTTGATGGCTGAAGATGTCTTGTCTGACTATCGTAGCAGCTTTGGCCAGGATAACAGCATCTTCTGAGAAGTCTCGATTCTTCAGAGCTTCCTTCAACATATTTCTCATGCCTTCCTTGAAAATGAGAATCGTGTTTCTCCCATCATACTGTTCTTGTGCCTCTGGGAAGCGTTCTAGCAAATGACCCTTCAGTCTGGTCTTGTTGACTAGTTTCTTGATGCCCAGTTCCTCAAGACGATTCACATACAGAGAGTGGATCTCAGACAGCTTGAAGAGGAGAGTTCCAGAGTCCACAGATTTCTCAATGTAGCTGGTCAGTTCTTCAAACGCCCGAGACTCGTTCATTTTCTCATCTGTGTTTTCAGGTGTTTGGCTTGCCTTGCGAGTGAGACTACGGTAGCGATTTCTCAGCTTGACCAGACATGCCAGATGGCATTTTGCCTCCATTGCAATTACATCTCCTCCAACTATTATAGTCATAAGTTGGGTGTTGTTTAGCTCTGTGATCATGTCCCGGATATTTTTGTCGGCATCAAATGTTGAAACTTCATGGCGAACATTTTCCTCTTCGCCTTTCTCGCAGAAGAAGCACTTTTGAACGTTCAGTGCTTTGCGCTTACTGTGCCTTTTCTGTTCATCATCAGGGTTGTGCTCTCTCTCCGTCTTTGCCTTTAGCAACTTAGAATTGTTGAATTTTAAATGACAAGATTTGTGCCAGGAAGCAGATTGAGAAGCAAAATTGTCACCAGTTTCATCACTCCCAAAATAGAGTTCGGCTGGAAGAGCACCAACGGCCCGGAACTGTTCTACGTTGGTCAGGAATGATGTGTAGGCATCTGTTTTGTCACCACTTGTCCCAGGGCTCTGCAAGGGACACTTCAAGGGTTCAGCAGGGTCCCGTTGGCAAATCACGCAGTGATCCCAGTTTAGCTCCATGTTGAGTCACACACTGAAAAGATACAAGCATATTGGAATATTAAGAACCCAGTTTCTGTGTGTAGTTCCATAAATATTTTGCTGGAACTCGTTGTAGGTCTACTGGTAATATTGCAATATTCAAAATCCTATTCAGTGTGTCCAGTGGCCTAAAAAACCAACATTTTGCAACCAATCTGGTCTTCTTAAGACGACCAGGACTCGAGAAACGCTATATTTTGTCATCGATGTCGGCCATCTTGAATTTTGGTGTTGTACATGAAATGTTTTTTAAATTCCGGAGGGCTCCTAGGCTAACATTAATTAATAGGCCCTAAGGGAGCCTAATGCCAAATATTGTGCTTTTATCCGCCCGGTAACGGAAATCTTTAAATATAGAACGAAGCCACCTGACTAGATGGACAAAAATCTTCAAGTAATTCCACACATTTTCTATTGGATTTAGGTCGGGGTGAAGTGTGGTGCTGCGCACACACAACTTGCTTGCCAAAGAGGTAGGCCACAACGCGTTTGTTAAAACAAAAGAGTCTTTATTTCGAAAGCTCGAACTGCAGCACTGAGCGGGCTCGAGCTTAGAACCCGCATATATGTGCCGAGGCCACGCCTAGTCCCTGGGCGTGGCCGATCGGTCGAAGGGCGGGGCATGTGCCATCGGTCCCCACCTGGGCGCTCGCGCCACCCACTGGTGCGCGGAATTATTGCCCCTTGTGCCCGCCACACGCGCCCCCCCAGAATTCCCACGCACCTGAAGGGTGAGTTTGCGGGGAAGCCGGATGACCCGGCCGAAACGCCCCCTGGCGATGGGTGCAGGGCTGGGGGGTAGCGGGCCGGCGGGGCTGAGGGGTGCCGGGGGCCCGACCGCCGGGGGGCGGCCTCGACGCAGAGGCAGTGCTGCTGGCGCGGGTGCCGGGGGTCCGATCGCCGGGGGGGCGGCCTCGACGAGGAGGCAGCGCTGCCGGCGAGGGGGTGGTCCGGATCGAGGTGGGCCGGCTTGAGGCGGTCCACGGAAATGCGATCCGGGGCACCGGCGATGTCGACCGTGAAAAACTTGTCACCGGTCTCCAGCACGCGGAAGGGCCCGTCGTACGGGGGTCGAAGCGGTGCCCGGTGGGCGTCGTGCCGGATGAACACGTACTTTGCCGTGCGAAGCTCCGTGGCAACGTGGGAAGGCAGGCAACCGTGGTGTGCCGTTGGCACCGGGGCGAACCTCCGGGCAGTCTCCTGAAGGGCGGAGCGCTGTTGCGCCGTGGACCAAGGAGCCGTGGAGTCGGGGATAAATTCACCCGGTTCCCGCAGTGGTTGCCCGAAGACCAGCTCCGCCGAGGACGCGCGCAGGTCATCCCTGGGCGCCATCCTGAGGTCCAGCAGGACCCAGGGGAGCCTGTCGACTCAGCCGCCGTCACGGAGGCTGGCCCGGAGCGCGGCCTTCATGAAGCGATGAAAGCGCTCGCACAGGCCATTGGCCTGGGGGTGGTAGGCCGTGGTGTGGTGTAGTTTCACCCCGAGCCCTTGCGCCACCCTGGCCCAGAGCTCCGAGGTGAACTGGGGGCCGCGGTCGGACGAGATGTCCGAGGGGGAACCGAACCGGGCAACCCAAGTGGCGATAAAGGCTTGCGCCACCTCAGCCGCAGACGTCGCCGCCAATGGGACGGCCTCCGGCCACTGCGTGGTGTGGTCGACCATGGTGAGGAGGTGGGTGAACCCTCGCGAGGGGGGCAGAGGTCCCACCAAGTCGACGTGCACGTGGTCGAACCGCCGCTTGGGTACCATAAATGGGGCCAACGGTGCCTGGGTGTGGCGATGGACCTTTGCGCGCTGGCACGCGAGGCACGTCCTGGCCCAGTCGCGGACGTCCTTCCTGAGGCCATGCCAGACGAACTTCGCCCCGACGAGTTTCTGGGATGCCTTCCAGCCAGGGTGGGACAGGCCGTGGATGGCGTCGAACACTGGGCGCTGCCAGCCAGCAGGCACGATGGGGCGAGGCCGGCCGAGGGAAACGTCGCATAGGAGGGCCGTGCCCGCAGCGTCGAACGGCACCTCGGTGACGCGGAGGCCTGTGACGGCGGTCCGCAAGGCCTGGACGCCGGGGTCGGCGGTCTGGGCCTCCGCCATCCGGGCATAGTCGACCCCGAGGTGGACCGTGTGCACGACGGACCGGGAAAGGCAATCCGCCACCGGGTTGTTTTTACCCACCACGTGACGGATGTCCGTCGTGTACTCGGACATGGCAGAGAGGTGGCGCTGCTGCCGTGCCGACCATGGCTCGGCGACCTTGGCCATCGCGAACACAAGGGGCTTGTGGTCAATGAAGGCCGTGAACGGGCGGCCCTCCAGCAGATGGCGGAAGTGTCGGACCGCCAGGTGGAGCCCGAGCAGCTCGCAGTCGAAGGTGCTGTACCGGCATTCGTGCGTGCGAAGCTGCCGGCTAAAAAACGTCAGCGGTTGCCAAGACCACGCACCCGTTGCTCGTGCACCGCACCCACCGCGTAGTCCGACGCGTCGGTGGTGAGGGCGATCGGTGCATCGGGCGCCGGGTGCGCCAGCATGGTGGCGTCGGCCAGAGCCAGCTTTGCACCCGCGAACGCCGTGGCCATCGGCTCCGACCATGCGATGTCACCTTTGCCCGGCTTGCCCCGAAGGGCCTCGTGCAAGGGGCGGAGGAGCCGGGCGACATGGGGCACAAAGCGGTGGTAAAAGTTTACCATGCCCAGGAAATCCTGGAGCCCCTTGATCGTGCGGGGCCGCGGGAAATCCCTGACCGCCTCCACCTTGGCCGGTAAAGGGACGGCCCCGTGCTCGGTGATGCGGTGCCCCAAGAGGTCTATGGTGGCGACGCCGAAACGGCACTTGGCGGGGTTGATGATTCGGCCATGCTGGCCCAGGCGTTCGAAAAGCGTGCGGAGGTGGAGCAGGTGCTCCTCCTGGGACACGTTCGCGACTCGGATGTCGTCCAGGTAGACAAACAGGAAAGGTAAGTCACGCAAGACGCTATCCATAAACCGCTGGAACACCTGGGCCGCATTCTTCAACCCGAAGGGCATCCTTAGGAATTTGAAGAGGCCGAAAGGGGTGATGACGGCCGTCTTCGGGACGTCGTCCGTTTGGACGGGGACCTGATGGTAGCCCCGGATGAGGTCCACCTTAGAAAACACGGTCGTGTTGGCCAGCCGGGCGGAAAAGTCCTGAATGTATGGGACCCGGGTAGCGGTCGGGGGTGGTGGCATCATTGAGCCGGCGGAAGTCCCCGCACGGCCACCATTCCCCACCGGGCTTCGGCACAATGTGCAGCGGAGAAGCCCAAGCGCTGTTGGAGTGCCGTACGATCCCCAGCCGCTCCAGCATGAGCTTCGTGGGCTCGAGTCGGCGTGCCCGGGCATAGACCGGTGGCCCGACCATGGGGAGGTGATGCTCCACCCCATGTTTAACGGCCCCCCGCTGGGAAGGTGGGCCGCGTGAGGGCCGGGAAACTGGCGAGGAGGCGGGTAAAGTCATCCGCTGCCGGAAGCGTGCAAACTAAATTCGCCGGGACGGAAACTTCCAGCAAGCCGCTTGGCAAGCCGCTCAGTGAGCCGCTCAACGAGCCGCTCAGCGAACAAGCGAGCGAGCTAAAGGTTTTGGCCTGGACGAGCCGTCTGCGCTTCACGTCGACCAACAACCCATTCGCACATAGGAAGTCCGCACCAAGCAATGCCATTGGCACGCTGGCGGTCACGAACAACCATTGAAAGCGCTGCCCTCCGAACCGCAGGGAGAGGCAGCGCTTCCCGAACATGCGGATGGGTGTACCATTGGCGGCAAGCAACGCGGGGCCCCGGCCCGCTTGTCGGACATGGAGGGGGGATGACGCCTACCTGCGCTCCTGTATCGCAGAGGAAACGGCGCCCAGACAAGGTGTCCGTAATGAACAGGAGGCTACCGGAATGGCCGACGATCATGGCCACTAACGAGCACCGGCCCGGTCGTTTCCCGACTTGTCAAACGAGCATGGCCGGCGACACGTCCTAGCCTTGTGGCTGAACCTGGCGTGGAAATAGCACCAGGCTTGTGGCGGCAGGAGCGGCGGCGGCCACGGCGGCCGCGGTGTTCTCGGTGGCTGTGCTGGTGGGTGGGGCGCGGCAGCGGCCACGAGGGACGCTGTAGCCTCTGCCCAGGGATCCACGATGGCAGCACCGTAACTCGACCGCGTGTCGCAAGCCGCGAAAAACTTGTCGGCCTCTACGGCCAGGGCGCAGGGTTCCCTTATTTTGGAACCGGACAGCGCGAGGCGTACCTGTAGAAGTAGCTGGTTTAGGAAAAGCGCCCGGAATAAGAAATCCGGGGCTTGGTCACCCAGCAGCGACAGCATAAAATCCATCCGCACGGATGGTCATGTGTCGCCGAGTTCGGGAAGGTCCAGGAGGCGGTCGGCCCGTTCGATCTCCATGATGCCGAACGTGGCGATGAGGAGACGTTTGAGCGCCTCGTACTTGTGGTCGACCGGCGGGTGCCGCAGGATGGACATGACTCGGGCGGCAGTGCCGGGCCCGAGGGCGGCGACCACGTGGTAGTAACGGGTCTCGTCCGCCGTTATGCCTCGAAGCTGAAATTGCGCTTCGGCCTGCATGAACCACACGTCGGCCTGTGCTTCCCAAAACTCTGGGAGTTTTACTGCGACGGCGTTGGTGGCCATGGCGCGTTCGGTGGTCAGCAACGGCTGAACCAATCGGGGTCACCAGTGAAGTGTGGTGCTGCGCACACACAACTTGCTTGCCAAAGAGGTAGGCCACAACGCGTTTGTTAAAACAAAAGTCTTTATTTCGAAAGCTCGAAGTGCAGCACTGAGCGGGCTCGACCTTAGAGCCCGCATATATGTGCCGAGGCCACGCCTAGTCCCCGGGCGTGGCCAATCGGTCGAAAGGCGGGGCATGTGCCATCGGTCCCCGCCTGGGCGCTCGCGCCACCCACTGGTGCGCGGAATTATTGCCCCTGGTGCCCGCCACAGGGGATCTGACTGGGCCGCTCAAGGACATTTACCTTTTTGTTCCTTAACCTCTGCAGTGTAGCTTTGGCGGTGTGCTTCGGGTCATTGTCATGCTGAAAGGTGAACTTCGATCCCAATTTCAGCTTTCTTGCAGAGGGCAGCAGGTTTTACACTGGGATTTTTCTGTATTTTGCTCCAGCCATTTCCCCTTCTATCCTGCAAGTTCCCCAGTCCCTGCTGATGGGAAACACCTCCATAACATGATTCTGCCCACTCCATGCTTGGAAGTAGGGATTTTGTGGAGCGAGAGCGTCGACTACCAGTGTGATGTTGGTCCACTCATTGCGACTCTTACTGGGAATCTGCCTGCATCCCCTGGTGTGGTCTACTACTTGTGTGATGTTGGTGCACCCATTGTGACTCTTTCTGGGAATCTGCCTGCATCCCCTGGTGTGGTCTACTACTAGTGTGATGTTGGTCCACCCATTGTGACTCTTACTGGGGAATCAGCCTGCATCCCCTGGTGTGGTCTACTACTAGTGTGATGTTGCTCCACCCATTGTGACTTACTGGGAATCTGCCTGCATCCACTGGTGTGGTGTACTACTCGTGCGATGCTGGTCCACCCATTGTGACTCTTAATGGGGATCTGCCTGCATCCCCTGGTGTGGTCTACTACTTGTGTGATGTTGGTGCACCCATTGTGACTCTTTCTGGGAATCTGCCTGCATCCCCTGGTGTGGTCCACTACTTGTGCGATGCTGGTCCACCCATTGTGACTCTTAATGGGGATCTGCCTGCATCCCCTGGTGTGGTCTACTACTTGTGTGATGTTGGTGCACCCATTGTGACTCTTTCTGGGAATCTGCCTGCATCCCCTGGTGTGGTCTACTACTAGTGTGATGTTGGTCCACCCATTGTGACTCTTACTGGGGAATCAGCCTGCATCCCCTGGTGTGGTCTCCTACTCGTGCGATACTGCTCCACCCATTGTGACTCTTACTGGGAATCTGCTTGCATCCACTGGTGTGGTCTACTACTCGTGCGATGCTGGTCCACCCATTGTCTCTTACTGGGGAATCAGCCTGCATCCCCGGTGTGGTCTACTACGAGTGTGATGTTGGTCCACCCATTGTGACTCTTACTGGGAATCTGCCTGCATCCACTGGTGTGGTCTACTACTCGTGCGATGCTGGTCCACCCATTGTGACTCTTACTGGGAATCTGCCTGCATCCCCCGGTGTGGTCTACTACGAGTGTGATGTTGGTCCACCCATTGTGACTCTTACTGGGAGTCTGCCTGCATCCCCCGGTGTGGTCTACTACGAGTGTGATGTTGGTCCACCCATTGTGACTCTTACTGGGAGTCTGCCTGCATCCCGCGGTGTGGTCTACTACTTGTGTGATGTTGGTGCACCCATTGTGACTCTTTCTGGGAATCTGCCTGCATCCCCTGGTATGGTCTACTGCTAGTGTGATGTTGGTCCACCCATTGTGACTCTTCCTGGGAGTCTGCCTGCATCCCCCGGTGTGGTCTACTACGAGTGTGATGTTGGTCCACCCATTGTGACTCTTTCTGGGAATCTGTCTGCATCCCCTGGTATGGTCTACTACTCGTGTGATGTTGGTCCGCTCATTTTGACTCTTACTGGGGAATCTGTCTGCATCCCCCAGTGTGGTCTACTACTCGTGTGATGTTGGTCCGCTCATTGTGACTCTTACTGGGGAATCAGCCTGCATCCCCTGGTATGGTCCACTACTCGTGCGATGCTGGTCCACCCATTGTGACTCTTACTGGGAATCTGCCTGCATCCCCCGGTATGGTCTACTACTAGTGTGATGTTGGTCCACCCATTGTGACTCTTACTGGGGAATCAGCCTGCATCCCCTCGTGTGGTCTACTACTAGTGTGATGTTGGTCCACCCATTGTGACTCTTACTGGGGAATCAGCCTGCATCCCCTGGTGTGGTCTCTTACTCGTGCGATGCTGGTCCACCCATTGTGACTCTTACTGGGAATCAGCCTGCATCCCCTGGTGTGGTCTACTACTCGTGCGATGCTGGTCCACCCATTGTGACTCTTACTGGGGAATCAGCCTGCATCCCCTGGTGTAGTCTCTTACTCGTGCGATGCTGGTCCACCCATTGTGACTCTTACTGGGAATCAGCCTGCATCCCCTGGTGTGGTCTACTACTCGTGCGATGCTGGTCCACCCATTGTGACTCTTACTGGGAATCAGCCTGCATCCCCTGGTGTGGTCTACTACTAGTGTGATGCTGGTCCACCCATTGTGACTCTTACTGGGAATCTGCCTGCATCCCCCGGTATGGTCGACTACTAGTGTGATGTTGGTCCACTCATTGTGACTCTTACTGGGAATCTGCCTGCATCCCCTGGTATGGTCTGCTACTCGTGTGATGCTGGTCCACTCATTGTGACTCTTACTGGGGAATCTGCCTGCATCCCCCAGTGTGGTCTACTACTCGTGCGATGCTGGTCCACTCATTGTGACTCTTACTGGGGAATCTGCCTGCATCCCCTGGTGTGGTCTCCTACTCGTGTGATGCTGGTCCACTCATTGTGACTCTTACTGGGGAATCTGCCTGCATCCCCCAGTGTGGTCTACTACTCGTGCGATGCTGGTCCACTCATTGTGACTCTTACTGGGGAATCTGCCTGCATCCCCTGGTGTGGTCTCCTACTCGTGTGATGCTGGTCCACTCATTGTGACTCTTACTGGGGAATCTGCCTGCATCCCCTGGTATGGTCTACTACTCGTGCGATGCTGGTCCACCCATTGTGACTCTTACTGGGAATCTGCCTGCATCCCCTGGTGTGGTCTCCTACTCGTGTGATGCTGGTCCACCCATTGTGACTCTTACTGGGAATCTGCCTGCATCCCCTGGTATGGTCTACTACTCGTGTGATGCTGGTCCACTCATTGTGACTCTTACTGGGGAATCTGCCTGCATCCCCCGGTGTGGTCTACTACTCGTGTGATGCTGGTCTACTCCAGGTGGTTGACATTCCTTTCTGTGGTTACATGTAAATCTGAATGGTTATGGATCCCACCCTTTTGCTGTCGGCCCACCTGCATTTAAAAAACACAGAGAACGCACAGTCTCCTTTGAGCTGTGGAGTGTTTTGATTGTTGGCATGACTGTAAACCGTCATGCTGGAGCTATGAAAGTAGGCCATTGATGGCATTGCCCAACAAGTGTGTAGTCTTTCAGAGGAGACAAGATGGCGGCTGCCCATTCTGTTTGATCCCCTTGGTGCATGTTAAACATCCTGCTCCATCTTTTGAAAACGGAAAGCCGTTATGTGTTCGTATTCCATGATTCCCCCAGAAAGGATAACGGAGCAGCATTGATGATTACATCACGGTACCTGTTGCTGTGCAGTGTGAAAGTTTTACAACTCATTTGTAGTTGAGCATCAGACTACTTAGTCTTTCCACCTTTCATTTTTCTCTCAATTCACATTTATTATTCCCGAGCTGGCATCACCTTCACCTGTATGCTTGTATTTTGCTAAAAAGATTTTCTCTTCCTGCAGGCTCAACATTTCTGTTCACATCATGTTTCTTACTCTCCCAGTATCACCTTTTACCTGAAGGGTGGTCTCCCAGTATCACCTTTTACCTGAAGGGTGGTCTCCCAGTATCACCTTTTACCTGAAGGGTGGTCTCCCAGTATCACCTTTTACCTGAAGGGTGGTCTCCCAGTATCCCCCTTTACCTGAAGAGTTGTCTCCCAGTATCACCTTTTACCTGAAGGGTGGTCTCCCAGTATCACCTTTTACCTGAAGGGTGGTCTCCAAGTATCACCTTTTACCTCAAGGGTGGTCTCCAAGTATCACCTTTTACCTGAAGGGTGGTCTCCCAGTATCACCTTTTACCTGAAGGGTGGTCTCCAAGTATCACCTTTTACCTGAAGGGTGGTCTCCCAGTATCACCTTTTACCTGAAGGGTGGTGTACAGACAGTTCAATTGCTGCAATGTGACAATATTTGCAAATTGCAAATTGCAATTGCAAATATTTGTTTCTGCATCGACAAAAGGTAGAGGATCATGGAAGAGCTTATCGACAGAGGATACAACAAGGCACCAGGAAAGGTTGACGACATAAATATAAGAGCTCATGAGTTTGTGAGATAACCTAGGATATGGTGATAACCGAGGATATGGTGATAACCGAGGATATGATGATAACCGAGGATATGATGATGACCTAGGATATAGTGATAACCTAGGATATGGTGATAACCGAGGACATGGTGATAACCGAGGATATGATGATAACCTAGGATATGGTGATAACCTAGGATATGGTGATAACCTAGGATATGGTGATAACCGAGGACATGGTGATAACCGAGGACATGGCGATAACCTAGGATATGATGATAACCTAGGATATGGTGATAACCTAGGATATGGTGATAACCTAGGATATGGTGATAACCTAGGATATGGTGATAACCTAGGATATGGTGATACCCTAGGCTGTGGTGATAATCTCGGATATGGTGATAACCTAGGATATGGTGATAACCTAGGCTGTGGTGATAATCTCAGATATTGTGATAACCGAGGATATGATGATAACCTAGGCTGTGGTGATAATCTCGGATATGATGATAACCTAGGATATGATGATAACCTAGGATATGGTGATAACCTAGGATATGGTGATAACCTAGGCTGTGGTGATAACCTAGGATATGGTGATAACCTAGGCTGTGGTGATAACCTAGGATATGGTGATAACCTAGGCTGTGGTGACAACCTAGGATACGGTGATAACCTAGGCTGTGGTGATAATCTCGGATATTGTGATAACCTAGGATACGGTGATAACCCAGGCTGTGGTGATAACCTAGGATATGGTGATAACCTCGGATATGGTGATAATCTCGGATATTGTGATAACCTAGGATATGGTGATAACCGAGGATATGGTGATAACCTAGGATATGGTGATAACCTAGGATATGGTGATAACCTAGGATATGATGATAACCTAGGATATGGTGATAACCTAGGCTGTGGTGATAATCTCGGATATGGTGATAACCTAGGCTGTGGTGATAACCTAGGCTGTGGTGATAATCTCGGATATTGTGATAACCAAGGATATGATGATAACATAGGTTGTGGTGATAATCTCGGATATGGTGATAACCTAGCATATGGTGATAACCGAGGATATGATGATAACCGAGGATATGATGATAACCTAGGATATGGTGATAACCGAGGACATGGTGATAACCGAGGATATGATGATAACCTAGGATATGGTGATAACCTAGGATATGGTGATAACCTAGGGTATGGTGATAACCGAGGACATGGTGATAACCGAGGATATGATGATAACCGAGGATATGATGATAACCGAGGATATGATGATAACCTAGGATATGGTGATAACCTAGGATATGGTGATAACCAAGGATATGGTGATAACCTAGGATATGATGATAACCTAGGATATGATGATAACCTAGGATATGGTGATAACCTCGGATATGGTGATAACCTAGGATATGTTGATAACCTAGGATATGGTGATAACTTAGGATATGGTGATAACCTAGGCTGTGGTGATAATCTAGGATATGGTGATAACCTAGGATATGGTGATAACCTAGGCTGTGGTGATAATCTAGGATATGGTGATAACCTAGGATATGGTGATAACCTAGGCTGTGGTGATAATCTCGGATATTGTGATAACCGAGGATATGATGATAACCTAGGCTGTGGTGATAATCTCGGATATGATGATAACCTAGGATATGTATCCTAGGATATGGTGATAACCTAGGATATGGTGATAACCTAGGCTGTGGTGATAACCTAGGATATGGTGATAACCTAGGCTGTGGTGACAACCTAGGATACGGTGATAACCTAGGCTGTGGTGATAATCTCGGATATTGTGATAACCCAGGCTGTGGTGATAACCTAGGATATGGTGATAACCTCGGATATGGTGATAATCTCGGATATTGTGATAACCTAGGATATGGTGATAACCGAGGATATGGTGATAACCTAGGATATGGTGATAACCTAGGATATGGTGATAACCTAGGATATGATGATAACCTAGGATATGGTGATAACCTAGGCTGTGGTGATAATCTCGGATATGGTGATAACCTAGGCTGTGGTGATAACCTAGGCTGTGGTGATAATCTCGGATATTGTGATAACCAAAGATATGATGATAACCTAGGTTGTGGTGATAATCTCGGATATGGTGATAACCTAGGATATGATGATAACCTAGGATATGGTGATAACCTAGGATATGGTGATAACCTAGGCTGTGGTGATAACCTAGGATACGGTGATAACCTAGGCTGTGGTGATAATCTCGGATATTGTGATAACCTAGGCGGTGATAACCTAGACTGTGGCGATAACCTAGGATATGGTGATAACCTCGGATATGTTGATAATCTCGGATATTGTGATAACCTAGGATACGGTGATAACCTAGGCTGTGGCGATAACCTAGGATATGGTGATAACCTCGGATATGGTGATAATCTCGGATATTGTGATAACCTAGGATATGGTGATAACCTAGGATATGGTGATAACCTAGGCTGTGGTGATAATCTCGGATATGGTGATAACCTAGGATATGGTGATAACCTAGGCTGTGGTGATAATCTCGGATATTGTGATAACCTAGGATATGATAACCTAGGATATGGTGATAACCTAGGCTGTGGTGATAACCTAGGCTGTGGTGATAACCTAGGATATGGTGATAACCTAGGATACGGTGATAACCTAGGCTGTGGTGATAATCTCGGGTATTGTGATAACCTAGGATATTGTGATAACCTAGGATATGGTGATAGGCCGCTGTTTTGAAGGAACATGAAGGGAAACGTATGATTGGACGGACCCAGGGAGGGACGTGATTGCACGAAGGTTAACACAGGTGAGCAGGAAGCTTTGATCGAGTGAAAGCAGTTTTGATTTAATCCTCAATTAGTGTTGCCAAAGTAGTTTCTTGACAAGGGTTAAACTGGGGGGTTTGCCATTGCCTTATCAGTGGTGTTTGTCCATGCTCTATTCCTATGAAATGCTGAGCGTGAAGCAAGTAAGCAGGTCATACCATTTAAAACGAGAACGGCACTCAGTAGAGAGCATATCTCCGCCAGGTGAACAGTTTACGTTTTGTATCCCAGAAATTCACAGCACAGAAAGAATCACATTTAATCAAAATCATCCGTCCATAACTTTTTGAGATATCGTGCTTTGTATCGTTTTTGGCCTGATATCCCATTAGTTTGTGGTTGGTAAATCATACAGCATATGATAAACCCAAATGTTTCATGAATTTGATCAGGTTAACCAGCTTCCCAAAGGCCAAACCAAACAGCAATTTGTCCAGGTTAACCAGCTTCCCAAAGGCCCAAGCAAACAGCAATTTGATCAGGTTAACCATCTTCCCAAAGCCCCAACCAAACAGCAATTTGTCCAGGTTAACCAGCTTCCCAAAGGCCCAAGCAAACAGCAATTTGATCAGGTTAACCATCTTCCCAAAGCCCCAACCAAACAGCAATTTGTCCAGGTTAACCAGCTTCCCAAAGCCCCAACCAAACAGCAATTTGATCAGGTTAACCATCTTCCCAAAGCCCCAACCAAACAGGAATTTGATCAGGTTAACCAGCATCCCAAAGCCCCAACCAAACAGCAATTTGATCAGGTTAACCATCTTCCCAAAGCCCCAACCAAACAGCAATTTGATCAGGTTAACCATCTTCCCAAAGCCCCAACCAAACAGCAATTTGATCAGGTTAACCAGCTTCCCAAAGCCCCAACCAAACAGCAATTTGTCCAGGTTAACCAGCTTCCCAAAGGCCCAACCAAACAGCAATTTGATCAGGTTAACCATCTTCCCAAAGCCCCAACCAAACAGCAATTTGATCAGGTTAACCATCTTCCCAAAGCCCCAACCAAACAGCAATTTGCCCAGGTTAACCAGCTTCCCAAAGACCCAACCAAACAGCAATTTGATCAGGTTAACCATCTTCCCAAAGCCCCAACCAAACAGGAATTTGATCAGGTTAACCAGCTTCCCAAAGCCCCAACCAAACAGCAATTTGATCAGGTTAACCAGCTTCCCAAAGCCCCAACCAAACAGTAATTTGATCAGGTTAACCAGCTTCCCAAAGCCCCAACCAAACAGCAATTTGTCCAGGTTAACCAGCTTCCCAAAGGCCCAAGCAAACAGCAATTTGATCAGGTTAACCATCTTCCCAAAGCCCCAACCAAACAGCAATTTGTCCAGGTTAACCAGCTTCCCAAAGCCCCAACCAAACAGCAATTTGATCAGGTTAACCATCTTCCCAAAGCCCCAACCAAACAGGAATTTGATCAGGTTAACCAGCTTCCCAAAGCCCCAACCAAACAGCAATTTGATCAGGTTAACCATCTTCCCAAAGCCCCAACCAAACAGCAATTTGATCAGGTTAACCATGTTCCCAAAGCCCCAACCAAACAGCAATTTGATCAGGTTAACCAGCTTCCCAAAGCCCCAACCAAACAGCAATTTGTCCAGGTTAACCAGCTTCCCAAAGCCCCAACCAAACAGCAATTTGACCAGGTTAACCAGCTTCGCAAAGGCCCAACCAAACAGCAATTTGATCAGGTTAACCATCTTCCCAAAGCCCCAACCAAACAGCAATTTGTCCAGGTTAACCAGCTTCCCAAAGCCCCAACCAAACAGCAATTTGACCAGGTTAACCAGCTTCGCAAAGGCCCAACCAAACAGCAATTTGATCAGGTGAACCATCTTCCCAAAGCCCCAACCAAACAGCAATTTGTCCAGGTTAACCAGCTTCGCAAAGGCCCAACCAAACAGCAATTTGACCATGTTAACCACCTTCCCAAAGCCCCAACCAAACAGCAATTTGATCAGGTTAACCAGCTTCCCAAAGGCCCAACCAAACAGCAATTTGGTCAGGTTAACCATCTTCCCAAAGCCCCAACCAAACAGCAATTTGTCCAGGTTAACCAGCATCCCAAAGCCCCAACCAAACAGCAATTTGATCAGGTTAACCAGCTTCCCAAAGCCCCAACCAAACAGCAATTTGATCAGGTTAACCAGCTTCTTAAAGGCCCAACCAAACAGCAATTTGATCAGGTTAACCAGCTTCCCAAAGCCCCAACCAAACAGCAATTTGATCAGGTTAACCAGCTTCGCAAAGGCCCAACCAAACAGCAATTTGATCAGGTTAACCATCTTCCCAAAGCCCCAACCAAACAGCAATTTGTCCAGGTTAACCAGCTTCGCAAAGGCCCAACCAAACAGCAATTTGACCATGTTAACCACCTTCCCAAAGCCCCAACCAAACAGCAATTTGATCAGGTTAACCAGCTTCCCAAAGGCCCAACCAAACAGCAATTTGGTCAGGTTAACCATCTTCCCAAAGCCCCAACCAAACAGCAATTTGTCCAGGTTAACCAGCATCCCAAAGCCCCAACCAAACAGCAATTTGATCAGGTTAACCAGCTTCCCAAAGCCCCAACCAAACAGCAATTTGATCAGGTTAACCAGCTTCTTAAAGGCCCAACCAAACAGCAATTTGATCAGGTTAACCAGCTTCCCAAAGCCCCAACCAAACAGCAATTTGATCAGGTTAACCACCTTCTTAAAGGCCCAACCAAACAGCAATTTGATCAGGTTAACCAGCTTCCCAAAGCCCCAACCAAACTGCAATTTGATCAGGTAAACCAGCTTCTCAAAGGCCCAACCAAACAGCAATTTGATCAGGTTAACCAGCTTCCCAAAGCCCCAACCAAACAGCAATTTGATCAGGTTAACCACCTTCTTAAAGGCCCAACCAAACAGCAATTTGATCAGGTTAACCAGCTTCCCAAAGCCCCAACCAAACAGCAATTTGATCAGGTAAACCAGCTTCTCAAAGGCCCAACCAAACAGCAATTTGATCAGGTTAACCAGCTTCCCAAAGGCCCAACCAAACAGCAATTTTACCAGGTTAACCAGCTTTTCAAAGGCCCAACCAAACAGCAATTTGATCAGGTTAACCATCTTCCCAAAGCCCCAACCAAACAGCAATTTGACCAGGTTAACCAGCTTCTCAAAGGCCCAACCAAACAGCAATTTGATCAGGTTAACCAGCTTCCCAAAGGCCCAACCAAACAGCAATTTGATCAGGTTAACCAGCTTCTCAAAGGCCCAACCAAACAGCAATTTGACCAGGTCAACCAGCTTCTCAAAGGCCAAACCAAACAGCAATTTGATCAGGTTAACCAGCTTCCAAAGGCCCAACCAAACAGCAATTTGATCAGGTTAACCAGCTTGCCAAAGGCCAAACCAAACAGCAATTTGACCAGGTTAACCAGCTTCCCAAAGGCCCAACCAAACAGCAATTTGATCAGGTTAACCAGCTTCTCAAAGGCCCAACCAAACAGCAATTTGATCAGGTTAACCAGCTTCCCAAAGGCCAAACCAAACAGCAATTTGTCCAAGTTAACCAGCTTCCCAAAGCCCCAACCAAACAGCAATTTGATCAGGTTAACCAGCTTCCCAAAGGCCCAACCAAACAGCAATTTGATCAGGTTAACCAGCTTCCCAAAGGCCCAACCAAACAGCAATTTGACCAGGTTAACCAGCTTCCCAAAGGCCCAACCAAACAGCAATTTGATCAGGTTAACCAGCTTCTCAAAGGCCCAACCAAACAGCAATTTGATCAGGTTAACCAGCTTCTCATAGGCCCAACCAAACAGCAATTTGATCAGGTTAACCAGCTTCCCAAAGCCCCAACCAAACAGCAATTTGATCAGGTTAACCAGCTTCTCAAAGGCCCAACCAAACAGCAATTTGATCAGGTTAACCAGCTTCCCAAAGACCCAACCAAACAGGAATTTGATCAGGTTAACCAGCTTCCCAAAGCCCCAACCAAACAGCAATTTGATCAGGTTAACCAGCTTCCCAAAGGCCCAACCAAACAGCAATTTCATCAGGTTAACCATCTTCCCAAAGCCCCAACCAAACAGCAATTTGATCAGGTTAACCAGCTTCCCAAAGCCCCAACCAAACAACAATTTGAACAGGTTAACCAGCTTCCTAAAGGCCCAACCAAACAGCAATTTGTCCAGGTTAACCAGCTTCCCAAAGCCCCAACCAAACAGGAATTTGATCAGCTTAACCATCTTCCCAAAGCCCCAACCAAACAGCAATTTGACCAGGTTAACCAGCTTCCCAAAGGCCCAACCAAACAGCAATTTGATCAGGTTAACCAGCTTCTCAACGGCCCAACCAAACAGCAATTTGATCAGGTTAACCAGCTTCCAAAAGCCCCAATCAAACAGCAATTTGATCAGGTTAACCAGCTTCCCAAAGCCCCAACCAAGCAGCAATTTGATCAGGTTAACCAGCTTCTCAAAGGCCCAACCAAACAGCAATTTGATCAGGTTAACCAGCTTCCCAAAGCCCCAACCAAACAGCAATTTGATCAGGTTAACCAGCTTCTCAAAGGCCCAACCAAACAGCAATTTGATCAGGTTAACCAGCTTCCCAAAGCCCCAACCAAACAGCAATTTGTCCAGGTTAACCAGCTTCCCAAAGCCCCAACCAAACAGCAATTTGTCCAGGTTAACCAGCTTCCCAAAGACCCAACCAAACAGGAATTTGACCAGGTTAACCAGCTTCCCAAAGGCCCAACCAAACAGCATTTTGATCAGGTTAACCATCTTCCCAAAGCCCCAACCAAACAGCAATTTGACCAGGTTAACCAGCTTCCCAAAGGCCCAACCAACAGCAATTTGATCAGGTTAACCAGCTTCTCAAAGCCCCAACCAAACAGCAATTTGACCAGGTTAACCAGCTTCCCAAAGGCCCAGCTAAACAGCAATTTGATCAGGTTAAGCAGCTTCCCACGTTAGTTCTGTATGCTACCCTTGATTGGTGTGATTTGTTTATTTGCAGCTCCGATAAAGGTGAACAACATCCATCATCAAAGGCACAATTGCATGGATAGCTCTTGTGTGTGCATCTGTAGTTTCTCATCCGCTTGAATCTGCCTTCGTCTTCAAATCTGTACTTCTTTCAAATTCTCCCTTCAAAGTTTTCTCTTGAAGATGTTTTCTCCTGGAATGCGTTCTTGGTCCATCTCTGTTCTCTATTTATATCAGTCACCAATATGCTATAATAGCTTCTGAAAGGCTGCAATAGCATTAGTTGCTTCAGCCTTTCAATCACATGATGTGCCTTCCTGAGCACAAAGGCTCTACCTAGGTTTGATCGAACTTTAATGAGTGCACCTCGTGAATTATAAACAGCAGACCAACTTTGAATTATTATTAACATTCAATTTTAAAAACTTCAATTTGCAAAGCAACCATTTGAGGATGCACACTGATTAACACAATCGGTGGCATGGTAACTACATGAACATATTGTTGCGGATATGGGATTTGCATCCATCCATATCCGCTTGTAAATATTCCCCTATTTCCTCAATACTTCCCAACTATCCCCAATCCCCCATTCCCTAGTCCCATTTTCTGTAAACAACACTCTGTAGACCCGACCTCCCCCTATTTCCCCCATTAAATGTCGTGCCCAGGTTCACCGCATCTCATGTAAGGCAACTATAGGACATCTTGCTAGTTATTCTTAGTCTATGTCAGTAAAGGACTCGTTTCCATTAATTCTGACCCTTCGTTGCACCAGAATGTGATTGTATGGCACCGTTAGGAAGTTTAGGACCTCCCAATACCTCCCCGCAGCTCTTCCTCACAGTTCAACAACAACAACAACAACAACAACAACGAGCGCAGGAAGTGCGCGTCCTCACTCCGGCTTGGTTGGTAGGGGGTGTTGGGAGGGCACCAGGCCTTCCCAACGAGCCGCCATCAAACATGTGCTCGACGGGGTTACCAAATAGGGGCTCCCTGTCAGCTCCTCGTCAAGGGCGGAGCCCGGTAACCCCCCGCACCCAATGGAAGCGGCGGACCGGCCCCAGTGGGGCAGAACCAACCAGCCGAGGGCGTGTCACTCCCCGCTGAGCATGCGCAGTGAGGGGGAGGTGACGTCAGATGCGCGCTGAGCTTGGAAAAAGAAAGACGTCCCCTCCGAGCACTGTGACACCTCCCCGCATCTTCTGGACCGTGCTTTATCCTGTCCCCGAGCCAAGGTGCACCTTGTGCTATCGACCTACCTGTCCCTTCCTGCCATCAATCCCTGTGTAAGTCTGCCTTGTTCCGTTTGTCTGTGGTCTGTCTGGGTTAAGATAAGACGGTAATTAAGTGCCCATCTCTTCTGTGTCTTTACCTCACTGCCTTGTAATCTACCCCTTTTCTCCACCACTGTAATTATACCCTCCTCCGGAGGTCTTGAGAACTGTACCCCTTGCGTCGTTTCCTCTTTCCCAGTCGTCGTGTCCTTTCTATCATTGATTTGGCATAGCGCGATTTGGCCAACGTCTGGGTGAATCGGGTGAGTTGGGGAAGAATCGGGGGAACCGTTAGGTCGCGGCAATACCACCGCTCGGTAAATAACATCTAATCCGCGGACTGTAACAATATTGTTGTGGGAATGCCTTGTTGGGGTAATTTTGCATAGCATACAAATACTAATTCCCCTTACTGTATGTATTAGAATAAGCGTGAGGCAATTTAATTGTGATAAAGGGATATGCATCGTTATATGTATAGAAAGCTGCGTCTTCCCTCCACACGTCTAAAATCGCTATCCCTTCAAACCATTTTTTATCCCTTTGTAATCTGTCTTTTATGTTATTGAATGTGGTCTGACAAGCCGTCAGCACACAATGTTATTTAATGTGATCCAACAAGCTGTTTAAGCAGGAGCATCATCCCCCCAACACCCTCCCACTACCAACCTAATCGGTCCTGTGCCACCACCAGCTGCTTTCCGCACACCTCTTCCACACACCACCTCCACAAACGGGCGGACCTGCTGCTTTCCACACACCTCTTCTCCACACGGGCTGACCTGTTGCTTTCCACACACCTCTTCTCCACACGGGCTGCCACGCCGATTTCTTCCACATCAAACCCAGGTCCTCTGGTGAACCGGACCAGTACTCTGCCATCTGAGCTATCTGGGCGACCCACCGCCGACTCTGACTGAGCATGCAATCCCACACATATGATTGCCACTCTCTTTCCGTCATTGCTTCTGGGGCACTCGCTGCCAACCATAGGAGCACCAATGGCCTGAACACGAGAGGGTCTTCCTCCAATGGGGGAACAAATCCATGTCTTATAAACACGACTGGGGGCGTAGTAAAGCAATTACATTAATGAACAGGATTAAATAATTAAATTAATACATGTGGGAAAATTACATGCCCAGAACAGGAATCGAACCCTGGTACGGTTTTCCAGAGGAACTGTGTCCGATTCCTGGTCTGGGCATGTAATTTTCCCACATGTATCAATTTAATTAGTTAATCCTGTTAATTAATGCAATATATATATATATACAGTATATATATATATATATATATATATATATATATATATATATATATATATATATATATATATATATATATATATATATATATATATTGTTACAGATCGCGGTTTTAGATGGGATGATGGGCCGAGCGGATGGTCCAACCGCGACCGTTACAGGATCCCCAATCGGCCCGATTCCACCCGACGTTGACCAGATCGCCCCACAGATATTCAATCGGGAAACCTCTAAAGCGACCGAAAGAGAAGGAAAAGAGAAGAAGACAGTGTACGGAGGAAGAACAGATTTATTATACACACACAAGCAAAAAGAAAGAGCGACCAAAATTATTTACAGCAATGGATGGAAGAAGCAGTCACACAGTGCATCGTTAGCTTAAACTATTCAATTTACTTAACCCCAGGACAACGATTAGGACAGACGACGTTCACACTTACACGGGGGATATTGCAGGCAGGGATGGCTTGAGGTGGATTGCTGGAGAGGGAGGCAGGGTCGGAGGCAGCAGCTCTCAATTCCTCGCGTTTTTGGCGGGAAAACCCTCCGTCGCGTATCCGCTGCCGATGCTCTAGACGTCACACGCTGGCTCGGGCACACCTGCTCCTCTCCTTCTGGTGGAGCCGTCTCCCTCCTTTCAGCGCGTCTCTCCTTCGCTGGTTTCCTCTCCGAGTACCTCTGCTCTTTGGCTTGGAGCGTCTCGCATCTCACCGCTCCTCTCGTATGTCACCTCTTCGCTCATCTCCCATCTCCCAGGTCATCTTCCGAAGCAGTCCCTTCCAGTCCCTTTTATTACTCCGGGCGGAATCAAGCCGCCGGCTGCGAGGGCATGCCTACCGGGTCGCTAACCGCGGTGCTGGTTGGCCAAGTGGGGTTGGCTCACTCCTCCCCTTTATGACGAGGTGGAGACACGCCTTTCTTCTCCGAGATTAGCACATGGGCAATGGCGGCTTGCGGGATTGAACACCACTCGCACCCCTTTTGAAAGGAACTTTGGAGAGCGGAGATGTTTGGGGAAATTGAAAGGGCCTACGCTTATTTTGTTTGATACAATGCAAAGTCAATCTAGTGGGAAACACATATTTAGCCTACATAGAATAAGGAAATACACTATTTAAAAAGATATATCGTGGCCTGTGTGTAAGTTTCATGGAATTAACTAGGAGGATGGCTGCGACCATTATTTACATTACGAGGGTGTTACACATAACAAAACCATACTTTTCACATTCGTTACACTTCCTTCAAAATTGTTACACTTCTCAAAAACCGTTACACTTCTCAAATTCGTTACCCACTTCTCAAAACCGTTACACTGCACCCTCCTTTCTTCAGGCCCGTCCTCGGGCCTACAAAACTTTAACTTAGTGTGACACGTAGGTGTAATTCCCTCTACTTTTAACCTGACCCTGAGTGTGACAATCTTAAAACACAAATAAGTATGTCCCCCTATTGCATTGCACCCTGTCTAACAGACTCAAACCCACAGCTAACCGAATTACAGAATTATTCTCAAACTATACATTTACGGTGGGGAGCATTATTTACAATGACGTTATTTCTTATTTACAACGCAACCCAGGACCTGTGTTTTTTTTCTTTTCTTTTTAGGGAACAAGAAAAAAAGAAATTCCTGTTGGGAGAGAGGAGACAGCACGCATTGCATCGATGCACCAGTACCAATACCACCAAAGCACCCAAAAGCACCAAAAGCACCACAAGGCACCAAAAGCACCACTCGGTGCGCAGTCACCATGGTTCATAATAAACACAACAAAACAACTGGTGGTGGTCTTCTCTTTCTCTGCTGGGCCGATGTTCTTCCCGACGTCTTCTGGCTTCATGCGGCCTACTTGGAAATATAAAAAAACACAAACCGTGTCCATTTTTATTTAGGGCAACAGGGGCCAACTAAGGGTGGTCCACCTGTTTGGCATAGGTGCCACCTTACCGAGGTCCGCAAGCAAGATTCCCTGGCCACTATGGCCGGTCTCCAACAGAGGTGCCCTGCCCCAGAACCTGGGGTCCATCAAGTGGTACTTGGCCGCAGAACAGCGGTCCATAAAGTGGTACATCAACGCAATGCATGCTGGTTCTGGGAATCTTGTGCGCACAATGGCCACCTCACGCACGCTCCCCTCGGCCCCCAATGGCGCACAGGTCATGTGGGAGACAAAAGAGACAATTGAGCGAGGGGTAAGGTCACAAGGGTACACATCAATAAGGCAATGCAAGGCGAAATGCGTACGGAGGGCGAAGTGAGAAAGCTCGTCCCTACCGTACGTCACCCCCCTGTCACCTACACTACCCTTGCCCCTACCCCATATTTACAAAATCTACCCATTTACAAATTCGTCACTACTGTCACGTCTTCCCCATATTTCTCCTATACCAAATTCGTCTCCACAATCCCTCTAACCAAAATTTGCCATCACCCAATTCGTCATCAATCCTCATAAGGAGGGAGAGATGGAATTACGCACAATGTCACACCCACGTCATGATGCGTCTCACAATCCAAACATTTGCATCAATGAAAAATAATAAAACATGGCATGGTGTGGAGTTCCTGTCACCTCAGGTGAGTGGATGCAGATGGTGCGAGGAGACTCCAATCCTAACTATCCTCTAAATGACCTTAACACTCTTTACACTACCCGGGGTCTCTCCCTGCCAATCCATTGGCCAACTTACACTATGGGTTCTAAAAACCAATTCCCATTGACCAAACTGTGGTGCTTCTCAATTTGGGGTCTCACTCCCCCGATTCATCTCCCGGTGCCCTCGCACAATTTCTGGGCTGCGACGTGTAGCTCTCCCAGCAGGTCTACCCACCTGCACACCTCCACCACTGCAGTTGCCACCCGAGCTTACCTAGCTCCTCACCCTAACCTATCTAACTGGGGAAGGCCCTCTCCTGGCTCTGTCACCCCTTGGTGCCCTCTGGCACTGGGCTACCCGGGTCCGTCCTCCGGATCCTCGGGCCCCATCCACAACAACTACTACCGGCTCCCAGAGCCCACCTGCGGCCTCACCTGGCCGACATCCTCACAGTGGTGGAGTGCCCAACCAACTACTCACACTAACAGGCTACACGCCCAGCCATTTCCACAACACTAATGCACCCATCCACAGACCATTCTTTCACCCGCACCACAGATGCCAATATCCAACCACAATTTACCTGTACCCTCTACCTAACACTTACACTACCCGCCCCGGGTATCCGTGATGGGGGTCCACTCTTCCCCCATTCACACCTTCGCACCATCCACTCCACTCCACAATTTCCACCATACTCACTCCACGACCATCCATTCCAATACTCCATTTATTCCACACTACCATTCTCCATACCTGCTGTTGCACACCTGTGCCCTCACACCTGGTGCCACCTGCACCCTCCTTTCTTCCTGGACCATTTGGTCATCACAATACCCATCATCATCACTCACTCATACACTGCTCCATTCACCTGTTCAGTTGCACACCTGTGCAATCACACCTGTTCAATCCTCAAACACACGGCATCATCTCATCTAACTACTCCCCTCTGAAACTTGCGCTTCCCAGTCGTCCCTTTAAACGATTGCGCTCCCACGTCATTATCATCCACACTAAACTACCTGCGTCCCCACTACAGGTATCAGTCACTAACTAAACCTTAACGTTACCTAATGTCATCTTCGCTAGACCCCTACACGCGATATATCCTAACCCACCCGGGCTAGTTTTCACTGCCATCAACCCCATAAGCTATAGCGCATTTGCCCCACCTATCTGTGAGGGATGACAGAGTTGCCATCCCACCACATGGGGAGGTCCTACTATCAATTTCGCTCGTCCAAATCCAACAAATCAACAATTTGCCATTTACTGCTAATTCTACCCACTATTATAAATTTCGTATCAAACCACTACCATCATCATCACAGTCCGCTATATCCTAGCCTCGGTGCGTCGTGACATCATTAAACTCGGTTCGTAAAGCCGAGCAATGAATTTGGGTGGTTTGGTCGCCTGCAGGTTGAATCCGTCCGGCTTTCGGTTCAAGGGAGGTGGTTTGGTTGGGCCGAGATTCCACGCACCATCTCGGTGCGGCACCTTGCGGTCCCGGGCCCGATGGCTCAATCTCCCCCGGTCGGAACCCCGTCCCCACGAGGGGGCACCGTTCCGCTTCCTCCCACTCGCCCTTGAACCGGACCGGTCGCCTCGCCCGCCAAGGCCCGGACTCGACCGTGCGGGGCGGGGCCAAGCCCGAATCGGCAACGACGCTTCGAAGAGAAGCGACGCAGCATCGACCCGCGCCGGGCCTCGCACCCAACAAAGCACCCCTCGCACCGAGTGCTCGCATCGGCTATCCGTCGCCCTAACCGCTAACCCGGTTACCGTCGATGCTTTACTTGCATGCTCACACGCATACGCTACCCCTTTCACCCTCACAAAACCTGGCGTTCCAACGCCGTCCGTACATTCCACCAACGCTCTCCCTGTTACACACCACACCTCTCGCGCACACTCTTGCGCACACCTCTCCTCCGTAACACTCACCATGGGCGTGCACTCTGGCATCCACCCACTAACGCGCTCAGATGGGCTCTCCCACACCCGCGCTACCACCAACTCAGGTGTGCTTCCTCGCACACGTTCCACCACCACCTTACTCTCCGTGTCACACTCCGTACACCCCGACGTGCATTCTCGCTCGCACTCGGTATCACACTCGCGCTTCGTAACACGCTCACCCCTTGACGCACACTTTTTTTCCACACGCGTGCCATTTCCACTCACACGGGACCCTTCACCAACGCCCGGATGCTTCCTCGATCCCAAGCGCGCGACAATTCTTTTGTCGCTAAACATCCTCTTACAAAATCTCCCCGCACAAAACACAGCACGTCTCACCTTCGGGGTTCTTCTTTCTCCCTGCACCAAAACCTGCAAACTTCCATTCGGGTTAAGCACAGCATCGTGATGTGAGCAGGGACTTTGTACATAATCCATTTCTCCCTGCAATTCCCGGGCTACCTCTGTCATCTCTTCAATTTCAATGCCCACTTCCGCTTTTTCTTTACTCACCTCGACGACCGTTGGCTTTAATAAAATTCCCTCTACCTCATCGGTCGCCGGCTTTTCCAAACCCCGTGTCGCGATTTCTACCCCCGTCATTGTACCCGCGCTTTCCTCCACTTCGCTCAACCAGCGCTTTTCGACCCGCGTTACCTCCTTGTGCACCCCTGGGACCCTTTCGCCCAACTTGCGGTCTCTGTCCCTCTGCTCCCTTTCCTCCCTATCGGCCCTCATTCCGTTCGTTGTTGCTTCAATTTGGTTTCCCAATTCGTTCGTTATTGCTTCAATTTGGTTTCCCATTCGTTCCATAATGTCGTTTTCTTTCTGCATTTCCACCATGAATTGGGCCATGAAGGCTCGCATGTACCCTGGCATCTCTGGCTCGGCTGCCGCGACCACGGGCGCGGCTAAATTTGGTGCCGCAATAACCATGTGCGCGAGGACGCCATCTTGTGCGTCTGATACCTCCGCAACCACATTGCCATTTTTCTCCTCCTCCCTTTCCTCCACATACATTTCCCCGAGGTCCTGGGTCGATTCCACCCTGTCTATCTCTCCCACTGACATCCGATCGCCTTGATTGTCCATGGCGCGATCTCAAAATTCGGGTTTTTCTTTAAACAAAACAAATTTCGGCAGCTCGTAATTTTGACCAAAAATTTTTTCTAGACGTTTTAAAAATTTGGTTCGGGCCTCGAATCCCACTCCCAGACACCAATTGTTACTGTAATAACACAATTGGTGTTCCAAAATTTGGGCCTAACAAATTTAGTCCCAGGTTCGAATCCCAACTCCTGACACCAATTGTTACAGATCGCGGTTTTAGATGGGATGATGGGCCGAGCGGATGGTCCAACCGCGACCATTACAGGATCCCCAATTGGCCCGATTCCACCCGACGTTGACCAGATCGCCCCACAGATATTCAATCGGGAAACCTCTAAAGCGACCGAAAGAGAAGGAAAAGAGAAGAAGACAGTGTACGGAGGAAGAACAGATTTATTATACACACACAAGCAAAAAGAAAGAGCGACCAAAATTATTTACAGCAATGGATGGAAGAAGCAGTCACACAGTGCATCGTTAGCTTAAACTATTCAATTTACTTAACCCCAGGACAACGATTAGGACAGACGACGTTCACACTTACACGGGGGATATTGCAGGCAGGGATGGCTTGAGGTGGATTGCTGGAGAGGGAGGCAGGGTCGGAGGCAGCAGCTCTCAATTCCTCGCGTTTTTGGCGGGAAAACCCTCCGTCGCGTATCCGCTGCCGATGCTCTAGACGTCACACGCTGGCTCGGGCACACCTGCTCCTCTCCTTCTGGTGGAGCCGTCTCCCTCCTTTCAGCGCGTCTCTCCTTAGCTGGTTTCTTCTCCGAGTACCTCTCCTCTTTGGCTTGGAGCGTCTCGCATCTCACCGCTCCTCTTGTATGTCACCTCTTCGCTCATCTCCCATCTCATCTTCCGAAGCAGTCCCTTCCAGTCCCTTTTATTACTCCGGGCGGAATCAAGCCGCCGGCTGCGAGGGCACGCCTACCGGGTCGCTAACCGCGGTGCTGGTTGGCCAAGTGGGGTTGGCTCACTCCTCCCCTCTATGACGAGGTGGAGACACGCCTTTCTTCTCCGAGATTAGCACATGGGCAATGGCGGCTTGCGGGATTGAACACCACTCGCACCCCTTTTGAAAGGAACTTTGGAGAGCGGAGATGTTTGGGGAAATTGAAAGGGCCTACGTTTATTTTGTTTGATACAATGCAAAGTCAATCTAGTGGGAAACACATATTTAGCCTACATAGAATAAGGAAATACACTATTTAAAAAGATATATCGTGGCCTGTGTGTAAGTTTCATGGAATTAACTAGGAGGACGGCTGCGACCATTATTTACATTACGAGGGTGTTACACATAACAAAACCATACTTTTCACATTCGTTACACTTCCTTCAAAATTGTTACACTTCTCAAAAACCGTTACACTTCTCAAATTCGTTACCCACTTCTCAAAACCGTTACAATATATATACATATATAAAGAAGAAGAAGAAGACTTTTTGGTCACAAATATACGTACATAACCCTATAAGTTTGCTCTATAATAAGATACTAGCGAGTTACCCGTGCTACACACGGGTGGGGAGCCGAAAGCAAGCATACTGTTGCGGATCTTCCGAAGCCCGTTCCCGTTACAAAGGGGTGATTAAACCCCTTTTTTCCCCCTGGGTCTTCGGGTCCGCGAGGCGAATCGTCACTTCCGGGCAAACGTGAAAAAGGGTATCGGGACAAATTCGCACGTACCTTTAACCCACGCTGCCACCAAAGCGGGGATCGAGCCTCGCACGAGCCACGCTTAATCGAGTACGCCCGAGCGGTATGCGTATTGCGTATCACGTGACTCGTGCTGTTACATTTATTGGAACCCGATTCGAGCGGTTTTATTTGTACCATGTGAAGCCAATGGATGGAAGGGACAGGACGGTCAAATCAGAGGAAGAACATGATTTATTATTATTTACAATGATAATGATGAAGAAAGGGGGACACAGAGCAGAAGCTTAATCAATCTTACTTATTTTCCCAGACGAAGGGCCCACTCACTCACATGGGGAAATGGAGGAGAAGAAGTTCGCGCGCCAAGTGCGCTCTGCCGTCAGTCGCCCCGGGGCAGCTCGCCCGGCGTGGCTCTCCGATGTTCGCGGCACGTACGCAGGCGAAGGCAGGCAGGAGGAAATCGCGCATCTGTGGCCCGGCGCGGGTCCTCCTCTCGAGCGCGCGATTAATACAGCGCAGAGCGCAGGGCACGGGGAAAGTTAATGTACAATAGGCAATTCAATTCGCTCATTCTGCAGCTCCACTCGCGTTCTCAAGCTCAACCCAACTCACTCTCACGGGGAACTGTAAACTCAACTGAGGACTCAACTCTTTTTCAACTGTTCTCACCGGGCACTCAACTTAACAGGAACTCAACTCTTTCTCTCAACTCATCTCTTCTCGGAACTGAGGTGGGAGGCTCGGAGCATGGTTATATGGCTCCGCCCCGACTCGAATGTTCCAAACCCCGCTTCTGGTCGTCGTGGTTAGCCACTCCCCTCGATCCCTGATTGGCGGCTCATGCTTACCGACAACTCCTCCTGCCACGCCTCCCTTCGGCCTCGGTAGACTTGTTCAGGCCTGCCGCGTGGCATTTCAGCACCAAACCAAAAGCACCAAAGCAAAGCGCCAAAAGAACACCGAAGCTCACTGGCCTACTCAACGCAAAACTAAACACAGGAAAGGACTACGCTTACATTTACTAAGAAATAACGGAACTATCGCGAGGCTTCATGTTGTGGTGCGTCTACCTATGAGGGGGAATTAACCTTTATTCCAAAACCACAACAATACATTGTGGAAACGGTGAATGCTATACCATGGAATCAATACATTCCACATTCCTGTGCCACCTTAAGTCGCACGTCAGACATGGACAGCTGGTTCGAGAAAGACTTAGGTAAAAAACGGTGAATGGGAAACCATGAACCAATTCAATAATTCTCATATCCAAATCCAGAATTCAGATCTTCACCAAAATCTCATCATTTTGTCCTTGTCACATACGCTACATCTCTGCCAAATTTCGTCCGAATCCGTCCACAACTTTTGAGATATTTTGTTCACAAACGGAGAGACAAACAGACAACAAAGAGACAGACAGACAGGGGTGAAAACATAACCTCCATCCACCTTTGGTAGCGAAGGTAATAAATTCCACATTCCTGTGCCACCTTCAGTTGAACATCAAGCATGGACAGCAGGTTCGTGAAGGACTTGCACGAAAAACGTACCCAGTGAATGGTTCTATCCCCAGTCAATGGCGAATCTGCATATGGCGAATCCACGAATTTCACGATTAGAAAGTAGAAACCGTCACGGCATTTCCTCATTCATATTTGAACTCAATATCTAAATTTTCTTTCCAAACAGCATAACTACAATCACAAATTAAATAGCATTAACATAAAAAATAAACTTTTACCAATACTCGTGACATAAAGAAATATTTAAATCCATGCTGACGTTACCTACGGAAGAGTTCAGTATGTTAGAAATTCAAAATCATAATTGTATTCACTCAATTCCAAACAGCATAATTCCAATTACAAATTAATACTATAACAGAATACTGTGTTAAATGACGATTGTATTGAGATATTATCAAACCAGCTCATTATCGTCATCTGTTCACTTCCGGATTCGGAGCAGCTCGTTATCAAGTCAATTTCAAAACCATAATTTCATTGAGGTATTTCTCGAACCTCCTACCTACCTTACAACACCCGCTGGGACCCCAAAACGTTCCACAGGAGGTTTGGCGGGGGTAGCCCCAAAACTGAGGGAGTAGTTTGGGGATGGACGGACAGACAGACAGACACTCCTGTTTTATAATATAGATACTAGCAGGGACCTATGGAACTCTCTCCTTTTGGGCAGTGTAGAGGTAACAAAGCGCTGCCTCGCATGCTCCCAGAAGTTTATGTTTACTGCTAACAACCCAGTGTCAGGGTTGTCAATACCGCTCCTAAGGCACCCAATTGGTCTCCTTTGGACTTGCCTGTCGCGCCACGGAAAAAAAGTGCCGCGCCTCGTCAAAAATTGGGCTTCTTTGTTCTCCATCAAGGCGCGGAACTGTTTCAATTCCAAGATGCTTTGCAGTGCACTCATCACTCGGTGAAAACAACCAGAGCATATTTTCGATGTAGAACCGAGCAAAATGACGTCACGATGATTAGATCATGTGATTGGGCCAGGGCGGGCTGCGAGTGTGGCCACTCGGGAGTCGGGGTTGGGATTTGGAAATTAAGGACCGTCCGGCTATTCATCCAAGGCTGGTGTTCATCGGCCACGAACTTGACAAATGGTGTCACGAGTGAGGATTTGAATCCATCGGACAGCCACGATCCAAGCGAGCTGAGCTTGGAAAATTAGGACTCTAAATTTTAACTCTTGTCTCTCGGAGGGAGGGTCGATCGTCGTGACTGGGGTGGCCAAATTTATAGTGATTGGTGTGTCAAATGCAAAAAGAATGCAAAAACAGCGCATTGTCAAATTTAGGGGAATTTATTTTTTCTGAGGTAAATATAGTCGCACGCGGAGAAAGCTGATCGTTACGTAATGGCAGACGTGAGCAACATGGCGGAATGGCTAGAAGGGACCTAGGTAGAAGGAAGCGAGTCGGGGGGGAGATTTTTATGAGTATAGGATTGGAACCTCCCCCGTCCCGAGCGTCAGTCCTCCTTCCTCCACAATAGTGGAAAATGAGACGCAGGGAACAGGTACGATGTCCAACCAGGTCTGGTTTCAATTTTGGGGCACTTTTAACTTGATTGGCCCAAAGGGATAAATGGAATGGTGCGAGGGAAATTAGAAGTGGTGGATGACACTCTTGGACTCTGTTTGGCACTCTTGGACTCGTCACCAACCTGTGACGACCTGCACTTAAGGTAAGGTGCCTTGATATTTACCGTCCCAGGTGTTCAGTTCTTGCTCATAAATTGGGACATGGATAATTGGAATGGGAGCGGGCAAAAGTGACTCAATGGTCGGTAAGTGGTTCGGTTCGAGTGCCACAGTGTCTTGTGGTTGGCGTTTGTTATGTGCAAAGGGTTTTGTTGTTGTCGTGAGGAAAGGTTGAGCTGTGTTTGGAAGGTGAATGTGTGGATTATCACATGTATGCAGGCCATGACAGTGCAGGAACACAATCACCATCTTTGCATTACAGTGATTGAGAATTGAATGGCAGCGGGGGAGGAAATGACATTTGGGATTTTGTGGGTGGGGAAGGTGTGTGTGTCTGCAGGAATGGATCAAGCTCTGGAGGAGTGTTGACTGCGGGCCCCCCTGTAGTAATTTGTCCCTGGGCAGCCGGTGGTGTCTGTAAATGGGGACTTGTTGGAGGGGGGGTCTGGTTGGGCGACCAGTGGGTATGGAGACCCCGAGTGACCTGGAAGAAGCCATGGGAGCCTGAGGCCAAGGGAGCCTGGATAGTGCTGAAACCCTCCCCGGCGGGACGTATAGCAAAGGAGCTGTTTGGCTATCAGTGACAGAATAGTTGAAGGGTGGAGGGGGACGGGAGGGGGGGGGGGGGGGTGTGGGGTGGGGCGAAGAAGTTGTAAAGTCGAGTGACGTGTTTTTGGACTGCGGGCACCACAGCCTGAAGCGCCCCCACCATCTTGGTTGTACGGTACCTCCCCGCTGCCTAATTGAGGATCACACATGTGTGTAATAACATTTAAGCCATGGTCTTGGAATGAATGATTGGAAATTGGGTTTATGTGTGAGCGAGTGGGGGAAGGTCCACCGATCCATGTCACTAAACTGTACCAGAAGGACAGGGCCTGCGGACATTTGGATTAGGCAAATTGGGATGGCTCCGCAGGTAACATTGGGTATTGTGGCATCCACCGGGGAATGTGGTCTTGAGAAGGGGACTGTACAAATGTTATTGAATTTTGGCTAAGGTTTGTGGTTAAGGTAGGTTTTGTGTGTTTTTGACATTCTTCTCCCCACCCCAGGAGTTAGGAGCGAGGAACCAAGTTTTGTAAATACAGCAATACCCCGGCTTACGTCATTAATTGGTTCCATAAGCCGTGACGTAACTCGGTTTTTGACGTAAACCGGGCATAATGCCTTAAAATGAAGACAAACACCGTAAAACTAAAGTAAATAACTCGCCGACGGCGCTTTTTCAGTGACGTATGCGAGAATACGTTCCCTATCATGAATGATGGTCGATACCGTCGACCGTGGCAGCCCTAAGGCATGCGCTATCACTGACACTTTTTCATACCTTTAATCAGATTTAACTTATCTTCCATCGTAACCACATTACGCTTGGAAACACTAGCACTATCCTTCTTAGGACCCATGGCTAACACAGACACAGTAAAGGAATAATCACAAAAATAACAGCAAAAGGCAAAGCAAGCACGCGACCGCAGCACAGGACAAAATGCATTTATGGCATCGCCTTTGTTTTGAATGAGAACCAGCAGCTATGCGTACGTATACTGTACGTACATTTTTAATGTGCTTTTTATTGTATTTTAAATTGTTTTTTAGCTTATTTTATTGTTAATTTTTTATGTACTATTTTATTTATTTTAAATATATTTTTAAGGAAAAATTAATTTTTTTCACGCCCTCTTATTGTGATGTAGGAGTGACGTAAAGTCGCACATAATGACGTTCGCTGAACTGAAATTTACTCCAGAAAAGTGGCGTAAATTCGGATTTGACGTGGGTCGAAATGGCGTAAAACGGGGTATTGCTGTATTTGAATTATTGGTTTAAGGGTTGTAAAACGTTAAGGAGAACAGCTAAGTTAGCTACGGCTCGCTTCCCACAGCCCCTCCTAATTTAGTGGGCGGGGGGGGGGGGGGGAGGGGGGGTGGAGAGGGGCTGTGTTACGTTTGTGGGGGTAGACGATGAAATGCCATAGTACAGGTAGGATCATATAGGTGTAGCATGATAGACTGTGGACGCATAGTAGGGAAATGTATTTAACTCGGGAAACTGGAGCTTAAGATTGTTTGTGTCTTCACACGGGGTGTGGAGCTATTTTTATTTTTTTTTGTATACAGAATCGAGGCTCATGAAAGAGCTAACATTTATTTCACAAACAAATCAAATAGACAAACAAAATATATAAAAAGAGGGAGCGGTAGACAAGATGGGGAGAGAAGGGGAAGCACACAAACACAACATTTGAGAGCAGGGACATCGGGAGATGTGTGGGAGGGAGAGGGCTTGGGGGGAGGAGGCGTGGGAAGGGGGGTGGGGGGGGGGGGGTGTTAGGAGAAGTAGAAAACACAAGGACACCAAGGACTTCCAGAACAGAAGTTGGTATTTCAAAAAAGTGGATTTGGGGTGAAATTAGTGGGGGTAGAAAAGATCAAGGTTTTGGATGTGGGAAGATAAGAGATGGTGGTGAACAGCTGTTTTAAAGACCTGGAGGGTGGAGTGGGATTGAAGAGAATGAGGGAGTTTGTTCCAGAGGCGGGAGAAAAGAGGAATGAAGGAGTGAAGGTGAGCAGAGAGTCTTGATTTTGGCAGTTTAACCATAAGAGGGTTGCAGGCAGATATTGTGCGACCTGTAGGAATATTTGCGGGACAGAGCCCAGAGAGAGCTGGGGGGGGCAAGGCCAGAGAGGAGTCGGTAGAAGACGGAAAGACCACCAACCTGCCTGCGGTGAGTGAGTGAGAGGCCCATGGAGTTAGCTTCATCGCGGGAGATTCCAATGATTCTGAATGCTTTGGTTTCAACAGCGTGAAGACGAGCTAGGTGTGAGGCAGGAGCACCAGCCCAGAGGGGAGAGCAGTATTCCATTGAGCTGCGGACGAAAGCCTTGTATGTGGTGAGGAGCTCAGGTGTGCCAAGGAAGGACTTCGCACGACGGAGGATGCCCAGTCGGCGACTGGCTTTGGAGGCCAGATTTGAAATGTGGTTTTCCCAGGAAAGATCATGGCAGATAGTGAGACCCAAAAGCTTGAGTGACAGAACTTCTTGGAGAGGATTATTCAGAAAGTGGATGGGAGGGTTGGCCAGTCGGTCTTTTCGGAGAGACATCATAAGAGTGTGAGATTTGTCAGGATTGAAAGACATGTTCCACTTGTTTGCCCAGTCTGTGATTTTGTCCAGGTCTGCAGAGAGTGAGGAGGCTGCAGACTGCCGATCTGAGGGATGAAGAATGGAGCGACAGAGAGTAGAGTCATCAGCAAAGAGATAGAGAGGATTTTCAAGAGCCAGAGAGATCATTGATGAAGACCAGAAAAAGCACAGGGCCCAGAACACTGCCTTGGGGAACTCCAGCCTGAACAGGAAGAGGAGATGAGAGAAACCCATTCAGGGCCATACGTTGACTACGACCAGAGAGGAAGTCCGCCAGGCATGCGTGGAGATTTCCATGGATACCAAAAGAGGAGAGTTTGCCAGACCGTATCGAAGGCACGTGATATGTCAAGGGAGACTGCTCTAATTTCCTGTTTGGCATTGAGGACCTCCATCCATTGTTGAGAAAGCAGAAGCAGCATGTCCAGAGTAGAGTGACCAGGTCTGAAACCAAATTGATGATCAGAGATCAAGCCATTGGAGAAGAGGAAAGATTTAATATCCGAAGCAATGATGGATTCCATGACTTTGCTGATAATTGGGGAAAGGCTGATTGGTCTGTAGTTGCTGGGATCTGTTTTTGCACCTTTTTTGTGCAAAGCGGTGATGTTGGCCGATTTCCAAGCAGATGGCAGATGACCTTGAGCAAAAGAGAGGGTGAAGAGAACAGAGAGAGGGAGTGAAAGAGCAGAAGAACAGGATTTTAGGATCCGTGGGCTGATGCCGTCAGGTCCAGTTGCAGAATCAGAGTCGAGGATTGACAGAAACTTTTCCACCTTGTCAGGAGGAAAGGACACAGAGTCCAGGAGCAGCTGGGTACGACTAGGTATGGTGGGTACAGAGAGGGATGGGTTCGGGACAAGATTTAGAGGCAAACACAGAGTTGTTAGTTAAAACACAGGCAAACACAGTTAATTTTATTTTATAATTCCCCTGTTGTGTATTTGTGACTGAGAAGAGACATCTCAAATTAGAAATTAGATTTACCTCACCTTTCATTTTTATCGCATTACATTTACTTTTATTAAATAATTGTTGTGGTACCTTCACTTGTTGTGTCGTGTGTGTTTATTTGTTCTGTGGGTTCGAGAATAAACCCGTGTGGCATCCGACTGAGGTAAGCGCTTTGGTTCCCTCACTCACGCATGACGGACCAACCGCCAGTTTCAGCTACACGCCTCGGAATTGAGGACCGTTACGGCTATTTGTCACCCAGTGGTGTTAACGGCCGGGGCTGACATGACAATATTCTATCAATCTGTACCATCATGATACATGTGAAACAGGGGCTTTGTTTCCAAGTGTAGATAGTCTCATATAAATATTTTATCAATATGTACGATGTTACATGTGAAACAGGGCTTTGTTTGTGTGTGGAGGTAGTCTCATATAAATATTCTATAAATTTGTACAATCATGTTACATGTGAAACAGGGCTTTGTTTGTGTGTGGAGGTAGTCTCATATAAATATTCTATAAATTTGTACAATCATGATACATGTGATACAGAGATTTGTTTGTGTGTGGAGGTAGTCTCATATAAATATTCTATCAATCTGTACTATCATGTTAAATGTGAAACAGGGATTTGATTGTGAGGGCAGTTAGTCTCATATAAATATTCCATCAATCTGTACAATCATGTTACATGAGAAACAGGGCTTTGTGAGTGGAGATAGTCTCATATAAATATTCCATCAATCTGTACGATCATAATACATGTGAAACAGGGATTTCTTTGTGAGTGCAGGTAGTCTCATATAAATATTCCATCGATCTGTACAATCATGAGACATGTGAAACAGGGCTTTGTTTGTGCGTGGAGATAGTCTCATATAAATATTCCATCGATCTGTACAATCATGTTACATGTGAAAGAGGGATTTGTTTGTGAGGGCAGGTAGTCTCATATAAATATTCTATCAATCTGTACAATCATGTTACATGTGAAACAGGGATTTGTTTGTGAGGGCAGGTAGTCTTATATAAATATTCTATCAATCTGTACAATCATGATACATGTGAAACAGGGATTTGTTTGTGAGGGCAGGTCGTCTCATCTGAATGTTCTCTCAATCTGTACAATCATGATACATGTGAAACAGGGATTTGATTGAGGGCAGGTAGTAGTCTCATACAAATATTCCATCAATCTGTACTATCATGTTACATGTGAAACAGGGATTTGTTTGTGAGGGCAGTTAGTCTCATATAAATATTCCATTAATCTGTACTATCATGTTACATGTGAAACAGGTATTTGTTTGTGAGGGCAGGTAGTCTCATGTAAATATTCCATCGATCTGTACAATCATGTTACATGTGAAACAGGGATTTGTTTGTGAGGGCAGGTAGTCTCCTATAAACATTCTATCAATCTGTACAATCATGTTACATGTGAAACAGGGATTTGTCTGTGAGGGTAGGTCGTCTTATATAAATATTCTATCAATCTGTACAATCATGTTACATGTGAAACAGGGATTTGTTTGTGAGGGCAGGTCATCTCATCTGAATGTTCTCTCAATCTGTACAATCATGTTACATGTGAAACAGGGATTTGTTTGAGGGCAGCTAGTCTCATACAAATATTCCATCAATCTGTACTATCATGTTACATGTGAAACAGGGATTTGTTTGTGAGGGCAGTTCGTCTCATATAAATATTCCATTAATCTGTACTATCATGTTACATGTGAAACAGGGATTTGTTTGTGAGGGCAGGTAGTCTCATCTGAATGTTCTTTCAATCTGTACAATCATGTTACATGTGAAACAGGGATTTGTTTGAGGGCAGGTAGTCTCATACAAATATTCCATCAATCTGTACAATCATGTTACATGTGAAACAGGGCTTTGTTTGTGAGTGCAGGTCGTCTCATATAAATATTCCATCAATCTGTACTATCATGTTACATGTGAAACAGGTATTTGTTTGTGAGGGCAGGTAGTCTCATATAAATATTCCATCGATCTGTACAATCATATTACATGTGAAACAGGGATTTGTTTGTGAGGGCAGGTAGTCTCATCTGAATGTTCTCTCAATCTGTGCAATCATGTTACATGTGAAACAGGGATTTGTCTGTGAGGGCAGCTCATCTCATATAAATATTCCATCAATCTGTACTATCATGTTAAATGTGAAACAGGGATTTGTTTGTGAGGGCAGTTAGTCTCATATAAATATTCTATCGATCTGTACAATCATGTTACATGTGAAACAGGGATTTGTTTGTGAGGGCAGGTCATCTATGTAAATATTCTATCGATCTGAACAATCATGTTACATGTGAAAAAGGGATTTGTTTGTGAGGGCAGGTAGTCTCCTATAAACATTCTATCAATCTGTACAATAATGTTACATGTGAAACAGGGATTTGTTTATGAGGGTAGGTAGTCTTATTGTACACCGCTCCTTTCCTATGCCATCTCCAGGCATTGCAAATCGTCATTGCCGGGCACCAAAGGGGGCTCGGCAGTGACGCACGCTGAAAGAGAGTACTCAGTTTTCACTCTGGTTTCTTGTTTGTTTTCTTGTTTGTTGTACACCGCTCCTTTCCTATGCCATCTCCAGGCATTGCAAATCGTCATTGCCGGGCACCAAAGGGGGCTCGGCAGTGACGCACGCTGAAAGAGAGTACTCAGTTTTCACTCTGGTTTCTTGTTTGTTTGTTTTCTTGGTTGTCCGGACGATATCTCAGCCATCCTTTGAGCTAGGAAGCTGAAATTTCGGCACAGTAGTGAGCAAGTCCTTTGTCAAATACGGTATTTTTTGTTTTTTGAATAATCAATTAATTGAGGAGTTATTTAATTATTAGCGTTTAATTAAGTACTTATTTAATTAATTAAATTTCATTTCTCTTCTGACCATTATTAACTCAGGCACCTTTTGAGTTAGGAAGCTGATATTTGGACATGCCAATGACCAGGTGATTTGGCTGCAAAGGATATTTTTGATTTATTAATTAATCAATTAATCGATTAATTATTTAATTATTCGATTAATGACAAAAAAATTTTTTTTTTTAAAGTTACAGATTCTGATGAAATAGTGGTAGTTTATGTGTTCTCAGTAGTGTAATAATGTTGCTTCTGGGACACCTCCGTTTAACATGGGAAATCCCGATCTAATGTCATTTACCCCCTTGTCTTTTTCAAAAATCATAAACACCTCTATTTCTCCCACCCTCATCTTTATGAACCTTTTGTCTGTAGTACCTATCCTTAATGTTGTTCATTAGACCACTCAAACACTACAAATATTTGTTTTCTCTTATAGACCTATCATCCTTCTTCTACATATCATCTGGCAGATTAATCTTTGACCCACTCAAACATTGACCCATTCACTTCCATATTAATTCTTTCCCTCCCTCATTGCCCCTAAACACCTATATTTCTCTCACCCTGTTCTTTACGAACCTTCTAACCTTTT
The DNA here is from genome assembly GCF_964187855.1 of Myxine glutinosa. Lineage (NCBI taxonomy): Eukaryota > Metazoa > Chordata > Myxini > Myxiniformes > Myxinidae > Myxine > Myxine glutinosa. The sequence goes on from NC_136266.1 coordinate 188,826,418, forward strand.
GACATGTTATCCTTATTCATTAGACCACTTAAACACCTGTGATCCTTCTGACCTCATGGACCTTTTAACCTTTTACTCTTAATATCATCTGGTGAATATAACCCACTCAAACAACGACCCTACAAATATTTGTTTATGCGTGGGAAATAATTTAATTCTCCTACAACTCTCTTCACCATCTAATATATTAACAAAAAATATGTTTGAGTTTGGTTCTTTATTAAGATATTTTAACTGAGCTAAGATAAAATGGTAAACCTCCCTCAATGTTCTTGTTTGAGCGCCTCCAGTGCAACATACCATTTTTTGGTAAGCTCCGCCCACTTTTTGGTAAACCACGACCATTTTTTTACTAAGCCCCGCCCACTTTTTGTTAAGCCACGCCCACTTTTTACTAAGCCCCGCCCACTTTTGCTAAGCACCTCCCACTTTTGCTAAGTCCCACCCACTTTATAAACTCTTCAGCATTGTATCATTTCCAGGTAATACATTACATCATTTTCAGGGAATTTCCATCACATCATTTCCAGTTAAGACACGCCCAGGGAATTTCCACAGGAAGACACACCCAGTCCTTATAAAAGGCACCGACCACACAGGCTTTTTCAAACACGCTTTCTGCTTCACTTGAGAATGGACTACGATGCCGAAATGGAATGGGATAACTTTGCTATTCCATGGAGTCCTACTACCTGTGTAGAACTCAACCTTCAGATTGATGAACTGGACTCGAACCTCTTATCAATGGAGGTAAGTTTGTTTATTTATTTATTTATTTATTAAATTTTTTTTTTTTTTTTTTTTTTTTTTTTTTTAAAGATGAGACTCGTGTAAGAGTTAACAAAGTTTATTTTAATATTCATAGAGCTTGATTTATACAAATAAAAAATATTGTATTAAATTAATACATTGTTATTTTCTTTCACAGGAAATTGTATCTGAGATACGAAATGAAAATTCTGCTTTTAACACAACTTGGGATGAAGTTATTTTTTTGTTTGAAGACATTTTGAACAACCAAGACCCCCAGAACGAGTTCTACCTTGATGACCCAGCCAAAGAGTTATACCTTGGAGATCCACAAAATCCTGAAAAAGAGTTTTACCATGATGATACTTGTTGTGAGTTATCAAAACAAAACCCACTGAACAAGTTCTACCTTGATGAGCCAGAATACAAGTCATACATTGGAGACCCACAAATTTCTGAAAATTGGGAAAGGAGAGTTCTCCCTGATGGTCCGCAGTTATACTATGTGAGACACATCATAGAAACCCTAAAAAATTGGGCAAGGAGAGTTCTCCCTGATGGTCCGCAGTTATACTATGTGAGACACATCATAGAAACCCTAAAAAATTGGGCAAGGAGAGTTCTCCCTGATGGTCCGCAGTTATACTATGTGAGACACATCATAGAAACCCTAAAAAATTGGGCAAGGAGAGTTCTCCCTGATGGTCCGCAGTTATACTATGTGAGACACATCATAGAAACCCTAAAAAATTGGGCAAGGAGAGTTCTCCCTGATGGTCCGCAGTTATACTATGTGAGACACATCATAGAAACCCTAAAAAATTGGGCAAGGAGAGTTCTCCCTGATGGTCCGCAGTTATACTATGTGAGACACATCATAGAAACCCTAAAAAATTGGGAAAGGGAAGTTTTCCCTGATGGTCCGCAGTTATACTATGTGAGACTTATCACGGAAACCCCCAATATTTCTGAAAATTGTGGTTTTACCTTGGGGACTTGGAAAGATGGTTATATTTTTGGAGACTCGGAATGGGGGTTTTGTTTTGATGACTCGGAATGTGATACCTATCTTGGAGGCTCAACAGGAATGTGGTTATACCTTGGGAACTTGGAAAGTTGGTTTTATTTTGGAGACTCTACCTGTGGGGTTCCTCTTGGAGACTCTTTGGATTCTAAAGCAATGAACAATGTTCTTTATTTAATGACGCTTGATTTAAGCAATATCAAGAAAGTTCGAGGAAGAAAATGCTGGAAAATTCTTTCTTCCCATTTCTACTTCTTCAAACTTAAAAGCCTTGAAAGACAGAATTGGAGGAAGAGGAAAAAAAAAAAAGAAATACGTATTTAAAAAAGAAGAAAAGAAAGATTATGTTAGGGTTTGGGTGGGATTTTGAATGTGAGGGTTAGGGATGGGGTTGGGTTAGGGTTGGGATTTTGAATGTGAGGGTTAGGGTTGGGGTTGGGTTAGGGATGGGGTTGGGTTAGGGATGGGGTTGGGTTAGGGATGGGTTGGGTTAGGGTTGGGATTTTGAATGTGAGGGTTAGGGTTGGGGTTGGGTTAGGGATGGGATTGGGTTAGGGTTGGGATTTTGAATGTGAGGGTTAGGGATGGGTTGGGTTAGGGATGGGGTTGGGTTAGGGATGGGGTTGGGTTAGGGTTGGGGTTGGGTTAGGGATGGGGTTGGGTTAGGGATGGGGTTGGGTTAGGGATGGGGTTGGGTTAGGGATGGGGTTGGGTTAGGGATGGGTTGGGTTAGGGATGGGTTTGGGTTAGGGATGGGGTTGGGTTAGGGCTTGGGTTGGGTTAGGGTTTGTATATTATTATGACTCACTCGCACATACACACACACACAAAAGTTAAGCCCCAACTAAAAAGTTGTGGGATTCTGTGTTTGGGGTTCACAGATTTAAAAACGTATCCCCATTATACACACACAAAAGTTAAGCCCCAACTAAAAAGTTGTGGGATTCTGTGTTTGGGGTTCACAGATTTAAAAACGTATCCCCATTATACACACACAAAAGTTAAGCCCCAACTAAAAAGTTGTGGGATTCTGTGTTTGGGGTTCACAGATTTAAAAACGTATCCCCATTATACACACACAAAAGTTAAGCCCCAACTAAAAAGTTGTGGGATTCTGTGTTTGGGGTTCACAGATTTAAAAACGTATCCCCATTACATTTTATTTATTTATTTATTATTTTCAAGGGTATTATCTGCTTACTTGTGTTTTTTGTAATTCTTGTGAGTAAAATGAACCCAAGATTTCTTCTCCATTTAAATCATATAATTTGTAGGTCCAAGGGACTGTATCCATTACATCAATGATTTTAAATAATTCACGAGTCCATTTTTGTGTATAACCTTTCTCAAAATGACTTTTCCATTTGTATATTCTTACAATATCACCAACTTTAAACTTGGGCTTTCTCAAATTAATCTCCTTTTCATATTCTAATTTTGTAAATGTTTCTGATGGTTTTGATTGTGTTGATGAATGAACTGTATTATTGTAATTATCTACAATATCCTGAATTAAATACACCCATTTTTGAGAACCGAGTTGTGTGAATTTTTTATATAATTTCTCTTTTAAAGTACGATTAAAACGCTCAATAACAACTGCCTTTCCTTCATTAAAGGTGCTGTATAATTTAATACCCTTCCCCTTAAGAAATTTCATGAATATTTTGTTATAGAACTCTGTTCCCTCATCAGTCCATAACTTCTTTGGTTTCCTTTTATCCCGATCAAATATTAGCTTAAAGGCTAACATTAAAGTATCACCCCTTTTATTTTTTAAAGGGACAACCCAGGCAAATCTACTCCTCAAATCAATAACGGTTAAAGCATACCTGTATCCCCTGTCATTATTCAATTCAATTAAATCAGCGGACCATATGTGGTCAGTGTATTTAGAATAAACCTTCCTTCTTTTAAACTTTGTGATTATAGGTTTGTGTAATTCTTCAGCCAAAAGCTCCTCAGTCTTGATGGCATCATTAGAGCCTAATAGTTTTTTGAGGAATAACCAAGACCAAGTTTCAATTTAGCATTTATCAAATTTCTCACAATAAACCTATCAACTTTCTCTCTCAACGTTGGATTTTGTATCAAAGACAAATTATACAACATTTCGCTGTCGGCTTTATGTTTTTCAGTCAACGTAGTGGTTTTCCCATAAGCAATATCATGCTTCATACACACTTCGTCAACCCTATTTGTAGGTTTAGACCAAGGTTTAGGATTGTCAGCCTCATCTAATCTTTTATCCAAGTTTGTTCCTGGACCACAGAAAGAATACCCTGGAAGGTGTAATTCCCCTGGAATTCCAGTTGTTGTAAATTTACTTCCTGACAGAAACTTTTGTATGTCTCCTCCTCTTTTAGGAGAGATGAATTGGCACTTTTTAGAGCCACATACTTGACATATTCCTTTTTGATAAACTCTATTATTTTTAGCTTTAACATAAGAGATATTTTTAGATTTAGTTTTCTTTTTACATTTGAGACAATAACTCATATTTATTTATCAGAAAAATTCCGACACAGTATCAAAACCTTTTTGGTTTTCAACATATACATTTCAATCTTTATTTTTAAAACATAAAGAATCCTAAGGAATGCCTTCACTCTCTCCTCCATTTATTTACAAATAAAAACTAACTAAAGTCAATGACACCAACATCATCAATCACATAATCTTTTCCTTCTTCTTCTTCTTCTTCTTCACCACTTTCTCGTTTAAATCTCCTCCCTGAAATTGAAGACATTGACGTTGTTATTTTTGAAACCATTATCTTCATAAGAGTTGTTAATTCTTTAATTTCCTCTTCGGTGCGTTGAGATTGATTTATTTGCTGTAATACACTCAATCTTTTACGAATCTCACTGATTTCCATCTTTTTATATTTTTCCTCCCTCTCTCTTTGCTCCCTTTCCTCCCTCTCCTCCTTCTCCTTTTTCTCCCTCTCCTCCTTCTTCTTTTTCTCTCTTTCCTCCTTCTCCCTTTTCTCTCCTTCCTCCTTCTCCTTTTTCTCCCTCTCCTCCTCCTTTTTCTCCCTCTCCTCCTTCTCCTCCCTCTCCCTTTCCTCCTTCTCCTTTTTCTCTCTTTCCTCCTTCTCTTCTTCAATTCCTTCCTTAGCCCTTACAACCCTTGAGCTTGAGTCCCAAATAATATTATACATATACTCATCTGGATTTTGAGATATTCTTGTATCTATAATTATTTTTCTCATAATAGGATACCAATAAGATTTGTTGACGATTTCTAAAAGAGTTTTATATTTCATAACTTTGAGAAGTTCATTTTTATTTAATACTTTAAACAAGTCTCTATTTGTGGGTTTAACAATATCAGTATAAAGCCAGTTTTTAATGACAAAATTTCCATGTGTATGTTCCAATTCGTACGGTATGTAAAACCGAGCACCCTTTTCTTGTAGGTATCCTTGAATACAAAAATTATAATTCTCTTGTAGTCTTCTTCCTGCCATTTATGTATCAGAAATATATGTGAGATTAATATTATGACAGGTAATACCACCCCATCTTCCCACTACCAAATCGGTTTGTATTCCTCGGCTTTCTATCCTTATCTCATTACCTTCCTTCTTTGTCATGCGAACCATCGCTATACTATCATATATTTTTATTTTCTTAAAATCACGTATTTGTTGTTTACTAATTGTACTTCCACATAAATCCTTATCTTCACCAAGTGGATAATATTCTTCTTTACGAGACTGATTTAAATCATGTAGGTCTTCTAAGTTTATTGAAAAAGACCAATTATACCCTAAATCAGGCATATCATACCCCCATTTATTAATTCGCATATTAACTAAATGTCCTTCTTTATAAAATTCAATTGTAAGCAGGTAGTTAAATTCAATGAGGAAAGGTGTATGGTCAGTATAACCAGGTGTTGTGGTTGTAAATTTTACTTGTTTCACAAAACGTGCTGTTTTATTTAACAAGTGTGATAAATCACTGAATCTAATTAAGTCATTCGCATCTGTAGGGTTTGGATAATTGATTAATTTATAAGTATTCTTCATATTAATATTTTTACTTATACTATATTTTTGTCGTTCAGCCTGTGCCTTTGTATAATAATTTGATAAATCAATATCCTGGGAGGATTTTCCAAAGATAGAACCATCTTTTCCAACATAAGTCATTTATATTAGATTAAAAATGATATTATAAAAATTTTCATTATTGTTGAGTTGAAATAATACATATAAACATAATTGACCACAACATTTAGAATTAATTTCTTGAACTTGAAATGTTTGATAAACACCATTCTGTAAGAATTGTATTACTTCAACAGGTGGTGGCATACCATAACTATCAAAATAATATTTATCCTGACTATTATGAATACAAACCCAATGAGAACCATTCTGTGTGTCTAAATTCATAATAATATTCTTTGTATTCTTATTTATATGTATTAATTCATCTCTCATACAGATTACCACATTATCAATTTTTAGTGTTTTACAATACTTGGCTAGTTCTATATTTGACGTTGTATTCTTTCCAAATTGTTTAAACCATTTATCCATTTATTTATGAGAAAGATACAATCCATTACCCCGTTTAGTTAGTTTAACACCCGCTTGAGCGATAGAGGAAAGCATATCACCAACCAACAATCTAGCTTTATCAGGCAGTGGGTGAGCAAAATCTACAATTACACCACTTCCACTAATTTGTTTCTCCAACTCCTTGTTATGTCTTTCCAATTCTTTTTGAGCTTTTAGTTGTGCCTTCCTTTCGTTAGCAGTTTTTACCGCTGCTGAAATACCACCAGTCAATGCTCCCGCCGCACTTAAACCAGCAAATAAAGGAATTAGAAACGGGAGAAATCCTCCTCTTGACTCGTCTATTGAATATTTCTTTAACATAGGTTTCGTCATTTTAATTTTAAGTGATCCAACATCATTTAGTGTTTTTACTTGTGTGTGTGTGAGTAAAACATCAATTCTTACAGCTCCTTTTCTTTGAATTGTATTAACATTAATAATACAAGGCTTTTGATTTTGAATACAAGATGTTAATTTATTAAGATTGATTTGATTAACATATACCCCTACCATTTATTTATGAGAAAAAACCTATGTGATATTAATCATAACACCATTATCTGTATTAATCTGTAATTCTGTTTCCTCCAAAAGCAAACAATAAGCATCAACTTCTTCATTCTCCCCTCTTTCAATGTATAGAGAAGTATCCACTCGATTAGACTTTATAGTTTCCTTTTGAGAACTCAGGTCAATTGCGTAGATTGTATATAAACCTTTAAATGCAACCATATCCAAAATAGGATCATTATTACCATTACTTTCACACACTTTTTGGTAGGACTTGTAGGCTTCCGCATAATCATTTTTTTCCCAATCAATTTCCAATCTATCTCGCGGATAAAATGTGCCATCAAGAGAAACCCGAAGTTGTTTCACCTTAGCATTATCACTCAGCGCATTATTCTTATTAGTACCCTCCTCTCCATCTGGTTTTTTAAAAATGAGCCATAGGTATCGTGGCTTTCCTTCAAGAACACCCAAATTCCAAGTGTAGGTAGTGTGTTCCAGTTTAACGTGTTGACATCTTCTTTTAAGGTATGATACATTTAGCGGTTTCTTTGAGTTAAGTCTTCTATTTAACATCTCCTCCGTTTTAAGATTAGGAGTATATTCATTGATATACCAACACAAATCATTAATAACAAATTTATTATTGTCGCCAAAAGCATTTTCAGCCCCAAAAAGCAATCTATTTACATTATCATTCCTTTGTAGTTGAAATCTAATTTTAAGACCATACAAAACTTTATCATAATCACAAAATCCAAATATACCTTTAAGAGGTACTGCTACGGTAAAACTATTCTCAGCTTTTGCGTCATCATTATACATTGACTTCCTTTGACTATAACCAGGGTCTGTGTTTGTTCCCGTTGACATATCAGGAATAAAGCCTTCAACAGCTCCCTTACCCATTCTATCACCAAACGAATATAGTGTAAATTTCATCATTTCAGATGTAGCAGAGACATAATCAACCGCTTCAACCTCTTGTGTTCCAATATACAGGCGAACACTGTCAAACATTTTCCAGAAGAAATCATTTACGAGTGTAGCATTAGTATTATTCGCAGCCTTAGTGAATTTAAATTTACACAGCAAGAAACTATCAGCTATATTCAAGTAAGTTTGTTGATTATTTATTTCAAAACTTTTTGTTCCGTTTGAATTCCAGTCGGTTCCTGTAATAGCATTTACCTTAAAATAGTCTTCCTTTTTAGTAGAGTTTGAAATGATAATCGTATCATCCAAATCATAGATACTATCAATCGCTTCCATACTTGTATTTATATAGTATTAAAATTGTTGAAACCCTGACCCAAGTATTTTAATGATTTTTTGTCGTTCTTGTGAAGATAGTTGAGTTTTACCTTTTTTAATTTCTTTGATTGCTTGTAATTTATGGGACTCCTTTTGAGCATCTTTTATACTCTTTACAACACCTGCTACATTTCCCATGAGAGAAGCAGTTGAACCAATTAGGTCTTTATGTTTAAGAATGGTTGAACCAATACCCATTAGAGTATCAATTATCCCATCTCCTTTATTTCGAAATTGATGACCCACACCCCGTTGTCTCTTAGGTTTATAGTATCCTTTACCCACATACCTTGTATAGTCTGGTGAAAGGAACATGCCCTCCCCTGTAATTATTTTATATTTTCCCAACTCGTGTTTTCTTACAATAACCATTATTTATTTATTGAAAAACTTCACGTAGGTGAATTCTGATGGATATAATTTCATCATTAAAGGATATCATACGATTATCTTGGTCGGTTATCCTAAAATTTACTCTGTATATGGTTTTTCCTGACACAGGTAAATAGACAAGATTTTTTGGTTCCATATTAAATTTATAACCAATCGGGGTTGAGTATGCACTGAATGAAAATATTGTATTTGTTCTTATTCCATCGTTATAAGCACCATCAATCAAATCACAATGAATTAATACTGAATTTATACCGGAGGATATTTGGATAACATTATCACTGTAAAACGTCCCGTTATTTTCAATCTTTTTTGAAGAGAAACCCAATAGCTCTCTGAACGAATTTTCAATCGTGAAATCAACTTTATAATTATTTTTCAGTTTAATAGTTGATTTTGAAGTGTGTGTTTGAATATCTATTACAATATTTTTTGGTTCATCACCTTTTTCTTTCATAAGGCGAGAGACTTCTGAAGATATTTGAGAAATCTCGTAAGCTCCAGGTGAAACAGTTATAGTTTTGTAGGCAGTGCCTGGATTATAACTAAACTTGTTGTTTTTCTCTGTGATATTAAAAAGGGTATTGTAAGTTTCCATTGACAACAAAGATGCCTCATATGAGGTAAGGGGGTCAAGTTGTAGTGGGTAAGGGAATGAAGCTGTGTAATCGCTCGTTGTGAAATTAAAACTAAGAATTGTGCTTCTCATCTTATTTAATATCTAATAAAATATCTTTGTATTGACATTTATTAATTATTTTCATGTTCATCAACTGATCTAAAATGGCTGAGGATTCATTAAAACAATTGTTGTTTCCAGCCTTCTTACTACCTAATAACAATAATAGCCTATTAACTAATTGTGATGGGTCATTTGGAAGAAAACTAACACCCGAACCAAGCTTACTTAAAGCATCAATAATATGTTTCTCCTTCTCATTCTTCTTACTTTTACCAGCAACAGAAACTCCATAATCAAGTGTATTTAACAACTCAATATATACCCTATCTTCCTCTCTTTCCATATCAAGTGGTTCCTCAAAATATTTTGAACCGCTGAATCCGGGGTTTGTTAGAAGAAACATTAATCTTGGAGTTAATTTAACATTTGGTTGAGTAGAACTCAAGAACATCAATTCATCATTAAATATCAATACCTTTTCTTCCACAAGATGAAACACTGCTGGTTCTTCTGTTGGAATGAGACCTGCTCTGGTTTTTGAACCCGCAGAATATTCATTGTTTTGAAGAGCTTCCACAACATAATTAGGGGGTTGATTTACCTGCTCAAGTTTCCGAAATAATCCCTCGTCATCATATTCTAATTCACCAAGTTCTTGTTTTGTTATCTGACTAAAATCTTTGAGCATTTGAAGTTTTTTCGGAGTAAATTCTACCGTGGGAACTGTAGGGTGTTGAGTTTTCAAAAGTGGTTTAAAGAATTTCTCTTGTTTTCTTTCAAAGGCTTCTTCACCAGTTAGTTGCTGTTTCCGTTTCTTCTTTATCTCTTCCTGTTGTTTAACAACTTTTGAAACTAATTGTTGATGTTCCTTAAACTTTCTTTCTCTTTCTTCGGTATTCATTTAGTATTGAAAAATATCATTTAGTATCTCATCTTGTTTCACAACAATATATTTATATTTTCCAATCGTGTGTTTCATATAATTTTCAAATTCTTTTTTACTACATAACGTAGAGCAATTATCTCTCCAAAAATTATCTACATCTATTGAATTTAACTTAAATAAAATAAAAGTATTGGCATTGTTTCTTATTGAGCGTCGAGGGAGTTGAAAATATGATTGACTAAGATATATACAATTACAAGAAGAATGTCTCCCTCTTGTATAGTAGCTATCCATTACTGTTTGGTTTCTCTCATTAACACAATCATCAAAGATGACAAGGTTCTTTTTTGATTTATCTAAATCTTGAGGTGAAGGTATATCATCCGTATTATCACTGAGAATACAAGTTATGGGTTTCGATTTTGATTTCTGTGTATCACAAAATAATTGTATTATATCATCAATATTATAATCATTTAGTTTGTTTTGAAGTTTAAATAAACCGATAATGTCTTCCTTTTTAAGACCCGCATTAAAACCCTGTGAGAGTAGTTGATACTCGGGTTGAAAACTTGACTTTGTAAAAATTATTAAATTATCATAATCTAAAAAATTAGAACCAAGGAGCATCTTTAAAAGTAAACAGGTTTTTCCACATCCGCTTGAACCAACTATTAGACATCTCAATGAATTTGGAATGTTTTTATGGTTATTAAATTTTATCTTATTTTCCCAAACGGGTAAAAAATCATTCATTTATATATTTGGAAAACAAGTTATCCAACTTTTTTTGAGCTATTTGAGAAACTCTATATTTTATCCTGAGTTCGGGTTTAATTTCAAAATAATCCATTATTTTATTTATATAGTATCTTGTATTAACATTTCCATTAAAATTATTTTGAATAATAAATATCATTAAACCCTTATACATTTCCTCAATACAATTAGTCTCTTCCCTTGAAAGAAATGGTGTATTATCATCACAATACTTAACATTCATCTCTCTTATTAATCTTGTAAAGTAATTCATTTTTGGTTCTAATTTAAAAGAGTTATATATTTTTTTATATTTCTTATTATCATTAATTAAAATTAAATCACAGAAAATACATTGTTTATATGAATCCTCATCATTAAGCCCCACTCTATCACAAGCCGGACAATTCTCTAATTTATCATATGGAGAGTCTGGAAATTCTAAATATCCTTCAGAACTTATCATATTTATGTGGTAAATTTTTACTTAAACTAAACGCAAGTTTATTCATTAATAAATACAATGTTTCAAAGCACAAAAGACAAATTTCAATCAATCTCTACTTCGGTGGAAGATATAGAAAAATATGTCAAAGATGTTAAATTGAACAAAGATAAATATGGAAATTTTTGGGTAAAACCAGTTATGGAAAATAACATGAGCCCCTCTATTTCATTTAAAGGAAGAGCTCTAACTATACCTGGAAAGACATCCATTAAAGTAAATCTAACAAAAGTTTCTCCTCTACTCCTGGCAATTTATTCAAAGCTTGAAAAAGTGATTGACCACGATACTTTGAAAAAGAATGATAAGACCATTAATAATTCTAGAGGAGACATTTGTATTTTCTTTAATAATCCAAAGGGTGTAGATCTAAGTAAAATGAATGATGTTAATATTTCTGGTGAAATGTCATTTCGTTCTATGATAGTTAGAGATTATTTAAAGATAACTTTTGATATAAAAATTGTAGAGATTGAATCTGTTAATGAAAGAAAGTATATAGATATTGATGGGAATATTTTTCTTGCTAATTAAATATGAGTCAATACAGCAGTGAAGATTTTACTATTTCATTGAACTCAGACGATAGTGATGATAGTATTTCATTGAACTTGGACGATGGTGATGATAGTATTTCATTGAACACAGATGATAGTTATGATACTAATAGTTTGTGCTCAAATGATAGTTATGAGAGTAGCTTTATTGATGACTCTGAGTATGATTCTGAGTATTCATGTGATAGTTATGACTTAGATGATTCTGAGTGAAAAAGTGTTTTAGTTTAAGCACAGCGATATATATAAAACGGAGCTGTAAAGCTCAAAAGTGTTTTATTTTAAGCACAGTGATATATATAAAACACCACGTTTTCTCACGCTATAAATATGGTTTATTGTGATACTTGCGAGAAGGAAGTAAAATATTATAAACAACATATTCTCACCGCAAAACATACATACAACATTTTAAACAAACTTTCCCCTCTTCCACCTGAAACAAAACACTGTTCTACATGTAATAAAAATATCCTCAAGAAAGGCTTCAAAATACATCTTAAAACAAATCTACATTTATCAAATTTTATCACAACTAAAAACTCTGATGGAGCATTCAAAGGACATATTAAAATAAGAGTCTTTAACTTCAAACCTCCTGAACCAGAGTCTATAGTTGATGCTGTAGAAATAGTTAAACCTGCTGTTCAAACGTTGATTGAAAAAACACTAAAGGAAATGAAACCACTTAAATTTTATATGGGAGTAAAATTAGAAATGACAAAGGATGAAGGAGTTATAGATGCACCATACATGAGAACTGAGCCACACTTTATATCTTCATATCAAGATTTTAAAACATCAGGAGTCTATGATGAACTTATTAAACAAGAGCAAGATGTGGATAATTCAATCGTAGGAAGTGGATTCAATATAGGAAAAATTATTTACATAGACATTCATATTCTTAAATCAGATCCTCTAAAAGCTTCTTCTTACATTGATTTACCCAGTGTTATCAAAAATAGAAAAGCAGTTATCAATATCAAAAATAAAGACAATAAATGTTTTCTCTGGTCTATTTTAGCACACTTACATCCTCCACATTTTCATGATGAAAGAGTATCTCATTATAAAAAATATGAGAATACATTAAATACGAAAGATCTAAAGTTTCCGATGACTTTAAATGATATTCCTAAATTTGAAAAGATGAATAATTTATCAGTTAATGTTTATGGTCTAACAGAAACAAACAACATTCAGGTTTTAAAGCTTTCTGACAATTGTAAACAAACTCATATTAATCTTCTATATTTTAATTCAGACGAAAATTCACATTATACATACATCAAAGATATTGCTAAATTAATAAAACCACAAGTCTGTAAGAGAACAAATAAAATATATATTTGTTTGCGTTGTCTTAACTTCTTCAATTCACAAGAAAGATTAGATAAACATTCAAATTATTGTGGCGAACATAAATCAACGGTAATCAATATGCCTAAAGAAGGCTCAAAGATCACATTCAAAGATGAAAATAAAAAGATCAAACATCCATTTGTTATATATGCTGATTTTGAAAGTATTTTAGAAAAAATTGATACTGCTTCTCAAGATCCAAAAGAATCATACACAAATAAATATCAAAAACATACTCCTTGTGGTTTTTGTTATTATATCAAATCATCCGTTGGTGATAAATATAACAAGTTAGAGATGTATAGAGGCTCAAATACCCCAGAGGAGTTTGTGAAACGACTAGAAAAAGACTGTGTTCGATTAACCAAGATAATGAGAGAAACCAATAAACCAATGTCCTTAACAAGTAAAGAAAAAAGGGAATTTATAAAAAACAATGTCTGTCATATTTGTGAGGAGAAAATTGGTAAAGGTCTAAAGGTTAGAGACCATTGTCATCTCACTGGTAAATATAGAGGTCCGGCTCATCAAAGTTGTAATATTAATTATCAACTCCCCTCTTTCATTCCTGTCTTTCTTCATAACAACGCTCATTATGATACACATCTATTTATCAAGGAACTCTCAAAGACTTCTGGAAGTATCTCAGCAATTCCAAACACGGATCAGAAATACATTTCATTCACAAAAACAATTCACACATCTCCTATTACTCATATCAGATTTCTTGATACATTTAAATTCATGGCAAGTCCATTGGTTAACTTGGTTCAAAATCTAAAAGAGTTTCCATGTCTTTCAGAGTATTTTTTAGATAAAGATTTTCTAACACAAAAGGGAATTTACCCCTATGACTATATGGACTCATTTGAGAGATTCAATGAAACACAACTTCCTTCAAAAGAAAATTTCTATAACAAATTAAATAATAGTCATATATCTGATAAAGATTATGTACACGCACAAAATGTTTGGGAAAAATATAACATCAAGAATCTTGGCGAGTATCACGATTTGTATCTCAAAACTGATGTGCTTTTATTGGCCGATGTATTTGAAGCCTTTAGATCTGTTTGTCGCACTGGATATGGATTGGATCCTGCTCACTACTACACAGCACCTGGATTGGCCTGGAGTGCGATGTTGAAAATGACAAAACAAGCTTTGGATTTGATAACCGATGTTGATATGCTTTTGATGATTGAAAAGGCAAAAAGAGGTGGAATTTCACAAGTCTGCTCGAGTAGATACGCAAAAGCAAATAACAAATATCTTCCAAATTATGATCCAACGAAAGAGAGTTCTTACTTGATGTACTATGACGCGAACAACCTGTATGGCTGGGCAATGTCTCAGGCTCTTCCTTATGGAAAACTTAGATGGGTAAAGGAAAAAGACTACAAAAACGTTTTACAAGATGTATGTATCTCTACACAAAAAGAATTGGATGAAGAAAAAGTTGGTTATTATTTTGAAATTGATTTAAAATATCCAGAGGAACTCCATAACCTACACAAAGATCTCCCATTTGCTTGTGAGAAAGCAAGTCCAAAGAAAGAATGGTTGAGTGATTATCAACGATCGTTTGATATCGGTGAATCAACAGAAAAATTACTTACTACATTATATAACAAGAAAAATTATGTTCTACACCAAAGAAATTTGCGACAATATTTATCAAAAGGTCTAAGAGTAGAGAAGATCCATAGGGTTCTAAAGTTCAATCAAAGTCATTGGTTAAAGGGGTACATTGATTTTAATACACAAAAAAGAACAGAGTCAAAAACAGATTTTGAGAAAGACTTTTATAAATTGATGAATAATGCGGTCTTTGGTAAGACTATGGAGAATGTGAGGAAAAGACAAAATATCAGACTATCAACATCTTGGGAACAAGCATCAAAATTAATTAATAGACCGAGTTTTACTCGAGCTGAGGTCTTTACTGAGAACTTTTGTGCGATCCATTTGATTAAAGAGAGTATTGAAATGAACAAACCTATTTATATTGGAACAACAATTCTTGATTTATCAAAGTCATTAATGTATGATTACTTTTATAATAACTTGAGGAAGAAATATCAAAATGATGTTAATCTACTTTATATGGATACAGATAGTTTTATTTTGAAAATTAATACCAACGATGTTTATTCAGACATGAAAAGAGACATTAATATCTATGACACGAGTAATTACAGTCCAGAGAGTGAGTTGTTCTCTTCTAAAAATAAAAAGGTGATTGGAAAGTTCAAGGATGAATTAGGAGGAAATGTTATGAGTGAATTTGTGGGATTGAGGTCAAAGGCTTATGCTTATAAATACATTGTGAATAACGTTGAAAAGACTGATAAGAAGTTAAAAGGTGTAAAGAAAAATGTTATTAAAGAAACAATAAACTTTAAGGATTATTATAACTGTTTAACAACAAAGAAAGAAGAGTTTAGAAAGATTAATGGAATAAGAAGTTATAAACATCAATTATATTCAGAAGAGATAAATAAGAAAGCATTGGGGGCTTTTGATGATAAGAGGTTTATTTTAGAAAATGGAATTGATAGTCTCCCTTATGGTTATATAAGTATATAAGTGATAAGATATATATATAAGTGATAAGATATATATAAGTGATAAGATATACATAAGTGATAAGATATATATAAGTGATAAGATATATATAAGTGATAAGTTAAAAAGGGGGGGGGGGGGGGTTGGGGATTTTAACGGGCTACCGCCGCCTTTTTTACTATTATATAAATGATAGAACCAAGTATCAACCAGACTAAAGAGTGGAGGTGTAATCAACCTTGGTATATAAATGGAAAACATAATGAATGTGAAAAATATCAAATAGGTATAATTGAAAAGGCAACTGGTAAAAAAGTTCACAAAACAAATAAGAGAATTAATTTAAATACCGGTGAATTGGGTAAAAAAGATGGAAATATTTTTGAGTGGACGGAAAACTTTGATGGTTGTCAGGAAAATATATACTTTAATTTAAAAATGGTATGTGGCACTGGAGGCGCTCAAGCAAGAACATTGAGGGAGGTTTACCATTTTATCTTAGCTCAGTTAAAATATCTTAATAAAGAACCAAACTCAAACATATTTTTTGTTAATATATTAGATGGTGAAGAGAGTTGTAGGAGAATTAAATTATTTCCCACGCATAAACAAATATTTGTAGGGTCGTTGTTTGAGTGGGTTATATTCACCAGATGATATTAAGAGTAAAAGGTTAAAAGGTCCATGAGGTCAGAAGGATCACAGGTGTTTAAGTGGTCTAATGAATAAAGATAACATGTCAAAAGGTTAGAAGGTTCGTAAAGAACAGGGTGAGAGAAATATAGGTGTTTAGGGGCAATGAGGGAGGGAAAGAATTAATATGGAAGTGAATGGGTCAATGTTTGAGTGGGTCAAAGATTAATCTGCCAGATGATATGTAGAAGAAGGATGATAGGTCTATAAGAGAAAACAAATATTTGTAGTGTTTGAGTGGTCTAATGAACAACATTAAGGATAGGTACTACAGACAAAAGGTTCATAAAGATGAGGGTGGGAGAAATAGAGGTGTTTATGATTTTTGAAAAAGACAAGGGGGTAAATGACATTAGATAGGGATTTCCCATGTTAAACGGAGGTGTCCCAGAAGCAACATTATTACACTACTGTTCTCTGACCAAATTGATTAATAATTTAATTTTTTTATGATTATTATTTATTTATTTTCATTATTAATCATTTATTTATTTTCTTTCTCATTTGGCCAATATCTCAGGCACGTTTTGAGCTGGGAAGCTAATATTTGGACATGAGTGACCAAGTGATGTGGCTATCAAGGATATTTTTGATTTATTGATTAATCATTTCATCTATTAATTATTTATTGATTAATCGATTAATTATTTATTGAGTAATCAATTAATTATTTAATTTTTTATAAATGACTTATTTAATTAAATTTCTAAAAGATACATCTTCGGATGAAGCACTAGTGGTTTAGTTATGCGATTGGCCAATTGATTATGAAAATATTTTGTGATAATCTTTTATTGATTTTAATTATACAATTAATCAATCAATTAGTGTACACCCCTCCCTCCCAATGCAGCCTTAATGAGCTGCACTGCGGTATTGCCGGGCGCCGGAGGCGCCCCGGCAATGCCGCGCTGCAGCATATTTAATTATTTGGCATGGGGCGGTGTACTTTGAATGTATGTGTACTTGTTGTACACCGCTCCTTTCCTATGCCATCTCCAGGCATTGCAAATCGTCATTGACGGGCACCAAAGGGGGCTCGGCAGTGACGCACGCTGAAAGAGAGTACTCAGTTTTCACTCTGGTTTCTTTCTTGTTTGTTTGTTTTCTTGTTTGTTTGTCCGGGCGATATCTCAGCCATCCTTTGAGCTAGGAAGCTGAAATTTCGGCACAGTAGTGAGCAAGTCCTTTGTCAAATACGGTATTTTTTGTTTTTTGAATAATCAATTAATTGAGGAGTTATTTAATTATTAGCGTTTAATTAAGTACTTATTTAATTAATTAAATTTCATTTCTCTTCTGACCATTATTAACTCAGGCACCTTTTGAGTTAGGAAGCTGATATTTGGACATGCCAATGACCAGGTGATTTGGCTGCAAAGGATATTTTTGATTTATTAATTAATCAATTAATCGATTAATTATTTAATTATTCGATTAATGACAAAAAATTTTTTTTTTTAAGTTACAGATTCTGATGAAATAGTGGTAGTTTATGTGTTCTCTCACCAAATTGGTTAATAATTTAATTTTTTTATGATTATTATTTATTTATTTTCATTATTAATCATTTATTTATTTTCTTTCTCATTTGGCCAATATCTCAGGCACCTTTTGAGCTGGGAAGCTAATATTTGGACATGAGTGACCAAGTGATGTGGCTATCAAGGATATTTTTTATTTATTGATTAATCATTTCATCTATTAAGTATTTATTGATTAATCGATTAATTATTTATTGAGTAATCAATTAATTATTTAATTTTTTATAAATGACTTATTTAATTAAATTTCTAAAAGATACATCTTTGGATGAAGCACTACTGGTTTAGTTATGCGATTAGCCAATTGATTATGAAAATATTTTGTGATAATCTTTTATTGATTTTAATTATACAATTAATCAATCAATTAGTGTACACCTCTCCCTCCCAATGCAGCCTCAATGAGCTGCACTGCGGCATTGCCGGGCGCCGGAGGCGCCCCGGCAATGCCGCGCTGCAGCATATTTAATTATTTGGCATGGGGCGGTGTACTTTGAATGTATGTGTACTTGTTTGTTTTCTTTCTTGGTTGTCCGGACGATATCTCAGCCATCCTTTGAGCTAGGAAGCTGAAATTTCGGCACAGTAGTGAGCAAGTCCTTTGTCAAATACGGTATTTTTTGTTTTTTGAATAATCAATTAATTGAGGAGTTATTTAATTATTAGCGTTTAATTAAGTACTTATTTAATTAATTAAATTTCATTTATCTTCTGACCATTATTAACTCAGGCACCTTTTGAGTTAGGAAGCTGATATTTGGACATGCCAATGACCAGGTGATTTGGCTGCAAAGGATATTTTTGATTTATTAATTAATCAATTAATCGATTAATTATTTAATTATTCGATTAATGACAAAAAAAATTTTTTTTTTTAAGTTACAGATTCTGATGAAATAGTGGTAGTTTATGTGTTCTCTGACCAAATTGATTAATAATTTAATTTTTTTATGATTATTATTTATTTATTTTCATTATTAATCATTTATTTATTTTCTTTCTCATTTGGCCAATATCTCAGGCACCTTTTGAGCTGGGAAGCTAATATTTGGACATGAGTGACCAAGTGATGTGGCTATCAAGGATATTTTTGATTTATTGATTAATCATTTCATCTATTAAGTATTTATTGATTAATCGATTAATTATTTATTGAGTAATCAATTAATTATTTAATTTTTTATAAATGACTTATTTAATTAAATTTCTAAAAGATACATCTTCGGATGAAGCACTACTGGTTTAGTTATGCGATTAGCCAATTGATTATGAAAATATTTTGTGATAATCTTTTATTGATTTTAATTATACAATTAATCAATCAATTAGTGTACACCTCTCCCTCCCAATGCAGCCTCAATGAGCTGCACTGCGGTATTGCCGGGCGCCGGAGGCGCCCCGGCAATGCCGCGCTGCAGCATATTTAATTATTTGGCATGGGGCGGTGTACTTTGAATGTATGTGTACTTGTATAAATATTCTATCGATCTGTACAATCATGTTACATGTGAAAGAGGGATTTGTTTGTGAGGGCAGTTAGTCTCATATAAATATTCTATCAATCTGTACAATCATGTTACATGTGAAACAGGGATTTGTTTGTGAGGGCAGGTAGTCTCATATAAATATTCTATCAATTTGTACAATCATGTTACATGTGAAAGAGGGATTTGTTTGTGAGGGCAGGTCGTCTCATATAAATATTCTATCAATCTGTACAATCATGTTACATGTGAAACAGGGATTTGTTTGTGAGGGCAGGTAGTCTCATATAAATATTCTATCAATCTGTACAATCATGTTACATGTGAAACAGGGATTTGTTTGTGAGAACAGGTAGTCTCATATAAATATTCTATCAATCTGTACAATCACGTTACATGTGAAACAGGGATTTGTTTGTGAGGGCAGGTAGTCTCATATAAATATTCTATCAATCTGTACAATCATGTTACATGTGAAACAGGGATTTGTTTGTGAGGGCAGGTAGTCTCATATAAATATTCTATCAATCTGTACAATCATGTTACATGTGAAACAGGGATTTGTTTGTGAGAACAGGTAGTCTCATATAAATATTCTATCAATCTGTACAATCATGTTACATGTGAAACAGGGATTTGTTTGTGAGGGCAGGTAGTCTCATATAAATATTCTATCAGTCTGTACAATCATGTTACATGTGAAACAGGGATTTGTTTGTGAGGGCAGGTAGTCTCATATAAATATTCTATCAATCTGTACAATCATGTTACATGTGAAACAGGGATTTGCTTGTGAGTGCAGATGGTCTCATAGAAATGCTTCCACTCCCAAAGAGAATGGTTAATGAGAACCACAATAAAGCTACAAACGAGCCACGGTTATCAACAATAATTACTCCATGAAGTGCCCGTTGTGCCAGAAATCTGTTGCGACACAACGTGGGCACACTTGCAATGCACCAGACACTACCGGGGTGTGGACAATCCTGAAAACTCGTTCACCTGCAGTTTTCAGGTAACCGGAAGCCCAGTACGTCCAACAAGCGCCGTGTTGTGACAAAACTCGTCAGATTTCCATCCTCATGATGCACGGGCCTTCTCGGTGGTGGTCCGGGCCTGTGGAGACGTCACTGTAATACGTGTGCATCATCGTCTGTTCTCGCAAGCCTCTCACTATTCTAACCCCAACACTTTCGGCCGCTGCCGCGTCATGCTCCGAGCCCACAAGCCTCGCACTGTGCTCTGGACCCCGCAAGCTGGTGCCACACAAGACCGCTTTTGTGGGTTTCTGGATGAAGCACACCCACCCTGCCCAGTCAAAAACAGAGCGGGCCCAATAAAACAAACTGCTTTTTTATGGGTAATTTTTTCTTTTTTTGAAATCTTAAACCAAGGCGGTTTGCTTCGACTCGCCAATGTGGCACACGATGACCCCAATTCCACAAGTAGGCCAGAGTTAGGCAAACAGGGCCGTTTGTGTGTGTGTGTGCAACCAGAACCCTGTGTTACAGATTCAATGTTTCTTAAATGGTAAGGCATCTGCTTGGGCTCGCTGAAAAAGCAGGGAAACATTTAAATTCACTCTCTATATACAAAATAATGTTGACACTTCTTCTCCATTTCTTGTTGTAACTATAAACAGAGTTTAAAAGGCAAACAAACCATAGAGGGAAAAAAAACACAGGTCGGAGGACCTGGAATTGAAAAGAGTTTATTTGCAGGTTTTTTTTTTCCTGAAAGTTGTGATATAAATGCATTTATTGTTCGATATCATAAATCTCTTTACCTCCTGATTTAATCAGAAAAAGATCAGTTTTTACAAGGCCATGTTGTAGCACACCATGCTCACTCCATCGAGCAACTTCAGGAGAACCAACCCATCACACCATCACCATCTGAGCGCCATTGCATTTCCAGTACTTCGGCTGACAATCTTAATCTTCGTCCAAACACCAAAAAAAAATTTCTGCAGTTTATGCATCAATTGAGAACACATCACGGCAGGATTCCCAGTTCTTAAATAATCGGTACGGTATTTTAAAAAAATGAAGCAGGCCATCGTCTCACACTGGCGGACGAGGCATGCGTAAGCTGGTGTAATACAAAACAAGGGTTTAAAAAAATTAAAGTTTCCCATATGAGGGAGGATGAATGAACAAAAACAAAGCGGTTCATAAATTATGATTTCAAATTAAATAAATTAAGGGACCATCAAGTAGTACAGCTGCGGAGCAAACAAGGCGCAGGCAGGGCTGACATTAGCCCGAACCCTTAAAGCTCGATGTTGAAGTTCCTTCTCAAGGACACGTGCGCATGTATGTGTGTGAGTGTGCGTGCGTGTGTGTGTGTCATTGAGTGGTGGAATGTAGAGGGTGCATCACATGACTTCCTCTACATTGGGAAGGTTCATAACACCGAGCAAACAATGTCTGTACAGTTCCGGATTAAGGCCGCGCGATTGTTCAAACGTCGGACCTCGCCTGCTCGACAGATCCTTTTTTTTCCAATATACATCTTCCCACAACTGGCTTTTTAAAAATTGTATATCCTTACAAGCAACAGCCATGAATGTTATCCCTCCTTTCCCATCTGCACCATCAATAAACACCTCCCAAACTTTCCACTGCATACAAATGAGTCAATGCAAATGCAGGATATCAAACTCTGATGATGGACCATTTTGCAGGGTTTATGATGATCGCCATACTTTGCATTCTCACTCAGGTAGAAGACTTGAAGGATGTTCCTGTACGTCTCAGCTCTCCTCTTCATCTTCATCAACAAATGAAAGCAGACTGACATTTCTTTTTACAATAGCTTTCCCTTGTTCTCCACACTCCTTTAGCTTCAGATTCATGTCTGCACTCAGTTCCCCTTTCCTGCTAGCCTCAGTTGCAAGCCTCTGCCGTTTGCTTCCTGTATTCGCTTTTATGCCAGCTCCTTCTTCTGCTCCAGAAACTCTCTTTGATGGTTTACGGAACAGAATTCTGCCATCAGTTGCGACCTCTGTGAAATAAAAAGGGTAAGGCATCAAAAACACGCTCTTCTTGGTTCAAAAGATTAACGAGGTTCAGCAAGTACGAGGTTCAGCAAGTACGAAGTTCAGCAAGTACGTAAAGCCATTTTCCTCCATCCATCATTCCATTTCTCAAAATCACATGTTGTACCTTTTCCTACAGTATGTTGTCGTTTTGTATTAATGCTCTATCAAGGATTGTTAAACCTCAGGAAAAGACCGTCAGTATAATTTGTTTAATGTACATTTTTACATTAGTGGTGCACAGTTGACAATGTCATGGGTGGGGCGACGGAGGGGGACGGAGGTCGATCAATGATGGTCATTCATTCATTCATACCAGCAGAGTACCCACCATCTGGGTGGGTCGAGTTCACATTACTTGCTGAAAAAAGTACAGTCTTTGTTTTGCAAGAAGACTATGGATGTTTGTGTGGTGTGCGCCTAAAAGGTTCGAGGTGGTCTAAAGGGTCTAATTGGTATGTTCCAATCGTAGTTAGGGTCCAAAGGGTCTATGGGGTCAAAAGGGTTTAATATCTCAAAGATGTAAATGTCTAAGGCTTT
This sequence comes from Myxine glutinosa, assembly GCF_964187855.1. NCBI lineage: Eukaryota > Metazoa > Chordata > Myxini > Myxiniformes > Myxinidae > Myxine > Myxine glutinosa. The sequence continues at coordinate 188,849,605 of NC_136266.1, forward strand.
AAAAGTATCTCCAATGGTCTAAGTGGTCTAAAGCTCTAAATGGTCAGGGTCCAAGCAGTCTAATGGGGTGTAAAGATGTACTCGTATTTAACAAGTATAAAGGGTGTTAAGGTCTAAGGGGTCTAAAGGGAGTTAAGGTCTAAGGGGTCTAAAGGGTGTAAATGGTGTAAATGGTGTTACGGTATAAGCAGTCTAAATGGGTGTAGATATTTATTTAACAAGTCTAAAGGGTCTGAAACGTGTGAGGGGTCTAAAGGGAGTCAAGAGACTTAAGGAGTGTAAAGGTCTAAAGGGTCTGTGGAGTCAAAAGGGTGATGTGGTCCAAAGCATCTTCAAGGTAAAAGGGGTCTTAAAGGGTCCTAAAGTTTTTATTGGGTCTAATGGGGTCTATAGGGTCTCAAGGTATATGGGGGTCTAAAATATGTAACTGTATAATGGCATCTGAATGAATGAATGAATGAATGAATGAATGAATGAATGCATCTAAAGGGTCTAAAATGTCTAAAGGGCTTTCAAAGGTTTAAGGGGTCTCAGCAGTCTAAAGGGTCGAAATGTTTAAAAGGTACGTTCCAGCCTTCCAAGAGTACATAATTAATAGACACAGTCATGGTCTACTGACGTTGAAACGGAACATAATTACCTCTGCCACCTAAGGTGGATGTAAGTTATGTTTTCACCTTTTATACAGGTTCCATACCTATGGGTCTAATGGAGTCTCAGGGGGCAATAAGTATATAGGTGTCTAAGGGATGTAAATGTCTAAAGGCATCCAAAGGGTTGAAAATGTCGAAAGGGTCTTCAAAGGTCTAAGGTGTCTGAGCAATTAATTTTTTTTTTGTATACTCTGTCGAGGTTGTACAAGAGTTAACACACAGGACATATAACAAAGGGAGCAGCAGATAAGAGGGGGCGAGAGAGGGAAGCACCACAGCAGGAGGGAACAGGGACATCAGGAGATCTGTGGAGGAGAGAGGGCTGGGGAGGTGCACACTGGATAAACAAGATGGACACAACAGGGGATTTCCGGAAAGAAAACGGATTTTGAAGGAGGTGGGTTTGGGGTGTATTAATGGGGGTAGAAAAGCGGATGGGTGAAGTAAAGAGATGGTGGTGAACAGGTGTTTTGTAGACCTGGAGGGAATAGTGGGATTGAAGAGAGTGAGAGAATTTGTTCCAGAGGTGGGAAAAAAGAGGAATGAAAGAGTGAAGGTGAGCAGAGTCTTGATTTTGGTAGTTTCACCAGCAGAGGGTTGCTGGCAGATCTTGTGCGTCCTGCACGAATGTTTGGGGGACAGAGCACAGAGAGAGCTGGGGGAGCTAGGCTGCAGAAGAGTCAGTGGAAGACAGAAAGACCACCAACCTGCCTGCGGTGAGAGAGTGAAAGCCCCTTAGAATCAGCTTCATTGCATGAGTTACCAATGATTCTATAAGCTTTAGTTTCTTCAGCGTGAAGCCAAGCTAGGTGTGAGGCAGGAGCACCGGTCCAGAGGGGAGAGCAGTACTCCATTGAGCTGCGGATGAAAGCCTTGTATGTGGTGAGGAGCTCAGGTGTGCCAAGGAAGGACTTTGCACGACGGAGGATGCCCAGTCGGCGACTGGTTTTGGAGGCCAGCTTGGAAATGTGGTTTTCCCAGGAAAGATCATGGCAGATAGTGAGACCCAAAAGCTTGAGTGACAGAACTTCTTGGAGAGGATTGTTGAGAAAGTAGATGGGAGGGTTGTCCAGATGGTCTTTTTGGAGAGACATAGTGAGAGTGTGAGATTTGTCAGGATTGACGTACATCTTCCACTTGTTTGACCAGTTTGTGATGTTATCCTCGTCTGCAGAGAGTGAAGAGTCTGCTACCTACCAATCCGAGGGTTGAGATATGGAGCGGCAGAGAGTGGAGTCATCAGCAAATAGATAGAGAGGATTTTCCAGAGAGTCGGAGAGATCATTGATGAAGACCAGAAAAAGCACAGGGCCCAGAACACTGTATTGGGGAACTCCAGCCTGAACAGGAAGGGGGAGATGAGAGAAATCCATTCAGGGCCACATGTTGACTGACAGAAGAGGAAGTCTGTCAGCCATGCGTGGAGGTTACCATGGATACCATAAGAGGAGGGTTTGGTGAGCAGGGCGGGGTGCCATTGTATTTACAGTGCATTGCATGCATTTACAGTTTTGTAACAGGTCATATACTTTGAAATAATAAAAACAGGGTTCCTCAGGTGTGAATTCATGATAATTTTTTTCTGCAGATACAGGACAATCATATAAAGCATTTAGCATAAAAAAACGCTTATTATCAAAAATATCCAGGGTTGGGCTATTTTCATGTACCTTTCTATTGTACGATATGGTCGGACATTCTATGGGCAAATCAACATGTACACTGCATACTATTTCAAATGTCAACTTCATTTTTCTTGGACCCTACCCTCCTTTGTTTCTGTGAGGTGGAATGGTGGCTCATTGTTGAATGCTTCTTGAGTGACATTTTCCAATGCAAGGGAAAAAAATCTTATCCAAATGCAGCCAGACCGTATTTTCATACAACGAAGCTTTGAACAGGTACCATCCAATGCACGCTATGTCGGCATGCATGCATAAGAATGTATATTCAAGGCTCAAATTGCAAGAGAGTAGTTATTAGCAATATGGCTTCAAAGGTGCGATGGAGGGTTCCTCGCTATACATCCACGATACGTTCAAGAAAAGTTGGACTTGAAACAAAATTATGGATAGCAGGGAATTTTTCGATACAAGAAGTAGTGTGATTAAGGGGAATGAGTTCAAACACTATGTTTACGTCTTAAACAACACCACTCAACAAGCCTAGCAATCAAAAATACATATGAAACACACAAAACAGAAAAAAACAATAACTTAAACAAATTTAAAATCCAAACACTTTTTTATCTTACTTACAATACCTTGTAACTATTTTATAATGACAATTTAGCAGAGTTACACACTGAAAATCTCTAATCGTCTGTGAAACTGCCTGCACCAGTCCTTCGCTCTCTAAATTATCCTTCCCACTGGACCACATGGTTTCCCCCACGGACCCAGGCTCCAAAATTTGCGCCAGCACATGCGCTCGTGCCGTGAGACCCGACGCTCGTGCTGCGAGGCCCGACGCTCGTGCCGCGAGACCCGACGCACGTGCCGCGACCACACGGGACCTCACAAAGCACTCCCAGTCGCCATTCCCACTACTGCTGTCACGCTCATTTCGGCCGTGCCTGTAGCACAGGCCTTGTCACCCGAACGGCATGTCTTGCATGCTGAAACCACATCACACCATGCCGTCTGCCCAGCCCTCGTATGCATTCTTTAAAATAGTTTGAACAGTCGTCGTCGGCAAACCAAGATAGTGAGTAATATCGGCTGGTCGTTCACCATTCATATTTTGTTTCACTTTGTATAATTTGACATCCAGATTTACACTACGTTGCTGCTTACATGCAGGTTCACCCTTTTCGTTACCACTTTGTTTACCACTAATTATTCAACGACTACTGTGATAAAGTAAACAAAGTTAAACATTACATTACAATATTGGACAGTATGTGACGGCGTTAATTCCAACAATGCACAGCATGACATAGAGAGGTGAAACGCAGCATGACATAGAGAGGGAGAGGACACAGTGCATTGTGGGGTGAAACGCTGGGAAGCTGGTACGTAAAGCATTGTTAGTGGGGCGGCTTAGCCCAAATATTCAAAAGAATTGTGCATTTTGTGATACAAGCACCAAATTTGGCACACTAGTAGACTATCATATTATGAAAAGATCTGGATATTGGGCCATCTCAGATTCAGAGATTTGATTTTTGCAAGATTTGCAGATTTTGCAAGCTGTGATTGCAACACCAGGGATGGCCGACTCCTTCCTACGAGCTGCCCACGTCACCCGCACAAGAAGAGCTCATCAAATCACTGCAGCGGCACTGCACATCCTGCAACACCGTGCGTATGAACGCCACTGTATGACATATGCTGATGATGCAGAAGACCTGCCTGAGTTCGAAGACTGGTGTCACCAGAGAGGAGAAGACATTCCCAACTTTCAGTACTGGGCAACTGTGCTGGAACTAGAGATGTTGGTACTGGTCTACGTGCGTTCTCTGCGGCAGGCTTCATTCACGACGTACCTTGATGCCCTGACCGAACTGGTCCCATGGTTCCATGCCTTAGACCACACACACTATGCCAGGTGGGTCCCTGTTCACCTGAGGGACACGGTTGCACTCCCAATGAAGCACCCAGATGTAGCCAGAGAATTCAGGGCTGGCAACTTCACTGTACAGAAGACGAAGAAGGTGTTCTCTTCGATCCCAATCGAATCGAAATCTTGCAAAAATCAAATCTCTGAATCTGAGATGGCCCAATATCCAGATCTTTTCATAATATGATAGTCTACTAGTGTACCAAATTTGGTGCTTGTATCACAAAATGCACAACAGGTTTGCTATGCTGCTACACTATGTGGGTGGGACGTCTGGTAACTGTCCAATGGACGTTGGTGTGGGAAATTGTTGGATGCATAATGAAAATGTTCCGAAGTAACTTATGGACTTGTATGCAATACCACGGATAGTGGAGAGACTTGGAGTGGAGACCCCATACCTGATAATGTGTAGATAAAAGGCCAAAAAAATAAAGGGGTGGCAAGCACAGCCCGATTAAAAATAAATAACAACAAGGAGAGCAAAGGGAAACTTTGCTACCACTTTGGTGTGGAGGTTACAAAGTGCATCCTTTTTGTTTTTAGAAAATTCTAATCAAAATGTCTGGTGGTTATGGACAAAAGCGGTGTGTGAACAACCAGCAATCTGCTCTGAAGGATAATGCCAACCATCATTTATCAGAAACTCTCATGAATCAAGCCACCAACCAGGATCCTTGGCACCTTGCTTTTCAATCTGAGCCTGCTGTGCCTCTTCTTGAGTGAGATCTCCAGCCGCTAGCACCACCACCTGTACATGAAAGATTATCTAAAAATTGGATTTCATGATTAGTAGAATTCAATAACTAGATGAGGACTGGAAACGTCGCTGCATCATGCTGGCAAAAGAAAACAACACAAAAAACAAAAACATATATTTATAGGTTGAGCAATCAAGCATTGCAGCAATTTTCATCCAAATTGGTTCAATCGAATTATGGATTGCTCCAAAATAACAATGGAAATAAGAACAATGTTTTGATGTTAAATAATTATCGATATTATAATATGCTATGGTGATTCTGTCTGTCTGTCTGTCTGTCCGGGGGTGTGGCTTACTCCGTTTACAGAGTAGCTCCACCCATTCTTGGAGAGGCTTCATAAAAACAAATATCCACCATTTTATTAACTCAAATAGCTTTGAGGCCTGTTTAGTTAGGCCCATGCTGTCTTTCTCTCTCTCTTTCACAGGTTTATTTCAACTCAAATTCGATATATCATTTCATTTTTAACAGTCGCTAACATAGTTTTAGACTCGGTTGAAAAAAACCGGGAAGAAAATCCCATGAAAGTTTCCGTTTATAGAACGAAATGAATTCTCAAAGGCCTGCAAAATAAAGCCCATTCATTGAGTCACCCTCACGATTTTATCTCGAATTCTCCATCTGATTTCATTTTTATCGATGGTTCTAGACTCCGTGTCAGAAATAATTGAGAACATTCACGCACACACGGGAAAATGTAGAGATATATTTTTTAAAATCGCGCCACGATGATACACGAAAATACACCGCCTAAATTAACAGTCGGGGAAAATGTCGACATATATTAAAAATTCGCTTTTTCTTTTCCGTTAAGATATATTACTTTTACTTTTGATGACAGTCGTCACAAAAACGTCAACAATACAACAACAACAACAACAACATGCATTTTAAGGCCATTTTCCCTGCTAGAGCGGGGGTTAGCCTTGCGGTCCCCATGACAATCTTCTCCATCTTGCCCTATTTTCTGCATCTCTCCTTGTTAACCCCCTTGCCCGCATTTCTTCTTCCACCATCTTTAGCCAAGTCTTTCTCGGTCTTCCCTGTCCTCTACTTCCTTCTACATTCATTTCCATCACTCTTCTCAACCAGTCACTTTCATCCTTCCTCAACACATGACCAAACCATCTCAACCTGTTCCTCTTCACAACATCAATCACAGGCTCTATTCCCATCATTTTTCGCAATTCATCATTTGTCTTCCTCTCTCTCAACGGTACTCCGCACATCCATCGAACCATTCGCATTTCCACCCTTTCCAACCTTCGTTGCTGCTCTATGTTCATTACCCATGTCTCGCTCCCATAAATCATAACACGTCTCACACATGCAGCATACACCATTCCCTTCAGCTTCAACGACACTCCCCTCCTCATCAGCACGCCACTCAGTTCCCGAAACTTCTTCCATGCACATCTCACTCCAGCAACCATTGCCGAGTCTGATCCACCTTCTCCATTCAGCATGTCTCCGAGGTAGCAAAATGTTTTCACACCTTCCAGCTTCACGCCGTCTCCAAGATCCAACTCAACATTTCCTCCATCTGCAGCTCCCTCTGTGCACACCTTACATTTGAATGTAGCTGCCACACTGGTTAATGACCCTCTCAGACCACTACATTTTTGATGAACCCACTCAGCGCACATTGTACATTGAATGGAGTTCACTCCAACACCCTTCCTGCACACAGCACAGGGCCACTTCCCAGTTCTTTCCACCTCACCACATGCTTTACCACTTGCCATCACCTTCGTCTTTCCGATATTCACCTTCAGATCTTTTGTCTCCATACATTCCTTCCACTTGTTCATCTTTTCCTTCAGTGCATCCATACTTTCCGCAATCAACACCAGATCATCTGCATACAACAACTCCCACGGTAAACCCTCCTTTACGTTCTGAGCCAGCACCATCACAGCTACAAATAGTAGTGGACTTAGTACCGACCCCTGGTGCACTCCCACCTTCACCTCAAACTCACCACTGTTCCCGTCCTTCGTCCTTACAGCTGTGCGTGCTCTTTTGTACATTGCCATCACTACTCTGATCAACCATTCCTCCACTCCTACCTTCCTCATTGCCCATGTCAATACTTTGCGTGGAACCCTATCGAATGCTTTCTCCAGATCAACAAACCCAAGAAACAACTTCTTCCTCTTCTACATGTACTTCTCCTGCAACTGCCTCACAATAAAAAGCGCGTCTGTCGTTCCTCTTCCTGGCATAAATCCAAACTGCATTTCGTCGATCTTCACTTTCTTCCTTATCCTCCTCTCCAACACCCTTTCAAATACCTTCATTCCATGCTCCAATAACTTTATCGCTCGGTACGAGCCACACTCTAGAGGGTCACCTTTCCCCTTGTATAGAGGGACGAGGGTACTCAGTTCCCAATCCACTGGAATGCGGCCTTCTTTCACCGCCAGATTACAGATCTCTGTCATTCTCTTCACACCCCAACTTCCTGCTGCCTTCAACATATCTCCCACAACTCCCGTCGGCCCTCCCGCTTTTCTACTCTTCATTGCTTTTATCGCTTCCTCAACTTCCTTCTCAGTTATCTTCTCTGCCGGTCCTAAAACTGCGTTACTCTCTATGTTGCCATCCCATTCATTCTCTGTATTCAACAGCATTTCCATATATCTTTTCCATCTTCCTTTAATTCTATCTGGGTCCAAAACGATTTGTCCCACTTCATCCTTCAAGCAACTCACCCCCATCACATCACACCTCTCTTTCGCATTCTGCTTTGCAATCCTGAATACTGCTCTCTGACCCTCTTCCGAATCCAAGCGTTCTCCGAACATTTTCCTACATGCCTCCTGCGCCTTTGCTACCTCTTTCTTTGTAGCCTTCTTGGCTGCCTTATAACTTTCATGCTCTGCTGTTTCTGCTCCCATACCCTTCGCCTTCTTCCACTCATTGAACTTCTTCCTCTTCTCGTCAATCCTCTTTCCAACTTCATCATCCCACCACCATGTTTCTGAGTGCCTCGGTGGTCCTTTTGTCCATCCACATACCTCACCAACGGCTCCCAACAGACTAGCTTTCATTGACATCCAACCACTTTCAAGCTCAACCACATCATCCTCTACCTTACTCACCCTCTCTTTTAATGCCTCCATTACTGTCACCTCTTTCAACCTCCACACCTTCATTCTCGGTTGGTACTTCACCCGCCGAGCTCTCCTCGCACTTTTCACCCTTATGTCGCAGACAACCAAGTGGTGCTGTGAAACAGCCTCCTCCCCTGGGATCACCTTTGTGTCCCGGAGGTGCCCCCTATCTCGCCTACGCACCATCAGGTAGTCAACGGTTGTCGTCGACCCACCTGCCGTGTATGTAACAAACTTATTATCCTCTTTCTGGAACTGAGTATTACAAATCAACAAATCAGCTCCATCAGCAAACTCCAAAATCCTTTCACCTTCTCCATTTCTCACACCATATCCATAACCCCCATGAACTCCCTCAAAACCATCCATACTCCTTACCACATGTCCATTTAGGTCTCCTCCTACCACAACAACTTCCTCATCTTTCACGTTTTCCATCAGCTTCTCTATCGCACACCAGAACTTGTCCTTCTCTTCATCGCTCCGACCAACATGCGGAGCACATCCCGAAATGACGTTCACCAAGAGCTTTCCAATCATCATTTTCACCATCATCAACCTATCACTCACTCTAGTCACACTCACCACACTGTCTACAAACTCCTCAGAAAACAGGACACCAACACCATTCACGCCCTCCAGGCACCCTTGCCACACAAACTTGTATTTCTGTCCCTGCCTACCCTTCACCATTCTCACACCACTTCCCTTCCATCTCGTCTCTTGCACACAACATATGTCCACTCTTCTTCTGACCAATACTTCCACCACTTCTGATCTCCCTGTCATTGTCCCTACATTCCATGTCCCAAACCTCAGAAACCGATCTCCACTTTGGGCTACAAAAACGTCAACAATGATGCCGACATATATTTCTTCGTTCTTATTTCATTCAACATTATTATCTGGAAGTAAAATGTTTCAGGAAATTACCGAGAGATATCTCTTGTTTTTTTAAATTTTTATTAGTTATGTGTACATACACTTTAAATAGGTTTCTTTGAAATCTTTAATGACTCAACCAGAATCGACGCGGGACTATATATCATACACCGCCCAAATAGCTCAAAATGTCGACATATATGAAAAATTTTCTTTTTCTTTTCCGTTAAGATATATTACTTTTACTTTTGATGACAGTCGTCACAAAAACGTCAACAATGATGCCGACATATATTTCTTTGTTCTTATTTCATTCAACATTATTATCTGGAAGTAAAATATTGTTGCAGTTTTGAGATTGTACATATGACATCATTAAAGGCTAAATGTTTGCCCCCATAGTTAGTCCACAAGCAACACGTAGGCCCACTTAGAATTAGTTGTGTCATAGTATGTGTAAGAGTAGGCCATTTCCCTAGTGACATCTGCGTTGTGTAAAGAATTGAGCTTAGGTCCTTTCATTTTGCGGCCACCCTCCAATTACATCATGGGCAAACTCCATCCTGCGCCCTATTTGGCATCCCTCAAGTTTGTTACACTTTGGCTACCTGCAATTTGTTACACTTTGGCTGCCAGCAGCGTTCGCTGCCCTTTGTTGGCTCGAAACTAGCCAAGTGACACGAGGTAGGCCTGGAAAGAGGGAGGAGCGCGGGGTCGGGGTGTGGCAGAGACAAGCAGCATTTCAGAGGCGATGACGGTAAGGGCACCAGCCAACCAGGGCTCGGAGGGCATGGCATGATAGGGCGTGGTAAGGGCGCGTCTAGCAAGTGCTGGAAGGTTCGCTGGGCAAGGCTATATAAGCCTTTGCACAAAGCCCTTGAACAGGACTGACAGGACTGACAGGACTGAGAGGACTCGCAAAGGACTGCCCTTATGAGAACTGATACGAGGACTGACCCGGTTGAGAAGGGAGAGGCGCTTGTGAGAACTTGTGCAAGAGAACTGTATTCAGAGGGCCGGCGTGCACACGACAGTGTCGAGAGCCCTTGATTGAGAAGCGCATATTGAACTATTCGCTTATTACATACACGGCCGCAGCCGCAAGTGTAACCGCCAAAACCAGCCCTACCGTTCGCCCTGTAATAATCCCGTGCGCGCCAACGACACGCGGAGAGCTCCTGGCCGCTGCATTAATCTCCTTCGTGGTGCGAGTTGGGGACCGGAGAGCGAGCTGCCTGGACGCCATCCCTGGACCATCGACCTGTTCGTCTGCAAACCCCGTGTGAGTGTGTCTGAGTGTGAACGGGCCCGTTTGTCCAGGGAATAAGTATAAGACTGTTTAAGGCTGCACTGTGTTTTCTTCTTCTTATTGTACAAAGTGTAAATAAACCTTGTTATTCCTTTTCTTCCAAATTCGACCGTTTCCGTGATTTCCTCCATTGGGTAAGCGTGGCACGATTAAGAACCGCTTGGATCGGGTTTTGTCCTTGCTAACGGCTCGGGTCACGGGTCCGCTACCGCTCTGCATATCCACCAACACCCATGATTCGGGCGGGGCGTATTTCCTCATTTCTGGGCAGCGTTAGTACTTAGGTAATAGCGAATTCTTAGTCCTAAAACCCCATTTAACGCTGTCCGGGAAGGACGTCATAGGTCTCGGGTCCCGTCGGCGAGTCAAAGACAAGGGGACTAATCCCACCTTGGTAAGGAGAAAAGGCCGGCGCGGAGATCCGCAACAATATGTTTCAGGAAATTACCGAGAGATATTTCATGGTTTAAAAAAAATATTAGTTATGTGTACATACACTTTAAATAGGTTTCTTTGAAATCTTTAATGACTCAACCGGAATCGACGCAGGACAATGAATCATACACCGCCCAAATAGCTCAAAATGTCGACATATATGAAAAATTTGCTTTTTCTTTTCCGTTAAGATGTATTACTTTTCCGTTTGATGACAGTCGTCACAAAAAGGTGAACAATGATGCTGAAATATATTTCTTCGTTCTAATTTCATTCATTATTATTATCCGGAAGTAAAGGTTCACGTGTTCATTTCACGTGTGCACGAACACTTCCAAGAAGATTATTTGAAATCTTTGATTTTAAAAACGTTATTTTGTATTCTGTAACGAAAGGAGTAATATTGGTTTTCCCATGAGAGATAGGTATGCGAAGTTCTTATACACCGCCCAAAAGACACATGTACATGTGTGTGCATGTGTGTCGGTGTACATGTGTGTGTGTGTGTGTGTGTGTGTGTGTGTGTGTGTGTGTGTGTGTATGTTTATGTGTATATGTGTATATGTTGTGTATATGTGTACAGTCACGTGAAAAAGTAAGTACACCCCATGTAAAGTTTTGACTTTTTCAACATATTTCAACAAACAGCTATTTGATCTTCATTTCAACAATATTGACAGATAAAGGTGATATAATATAACAAATATCATGAAACATTTACATTTTGTAGTCCATTGTATCATTTAAATAAACATAAATGCAAATTTCGCATGTGGAAAAAGTAAGTACACCCCTACATTTATCACTACATAAAATACCTAAAATATGAATCAGGTGCACCAGTTCAGGTGTAAATGATTAGAATATCGTTAGAGAGGATCTTGGAGGAACCTGTCTTATTTAAACCTCAGACATTTAGTTTGGTTTGCTCTTTATTGTTGAAGCGTGCGGCTTCACCATGCCTAGATCAAAAGAGCTCTCCGAGGCCTTCAGAGAAAAGGTTATAGATGCCTACGAGTCTGGGAAGGGATTTAAAAAGATCTCCAAACAATTTCAAATTAATCATTCGACTGTCCGGAAGATCATCTACAAGTGGAGAAGATTCCAAACAACTGCCAACTTGTTCAGGCCAGGCCGCCCAGGCAAGTTCAGCCCGAGAGCAGACCGCAAGATGCTGAAAGAAGCCTCTAAGAACCCCAGAATGTCATCACGGTGTACATGTGTGTATATCAAAGTGTATATCATGTGTGTATATCAAAGAGCACGAGTCTACCATTAGAAAGAGGCTGCACAAATTTGATCTACATGGGAGGACTTGGGAGGTGTGCTAGGAGGAAACCTTTGCTGTCCAGAAAGAACATCAGGGCAAGACTAAAGTTTGCCAATGAACACCTAGGCAAGACCAGCACTTCTGGAACAATGGCTCTGGACAGATGAGTCAAAGGTAGAGCTATTTGGCCACAGTACCAGAAGACATGTTTGGCGAAAACCAGCATTTGACCACAAGAACCTGATACCAACTGTAAAGCATGGTGGTGGAAATATTATGGTTTGGGGCAGCTTTGCTGCATCAGGGCATGGGCAGCTCACCATCATAGAATCCACGATGAATTCTTCATTGTACCAGAGGGTGCTTGAGGATAATGTGAGGCCATCTGTCAGAGAAGTTGAAGCTCAAGCGAAGGTGGACCTTGCAACATGACAATGACCCTAAACATACCAGTAAATCCACCGAGGAATGGCTGAAAAGAAAGAAATGGAGGGTTCTGGAATGGCCAAGTCAAAGCCCAGATCTAAATCCCATCGAGATGTTGTGGGGGGATTTGAAACGAGCTGTGCATGCAAGAAACCCCTCGAACATCGCACAGCTGAAAGAATTCTGCATGGAGGAGAGGGCAAAAATTTCTCCCAGTCGATGTCAGAGACTGGCAGACAGTTATAAGAAACGCCTACTTGAGGTTGTTTCTGCCAAAGGGGGCAATACCACCTATTAGAGCCAATGGTGTACTTACTTTTTCCACATGCGAAATTTGCATTTATGTTTATTTAAATTATACAATGGACTACAAAATGTAAATGTTTCATGATATTTGTTATATTATATCACCTTTATCTATCAATATTGTTGAAATGAAGATCAAATAGCTGTATGTTGAAATATGTTGAAAAAGTCAAAACTTTACATGGGGTGTACTTACTTTTTCACGTGACTGTGTATATGTGTGTGTGTGTGTATGTGTATATGTGTATGCATGTGTGTCGGTGTACATGTGTGTGTACGTGTGTGTGTGTATGTGTATATATGTATGTGTATGTGTATATGTGTGTGTGTGTGTGTGTGTGTATGTATGTGTGTGTATGTATGTGTGTATATGTGTGTGTGTGTGTGTGTGTGTGTTTATATATGTGTGTGTCTGTATGTGTACATGTGCATATACTGCATGTGTGTGTGTGTGTGTGTGTGTGTGTGTGTGTGTGTGTGTGTGTGTGAATAAGACAGACAGAATTGTGAGGAACATAAATGAAAAAATGAGATGTGTGTGTATATGTGTGTGTCTGTGTGTGTGTGTGTGTGTGTGTGTGTGTCGGTGTGCATGTGTGTGTATGTGTGTGTGTGTATGTGTATATATGTGCATATATGGCATATGGGTGTGTGTGTGTGTGTCTGTGTGTGTGTGTGTGTGTGTGTGTGTGTGTGTGTGTGTGTGTGAATAAGATAGGGACAGAATTGTGAGAAACAGAAATGAAAAAATGAGACGTGTGTGTGTGTGTGTGTCTGTGTGCGTGTGCGTGTATATATGTGTGTATGTGTATATGTATATGCATGTGTGTCGGTGTACGTGTGTGTGTGTGTGTGTGTGTGTCTGTATGTGTATATATGTGCATATATGGCATATGTGTGTGTGTGTGTGTGTGTGTGTGTCTGTATGTGTATATATGTGCATATATGGCATATGTGTGTGTGTGTGTGTGTGTGTGTGTGTGTGTGTGTGTGTGTGTGTGTGTGTGTGTGTGTGTGTGTGTGTGTGGAAAAAAGAACCACCTTTTGAGGCCATTTTCCCAGCAGAGCAGGGGTTGACCTTTTTTCGGGCACCATGGTCGCCTTTTTGAAGCAATGTTTTATGGCCGGATGCCCTTCCTGCCGCCAACCCTGTTAGTCGCCTCTTGCTACACACAGGGAATTACCAGTGAACTGGTACTCAATTTGCCGACCTCGGAAGGATGACAGGCTGAGTCAATAGTCCAGGAGCCAGAATCTGCTCATAATGGTTTCGTGCAACACCCACTACACAGTTGGTTTGTCACTTACAGGTGATTGGGGAACATGTATAGAACAAATCCAGCCCTGGTGTACAGTTGAATTGTGGCAGCAACAATAAATGGCAGCCACTTTTCTATGAGGGGGGTGGTGTCCGAGGCATAAATCTGAGATTTTGACGGATTTCATTTATTTATTTTTTTCTCTTAGCCCCGAAAGGCAAGACACATCCAATTTTGTTGTGAAAGTTTCATTCATGAATATGAGATCTTCTGCATGCTCACAATGCGTCATATGACCACCCACAGGTGATCGTGCAATCACCAGATACTGACGTTGCAGTCATATGCGTACACATGTACGCCACAATGAGATGCCAAAAACGTTGGTTTCGTACTGGAATAAAGCAAAAGTTACGACACATACCAATCCACGAAATAGTCTTGGCCATTGGTCCAGAAGTATGCAAAGCACTCCCATCACTGCATGCACTAACAGGAAGTGACACGACGAGTGCCTTCAGTGGAATTGGTAAGAAGACAGCTTTGAGGAAACTTCAGGACGGTAAAGACCACCAACAGAAAGTGTCACAACTGGGAGATATTATCCCACCGACAGAGGATACTGTCCGTGCTTGTGAACGGTTCATATGCTCCCTGTACACAACAGCTCAGGCAGCAGGTGACACGGCGGACGAAATCAGATATTGGATGTTCTGCCAGAAAAGGCAGAAGAGTGAATGCCTACCACCAACATTTGACAGTATGAGGCAACACATTTATCGAGCTAACTATCAGTCATTCATCTGAAAGAAGTCATTGCTCCCCAACCAAGCACTACCAAAGCCAGATGGTAATGGATGGAACATCGAAGATGGAACTCTCCAGCCCAACCTCATGATGAAAGACCCTGCTCCAGTTGGACCAGTTGAGCTGACCGCGTGCAAGTGTAAAGTGTCTGCATGTCAAGGCAGCCACGTATGTGCCTGCAAGAACAATAACATGCCATGCACAGAAGCCTGCACTTGCATGGGAGGTGAACAATGCAAAAACCCAAACAAAGAACCTACCACAAGCAACTCAGAAGATGATGATGAGGAAGATTAATGATGACATTTTCGTGATTTTATACCACTTAGAGGATGATTCAGTAGCAAAATATGTGTTTATTTTAATAATACAACAAATAACAGTTATATGTTAACATTGTAATGTTCAGTGAATGACTATGGTTATGATACGCATTACGCAACCAGATTTGACCTGGTGAGATATTTTTGCTGAGATTACTTGTGGACTTTTGGTCATAACAGGAGTGGGGTTGATGATTTAAGGGGAAATGAAATCTATATTTTTCTGACTTTACTTAAGGATTGTCCAATTTTGTTTCTTGAAAAGATCATAAAGATATATCATATTACAACCATAAACGCATTTGAACAACATAAAGATGATATTGCATAATTACAGTAGAAAAGCGAAAACTACATATTTCAGCGATTTTGTGTGTTTTGGGTACAATACAAGGTATAAAAAAAAAAAATTTTTTAAATCATACTTGAACAGCACAACGAAAATCCCCTCATACTTCCCACTATCCTTTTAATTATAATGTTGAAGAATCCCTATTGGAAGAGCTGAAAAAACAAAAATACAAAGAAAAATCGTCAATTTCGAGCTTTACGCTACCCCCTTAATAGAAAAGTGGCTGCCATTTATTGTTTCTGCCACAATTTAACTGTACATCAGGGCTGGATTTGTTCTATAGATGTTCCCCAATTACCTGGAAGTGACAAACCAACTGTGTAGTGGGTGTTGCACGAAACTCATTTTCTAGGCCTCTCTTGAAAAATGCCTCCTGGACTACAACCCCCCCTGGCGTTAATTCAGCGATAGACCAGGATTCAAACCCAGGATCCCAAGCCGGCACCCGAACCGCTAAGCCAACACCAGGCTTGTTTGTGTGTGCAACACATTTCAAACTGTATTTCCCATGTGCACGCACATGCCTTCACATGTTATCAGAAGTAAATATATTGTGTAGATTACATCATTTGTGGATCTGATAAATTGCCAGTAACCATTTTGTAAAACTGAATTTGCAGCAACTAAATGAAGATGTCCAAATGTCACACACGTCCATGCCCGTGGGATTCCCACGGGTGACCCACTAGTAAATAATAATATACCACGTCCCAAGCAATAACTACAGCAAGTGAAAGAACACACATACAAAATACATACTAGACATTATCGTCGGGACGTCAGATAATACTATTATTGGCAGGTAGGGGCTGTGCTGCCAGGAACTGATTTGGGGGAAGAAGGGGAGTCGTCACATTCTGACAGGAGCCTGTCGAGACAAGTCCTAACTGCATCCTTGATCGCATCATACCCACTGCGTGGGGCGCCAGGTCAACACCTGCTCGGCGGCTTTGGGTGCAATAACCCTGACATTGGATAATATGTCCAGCGAGTTGCATTCACTGCACTCACAAAACATAGCTTTGTGGTTTGAGCTTGGCATGCTGGTAGAGCTCCTAATTGGTAATGCACGTCGACCATTGTATATTGAAGGCCTCTCTGAGCAGATATAAGTGTGTGGTGTCAATATCCTGGTGAAAGGTCTCGGTCAACGTCGAGGTGTGCACGTTGTACAGCAGTACCATCTCTTAATGGCACAACATATCTTGCCTCCCGTCAGGCAGAGCGGTGGAGTTCAGCACTAGATTCAGATGCCGTAATGCCGATAAGGCCAGAGCTCAACGTTGCCGGAGGTCAAGTGGATTAGGAATGGAGCTGTCCAAGTAGAAAAACGACGTGCAGCGTGCTCACAACTCCGGCTTTGTTGCTGCAGGTGATTTGTAAGTCTCTGTCCAGCAGGATAGTTGATAATCGTACTTTGATCTTAGTGGTGTTGATCTGTCGCCCAACTTTCGCCGCTGCTTATACCAAGTTGGTGAACATACGTTACGTGCTGGTGACTGAGGCCAAAAGAAGGGCAAAGTCATTCACGCATCAAAGAACTGACAATTGCTTCTCCAAATAGTGCCTACTCATTCTCCACCACAGTTGGAAACCAGTGTCATCAGTTGGGATGGTGGTGCAAAGCACCCAATCCAGGAGAAGGACAAAGAGGAAAGGACCCAACAACAACAACAACAACAGGCATTTTAAGGCCATTTTCCCTGCTAGAGCGTGGGTTAGCCTTGCGGTCCCCATGACAATCTTCTCCATTTTGCCCAATTTTCTGCATCCCCACTTGGAAACCCCTGTAATGAAAATGTATCTAAGTTTAACCCAGGTGTGATGCTCTCTCTAACCACTGAGAGGCGTTTATAAGAACTCGGAAGACTGCTGCTCCGAGACACTCCTGCAACATTTAATCTATGACATGTAGACTCGGATGGTGCGTATACGTAGATAATCTAGGCTTGCTTGCATCGATTGATATTACTGAACTTTCTCCATGATTCCATGATCCTGATATATATTGCATGATTGTATTTTTACAGGATGTTGCCAGAGATCAAATTGTCATTAAACCTACCTTCAGGACAATGTCGTGGAACTGATTTTCCATTACAATTAATGACAATTTGTCTCGCTGTCCAATCGAGAACAAGAGGCGAACGTGAGTGACATGGCGGGACACAGAATGATTCAGGTGCCACAATTTCCAGCCAACCCGCAAGCAGCGGATGCGGGCGCGGAGCTGACGCATTGGCTGAAAACCTTGGACAATCAATTCAAGGCCCAGGAAACCGCCGTCACTGATGAAACGAAATTAGAGGTGCTACAGGCAAAATTGCATCATAACGTTTACCGGGCTATCGAACAGTGCGTGACATTCGATGCCGCCGTGACAGAGCTAAAGCGAATTTACATCAAGAAACGAAGCGCGGTTTATTCCCGGCACCTGCTCGCCATACGGAAACAACAGCCCACGGAGACTCTGGATCATTTCGCGCAAGAGCTACGGCGTCTGCTGACTGACAGTGCGCCGGCGGTACGTACACATGAACAAGTTTGCGATGATCTTGTACGCGATTCTTTCGTCTCAGGACTCAGCTCCTCAGTAGTCAGACAAAGACTTCTTGAAGAAGCCGACTTGACGCTCGCTGAAGCACTACGGCTAGCTCACATCTATACCCAAGCACGGGAACAATCCGACGCGTATGAACACCCATACGTCACTGCGGGGACATCTCGGCAAGCTCGACCGGAGAGAGCTACCGCCGAGGACGCGGATGCAGCCACGGCATCTCTGCCAGAATCCCCGGCCGCTCCCGAGGAAGACCCTGATCCGGGCTTGACGGCCGCAGCAGCTGCGGGACCAAAGCCCGGACGAAACGCTACGTGCTATTTCTGCGGGAATCAACAACATCCCAGGTCTGTTTGCCCGGCTCGTGATGCGATATGTCATTTGTGCACAAAAACAGGGCATTTTGCAAAGGTTTGCCGAAGGGCGATGCGGGGCAAACGAACTCGCTCGACAATGAATGTGCTTATCGCCGAGCCAGCGGGCCGAGCAAAGAGCGGGGCGCCTCACCCGCCTTTGATGAGAATCGCACCTCCTCGTGGGCCCCTGGCTGTGTGCTCGACCTTGGTGGGATTCATCGCGCCGACAAAACAAGTGGCGCAAACACGACGGAACGCGGAGCGATCGTCCTTGGCCGGCATCCTCCAGCGCCCCTGCCAACTTCCCGGTTCGGCCATCCGAACGTCTAATGTTGGCTTTGAAACTCCGCGCGAGACACGAGCGCCATCCGAAGGCTGCTCGTACGAACTACAAGCTCCTGCTTCGGCATGGAAAACTCTAGCTGGCTTTGAAGCTCCGCGCGTGACACGAGCGCCATCCGGAGGCTGCTCGTACAAACTACAAGCTACTGTGGCATGGAAAACTTTAGCTGGGGTTGGATCCACACGCGAGGCACGATCATCTCGCCTGGATGGCTCGATACCTGCAGGACCACCTGGCCTGGCTTGGGCTATTATCCCGCTTATGATCGAGGGAATTTTTGCTAGAGCTTTGATCGATACAGGGTCTACTGATAGTTATGTTGATTATCGGCTGGTGCAAAAACATGGATGGCCGATCCTTGGGACAAGACGTCGGATCTTTATGGCCTCTCAAGGGCTTAGGCTCAGCACAAAAGGGGAATGTCAATTGAAGCTTGTGATAAAGGGACGAATATTTCCAGATGTGCATCTGATGGTCTTACCAGCATTATGTGCAGATGTTTTGCTAGGACATGATTTTCCTAAGCGACATGGACGGTTGGAAATGGAATTTGGTGGCACTGACACGTTTGCTGTGTGTGCTCTTGCTGGGATGGAAATTGAGCCGCTGTTGCTGTTCCCCAATATGACCACAGACTGCACACCTGTGGCGGTTAAATCGCGACGCTACTCACGAGCTGACGCACAATTCATCGCGGAAGAAACGGCCCAGCTATTAAAGGAAGGTATCATAGAACCTAGTCGGTCGCCATGGCGGGCCCAGGTCCTGGTGGTACGAAGTGAAGCGCATCGCAAATGCATGGTAATCGACTATTCGCAGACGATTAATCGATTTACACAGCTGGATGCCTACCTCCTACCGGGGATGGACTCCCTGGTTCGACAGGTGGCCCAGTACTCGGTCTATAGCACTCTCGATCTGCGTAGTGCGTATCATCAAATCCCCATCTCCGAGGGCGACCGTATCTATACTGCGTTTGAATCGGGTCAAAGGTTATACCAGTTCACCCGGCTACCTTTTGGGGTCACGAACGGGGTCGCGTGTTTTCAGAGGGCTATGGACAACCTCATCGCTAAGGAGAACTTGACCGATGTCTTTGTATATCTGGACAATCTTACGGTTTGCGGGCATGACCAGGAGCATCATGATGCAAATCTGAAGCACTTCCTCGAGGTCGCGCGGAGGTATCGCTTAACCATGAATGAGGCTAAGTGTCGTTACTTCGTGCGCACGATAGATCTTCTGGGGTACACCGTGACCCTTGACTCTGTTGCTCCGGATAAGGAGCGTCTGCGACCCTTGCTCGACATGGCCCCGCCCTGCGATCGAGCTTCGCTGAAGCGTGCTCTCCAGCTGTTCGCCCATTATTCTAAGTGGGTGCAAAATTTCTCCACGAAACTCCGCCCACTTGTGGACTGCGAAGCGTTCCCCATGAGCCTTGACACCAAGGCTGCTTTTCATGGCCTTAAGTCCGACATCGGTGGGGCCGCTGTGGTGACGATTGACGATAACAAATCTTTCGTTTTGGAAAGTGATGCCTCAGATCATGCGATAGCAGCGACTCTCTCCCGGGGGGGGGGGGGGGGCTGGCGCCCTGTGGCTTTCTGTTCGCGGACTCTCACCTCCGCTCAGCGGAGACATTCATCTGTCGAAAAGGAAGCGTACGCGATCGTCGAGTCGATTCGGCGTTGGCGTCCCTACTTGCTCGGACGATGCTTCCAAATCATCACGGACCAGCAGAGCGGTGCGTTTATGTATGACACCCTGCATGCTCAATGCATTAATAATGAGAAAATCACTCGCTAGCGCATCGAACTCGCCGATTTCTGCTACACCATCAAATATCGCCCGGGGAGGGATAACCTGGTTGACGACGCCTTATCGCGGCCGGCAACGTGTGCGGGCCTCATATCTATGGAGGGTCTGCGCGCTTTGCACGACACTCTGTGTCATCCTGGGGTGACACGTTTCGCTCATTTTGTGCATTGTCGTATTCTGCCATACTCGGTTGAGGACATTCGCCAGGTCTGTCGTGACTGTACTGTATGTGCTGAACTCAAACCGCGTTTTTACAACCCTCCCATGGGGACGCTGGTCAGATCTATTAGGCCGTGGGAAAGATTGGCGATGGATTTCAAAGGGCCGCTGCCGGCGTCGGGTAACTCTCGTTATCTGCTCACTATAGTTGATGAGTACTCGCGATTCCCTTTCGCTTTCACGTGCGCAGATATGACGGCCGCCACGGTTATACGGTGTCTGCAGAACTTGTTTTCTATGTTTGGGAATCCGGCCAACGTGCATACCGATCGAGGTGCAGTGTTCCTGTCCCAGGAAGTGAGGAGCTTCTTACTTCAGCATAATGTCGCTTCTAGCTATACCACCCCGTATAGACCACAGGCGAATGGGCAGGTCGAACGCTTCAATCGGATTATATGGAGGGCCGTCACGCTAAGCCTTAGGTCCCTCGGCCGGCGCCTAGATGAATGGGCTTGGTCGTTACCTGCGGCGCTGAACTCAATCAGGGCTTTACAATGTATGGCCACCAACCAGACTCCTCACGAACGGATGTTTCATCACCCAAGGAGCTCGGGTAGTATCCGATCTTTACCTAGTTGGCTCGCTGAGCCGGGGCCGGCCTACCTCAAACGTGCGGTTCGCACGAGCAAGTATGATCCACTAGTAGATAAGGTGCAGGTACTCCAGGCTAATCCCGAGCATGCTCGCGTGTTGATGGCTGATGGACGCGAGTCCACTGTCTCCGTACGCCACCTGGCCCCTCGCGGGGCCATCGACCCTTACGGGGACATCGACGAACCGATTTACGAGTCTATGGACTCTCCCGTGGCTCCGCCTATGGAGCATCTGCCGTCCCTCCCGTCGCCAAATACACCCCTGCCTGTAGGCACTGTGGTGCCCCCTCCGACGCCTGCCTCAGGCGGCTACTCTGATGCGGGGGACTCCGGGCTTGGGGATGTAGTACCCGGTAGTTTCCGGACCCGTGCTGGCAGGGAAATTCGCTGCCCTGATCGCTACGGATGGACCGACTGACATGGACTGACATCGCTACTCTACTAATGCTGCTGCGTGCTTGATTCCTGCCTAGCGGAAGTGTAGTTCTAACGGCGGGGAGAATGTTATGAAAATGTATCGAAGTTGAACCCAGGTGTGATGCTCTCTCTAACCACTGAGAGGCGTCGAAAAGAACTCGGACGACAGCTGCTCCGAGAAACTCCTGCGACATTTAATCTATGACATGTAGACTCGGATGGTGCGTATACGTAGATAATCTAGGCTTGCTTGCATTGATTGATATTACTGAACTTTCTCCATGATTCCATGATCCTGATATATATTGCATGATTGTATTTTTACAGGATGTTGCCAGACATCAAATTGTCATTAAATCTATCTTCAGGACAATGTCGTGGAACTGATTTTCCATTACAACCCCCCTGCCCGCATTTCTTCTTCCACCACCTTTCGCCAAGTCTTTCTCAGTCTTCCCCCTCCTCTACTTCCTTCTACATTCATTTCCATCACTCTTCTCAACCAGTTACTTTCATCCTTCTTCAACACATGACCAAACCATCTCAACCTGTTTCTCTTCACAGCATCCATCACAGGCTCTATTCCCATCATCTTTCGCAATTCATCATTTGTCTTCCTCTCTCTCAACGATACTCCACACATCCACCGAACCATTCGCATTTCCACCCTTTCCAGCCTTCGTTGCTGCTCTACATTCATTACCCATGTCTCGCTCCCATAAATCATAACACTTCTCACACATGCAGCATACACCTTTCCCTTCAGCTTCAACGACACTGCCCTCCTCGTCAGCACGCCACTCAGTCCCTGAAACTTCTTCCATGCACATCTCAATCGAGCAACTGTTGCCGAGTCTGATCCACCTTCTCCATTCAGCATGTCTCCTAGGAAGGAAAATGTTTTGACACCTTCCAGCTTCACGTCATCTCCAAGATCCAACTCAACATTTCCTCCATCTGCAGCTCCCTCTGTGCACACGTTACACTTGAATGTAGCTGCCACACTGGTTAATGACCCTGTCAGACCACTACATTTTTGATGAACCCACTCAGCGCACATTGTACATTGAATTGAGTTCACTCCGACACCCTTCCTGCACACGGCCACTTTCCAGTTCTTTCCACCTCACCACATGCTTTACCACTTGCCATCACCTTCGTTTTTCTGATATTCACCTTCAGACCTTTTGTCTCCATACATTCCTTCCACTTGTTCATCTTTTCCTTCAGTCCATCCATACTTTCCACAATCAACACCAGATCATCTGAATACAACTCCCACGGTAAACCGTCCTTTACGTTCTGAGCCAGCACCTCCAACACAGCTACAAATAGGAGTGGACTTAGTACCGACCCCTGATGCATTCCCACCTTCACCTCAAACTCACCACTGTTCTTGTTCTTTGTCCTTACAGCTGTGCGCGCTCTCACGTACATTGCCATCACGACTCTGATCACCCATTCCTCCACTCCTAACTTCCTCAATGCCCATGTCACGACTTCCCGTGGAACCCTATTGAATGCTTTCTCCAGATCAACAAACCCAAGAAACAACTTCTTCCTCTTCTCCGTGTACTTCTCCTGCAACTGCCTTAAAGTGCGTCTGTCATTCCTCTTCCTGGCATAAATCCAAACTGCATTTCGTCGATCTTCACTTTCTTCCTTGTCCTCTTCTCCAATACCCTTTCCAATACCTTCATTCCATGCTGCATTAACTTTATCGCTCTATACGAGCCACAGTCCAGAGGGTCACCTTTCCCCTTGTATAGAGGGACGAGGGTACTCGGTTCCCAATCCACTGGAATGCGGCCTTCTTTCACCACCAGATTACAGATCTCTGTCATTCTCTTCACACCCCAACTTCCCGCTGCCTTCAACATATCTCTCACAACTCCCGTTGGCCCTCCCGCTTTTCTACTCTTCATTGCTTTTATCGCTACCTCAACTTCCTTCTCAATTATCTTCTCTGCCAGTCATAAAACTGGGTTACTCTCGATGTTGCCGTCCCATTCATTCTCTGCATTCAACAGCCTTTCCATACATCTCTTCCATCTTCCTTTAATTCCATCTGGGTCCACAACGATTTGTCGCACTTCATCCTTCAAGCAACTCATCCCCATCACATCACACCTCTCTTTCGCTATCTGCTTTGCAATCCTGAATACCGCTCTCTGACCCTCTTCCAAATCCAAACGTTCTCCGAACATTTTCCTACATGCCTCCTGCGCCTTTGCTACATCTTTATTTGCAGCATTCTTGGCTGCCTTATAACTTTCATGCTCTGCCTTTTCTGCCCCCGTACCCTTCGCCTTCTGCCACTCCTTGAACTTCTTCCTCTTCTCGTCAATCCTCTTTCCAACTTCATCATCCCACCACCATGATAACAAGTGCCTCGGTGGTCCTTTAATCCATCCACATACCTCACCAACGGCTCCCAACAGACTATCTTTCATTGACATCCAACCACTTTCAAGCTCAACCACATCATCCTCTACCATACTCAGCCTCTCTTTTAATGCCTCCCTCACTGTCACCTCTTTCAACCTCCACACCTTCATTCTCGGTTGGTACTTCATCCACTGAGCTCTCCTCACACCTTTCACCCTTGTGTCGTAGACAAGCAAGTGGTGCTGTGAAACAGCCTCCTCCCCCGGGATCACCTTTGTGTCCTGGAGGTGCCCCCTATCTCGCCTACGCACCATCAGGTAGTCAACGGTTGTCGTCGACCCACCTGACATGTATGTAACAAGCTTATTATCCTCTTTCTGGAACTGAGTATTACAAATCAACAAACCAGCTCCATCAGCAAACTCCAAAATCCTTTCACCTTCTACATTCCTCACACCATATCCATAACCCCCATGAACTTCCTCAAAACCGTCTATACTCCTTCCCACATGTCCATTTAGGTCTCCTCCTACCACAACAACTTCCTCATCTTTCACATTTTCCATCAGCTTCTCCATCGCACACCAGAACTTGTCCCACTCTTCATCGCTCCGATCGACCTGCGGAGCATATCCCGAGATGACGTTCACTAAGAGCTTTCCAATCATCATTTTCACCATCAACAACCTTTCACTCACTCTCGTCACACTCACCACACTGTCTACAAACTCCTCAGAAAACAGGACACCAACACCATGCACGCCTTCCGGGCACCCTTGCCACACAAACTTGTATGTTTGAGGAGGTATGCACAATGAATGAATATGAATGATCGTTTTAAGGCCATTTTCCCCGCTAGAGCGGGGTTTAGCCTTGCGGGCCCCATTACAATCATGGTTCCCTGTTTGAGGCAATGTTTTTTTATGGCCGGATGCCCTTCCTGACGCCAACCCTTGGTCACGCTCTTACGATGCGCAGGGATACGGTGTACCTATTATAAACTGGGGTACACACCGGGATCATTCATCTCAGCAAGCTGGTACTCAATTTGCCGACCTCGGAAGGATGACAGGCTGAGTCAACCCCCCTGGCGTTAATTCAGCGATCGACCGGGATTCAAACCCAGGATCCTAGGATCCCAAGCCGGCACCCTAACCGCTAAGCCAACACCACCATGCACACTCACCCCTAAACTATCTAGCCTGGATTTGAATCTTTGCCCAGCTAGAAAAACGGCCTGGAAGCTAGGATTGGAACGTGGGGCCTGACTGCAGGTGTGCTGCGGATAATCCTCCATATGGAGCCTGATGGTGGTGTTGTGAAGTGTTCTCAGTCCAAGGAATACCACTGAGCTGTAGTTTCAGGCTGGTTAGGTCACCAGACCCTAGAGGAGTACAAGACTTCTAGGGCACAGAGGTGGTCCCTCTCAGGAACCTGTAATACTGTGACAAGAGCACAACTAGAGAGAGGTGTCACTGTACCACACCTTATTGGCAGCATTGCCAAAGATCAGGAAGGGCTTGGGGTGTCGAAGGTTAGACAATTTTCAGTAAACAAGGACTCGTTATAGTGAAGTTTTCCTGTGGTTATGTATACCAAGAGAGGCGGTACAGTCGGTGCTCAAGCCTATGTTGGAAAGGGTATTTCGTACCTATCCTCTCTCCATGTAACCAAGCAAGGTCCAGGCAAGACAAAAAGGGTCAATGTGGATGTGTCGCGGTAGGTGTACGGGGCGAAGACCCCCTACCTCCTCTGACCACCCCCAAAACTCGTGGTCTGCGCTCTGAGTGCCATCATGTGATGACAAAGGACCCATTGGTGGCCTGAAAGGCGGTGAGTCATTGTCTTGGGTGGCACCGGTGACAACGCCCCATACCCATGATGTCACCATGGCAGCGGTGACGTTCCACCTTCTTGGCCAGCTCCAGGTCATGAGGGAAGGACGAGTGAGGGAGCGAGGTGTGGCTGTGCAGTAGGGTATACAAGGCCGTGCACAGATACTCCACTAGTCAGAAATCAGTCAGTAGGAGACCAGAGAACCAGCGAGTGTTACTGGAGGGTTGTTGTTGTTTGAGAGTTGTAATTACTGTGGAGTTTTGGATGGTGCCTGGAGAGCAGTATGGAAGAAACTATTTTTTTTGCGAGAGAGCTTACTCATGCATCCCTAGATGTTCTGCCATGGTGTCAAAACTGGAGACCTACACACCATGTACTCTTGAAGTCCTTGCCTGGTCCCCTCTGTGCATGAGTGGTTGTGTGTGTATGGCTCCTTATGTTTCTGTATTTCTGCAATAAGTGTGTATTTGTGAATGCAATGTTATGGCTCATAGAAGCGCTAGAACACAGAACGGATCAGGATGCAACAAAACATGAGGAACAGTAGAAAGAGAGGAGGGGAACAACAACAGCAAGGTTGAGGAACAAAATATAGGGAGACTTGGAGAAATAAAGGATGTGGGGAGGAAAATCGAGGGGTAGAGGAGGATGCACGGGATGGACAAGGTGGATACAGAATAAAACTCCCTGGAATGAAAGAATGGAAATTTGGAAAGAGGTTGGCTTGGAGTGCATTAATGGGGGTAGAAAAGATTGTGTTTTTTGAATGGGAATGATCTGAGATGATGGTGAGCAGCTGATGATTGGCAGTAAGCCGATAGGTCTGCAGTTAAGGGGATCGAGTTTTGCACCTTGTTACCTTCGCAAAAGCGGAAGGTTATGTTTTGATCGCTGTGTATTTATTTGTATGTCTGTGTGTGTGTGTGTATGTTATTCGCATAACTCAAAAAGTATTCAACCGATTCGCATGAAATTTGGTGGGATGATAGGTTATTATCCGGGAACCATTTGATTAGATTTTGGAATCGATCGGGTCAAAGGTCAAGGTCAAGGTCATGAAAAGGTCAAAATCGTCTTTTTACCATAGCGCGGTCAATTTGTGTCCAATTTGTATGAAACTAATGCCAAAATGCTTTGCTACACAGATCTTGTAGTCTTTTATTTTGGCAACAAAAGTAGCTGCGGCGAAGGTATGCGCTCTACCGAGTGCCCGTTCTAGTTTATGTAATGTGGTGACGTTGGCTGACATCCAACCAGATGAAAGATGACCTTGGGCAAATGATAGGGTCAAAAGGGCAGAAAGAGGATGCACAGGAGCAGTAGAGAAGGTTTTCAGGGCATGTGAGATGATGCCATCCGGCTCAGTAGCAAAGTCAAAGTCGTGGTTTGCCAGAAACTTGCACTTTATTAGGTGGAAAAGACAGAATCCAGGAGTAGTTGGGTACAACTTGGAAGAGTGGGTGCAGAGAGTGTTTGAGAACACAAGATTTGGAAGTATACACAGAATTGAGGTATTCGGCCTTTTAACGAGCAGAGTAGGCTGTGGTGCCATTTGAAGAGAGGGAAGGGACGGAAGGGGAACAAACTCCAGAGACAGACTTAAAAAGGCACCACCTGGTTTTAGAGGAGGGAGACAAGTTTGAAAGTTAAATCTTGAGGTTGGACAGATGTTGTTTTCTGACTCTCCTGAGAATGGACACACTTGTTGTGGGCTTTTTGGAATGATCTGAGATTGCCTTCAGTCATGTTTGAATCCCAAGAAGAGAAAACCAGTCATATCAAGGAAATGGCCTTACATGGAATTCAGTGTACCATTGGCAAGAAGGGTAGGACAGCTGAAGATAAGATAGGATTAATCTGTGCTTAAGAGACAGCAGGTTTCTATGGAAGAATTCAGAGGTTGATTTAATATCAGGGCAGTAGATGTTGGAGACCACTCCTGAAGAGAGATGGCTGCTTGCAGTCCCTGCCAATCCGCCTGAACAAACGGCCAGACTCGCCGGCAATGAGGCAGCTCTCTGAGAATAACCAGAGATGGTGACTCTTACAAACACAAGATTGTATGAACCAACTTGGGCAGAGGAAGAGCAGGAGATATTTGCAGCGAAGTTTGTCATCAAGTCCAGAAGGAGGATTTGCCATGGGGAGAAATCCGAGTGAGAAAGTTGACAGATCGAGTCAGTCCTTTGCTTTGCTGAAGCGCCACAGCTGGTGAGAGAGGTACCAACAACTAGTGAAATTGGAATGGTAACAATAGAAAGGAGAACGGAACTCGGTAGAGCACATACCTCACCTCCACTAGGCTGAACAGTTTACGTTTTGTTTCCCACTAATAGGCTGGATCCGGATCCGGACTTTCACCAAAATTGAATCAATTCGCCCTTGTCACACACCCAACCTGTCCACCACGTTGGCCCGAATCCATCCATTTCTCCAATAGGTTTTCAGACCTATTTCTCAATGGTCAAGAATCACTTTAAAAATTCCAGTATCCAGATCCTGACCAAAAATGCTCGTTGCTGTCCTTGGCCGGTCACCTACATACACTAAAAAATTCACCTACTTACCTAAACCTACCTCCTTCAAATTCCAATTTCTTTCCTGAAAGTCCTAATAGTGGCCATCTTGTTTATCCCGTGTACCCCACCCCAGCCCTCTCCCTTCCACAGATCTGCCGATGTCCCTGTTCTCTATTGTTGTTGTACTTCCCTCTCTCTCCCCCTCTAGTCTCCCGCTCCATTTATTATATGTTTTACGTGCTACCTCTTACACGAGCCTCGACTGGGTATCCAAAAAAGTAAAAATAAAAAGTACATCCCTGTTACACAAGAACAGTATTCAAGCTTTTCGTCCTTCCCCAACAAACGGTGTACCCATGGTGAGACCTATGACGGTCTACAAATAACTATCCAAGATCAAATGCGGAAGAGTTGTGGGACGAATGGCATCTCTCCTAGAGTTATACAGGAGTTCTCCTTGGAACTAGGCATTCCTCTTTGTGACATCAACGCCTCACATGAACAAGGTGTTGTTCCCAGTCAATGGAAGAAATCAATAGTTGTTCCTTTATCTAAACAGTCACCACCAACAACCATTCAGTGTCTCGGATAGGGTAACATTCGATGTTATGTCAGTTACAACAATTTGGATGGTAATTCAGCAGAGCTGGAATCTCCAGGATCTCTCAGATGTTTATGCATCAAATGAGTATGAATGAAGTAAAAAAAAAAAATCAGCAGTAGCACTCTAATAAACTAGAACGGCACTTAGTACGTTGTGGTGAACAATGTACGTTTTGTATCTCAGAGTAGACCAGAAAATCACAATACAGAATCACATTTAATCAAAATCAATCACAGGAATCACCATAGGTCCAGTCTTTCATACCCTGATCGACCCCTCGTTTTTGGCCACATCATTCAATGGTGAAGAATCACTTAAAAACTTCTACTGGCTGGATCCGGATGTTCACCAAAATTGAATCGATTATTCCTTGCCAGACACACAACCTCTCCACCAAGTTTCGTCCAAATCCGTCCACAACTTTTTGAGATATACTGCTATGTATCGTTTTTGGCCCTATCGGCCAATGGTGAAGACAACAACAACCCAACAACAGGCATTTAAAGGCCATTTTCCCTGCTAGAGCGGGGGTTAGCCTTGCGGTCCCCATGGCAATCTTCTCCATCTTGCCCGATATCTTCAATGGTGAAGAATCATTTAAAAATTTCTAGTAGCCGGGTCCGAATCCGGATCTCACCAATATCGAATAATTTCGTCATTATCACATACGCTACATCTCTGCCACATTTTGTCCGAATACGTCCACAGCTTTTTGAGATATCTTGTTCACAAACGGACAGACAGACAAACAAACAAACAAACAGACAGACAGACAGACAGGAGTGAAAACATAACCTCCATCCACCTTTGGTGATGGAGGTAAAAAACACAGGTTGCCTAGAATTTTGAAAAATAGATGGGAAAAATTGTCAGAATGTTACATCTGTTCGAGTGGAATTGTCCTGCCATGGTGCTGCACCTGCAGTGTGTGATGGTTCTCAAAGCACCTTCACCTTCAAACAAGGACAAGGTTAGCTGCGCGATCTGCGTTTAAGTTGCGGATGTTAAAAATCTCTCACTCTAAGAAATAAAAAAACCAAAACCAGTTTGCTATTGAGTGCCCATGTCATGGCGACAGTGACAGAGAGGCGCAGTATTGAAGGTGTGGGAAGGATGTTTCAAAGAGCTGTTGAACCGGGAAGGAAGCAATGGCGAGCTGGAGCTACCGAGTTATGTGGAGGGGAAGTGAAGTTGGTGGAGATCACGGAAGAGGAAGTGCAGACGGCATTGAGGAGAGTGAAAAGGGAAGGGCACCAGGCATTGATGAAGCGTGTACAAAGATGATAATTACAGTGGCAGAGATCATGGTCAGGTGGATGAAGAGGCTGTTGAATGTATGTATGAAAAAGGGGTCGATTCCATAGGATTGGAGGACAGGGGAGAGTGGAGGAGCATTGTGGTCAAGGCAGGGCAGGAGCTCGGTACCATTGGACCTCGTCCCATTATAAAGGGAAGAGGAGGAGGAGAAGAAGATCATACCCAAAGACCCTGGCGAGAGATTAAATTGGCTCGGGTAAGGGATGCAAAATGTACATTGTCATTCGATGACGCCATTTTCGAAGCTTTCATGAGAGCCGCCTTTTGGTGGATCACATTGAGTGCAAGCATCATATGGCTGAGCAATAGTGATATACAGGAAGTACTGCACGACATAAAAACAAGCAAGAATTGTTCATTCTTACAAGTGAACAAGTAATTAAATACCATCAGTACCTGTGGCTTCTCATCTTCTCGATCCTCTCGATCTTCATCCTTTTCCACTTGCACTTGCCTCTAAGCAATGGACATGAAAACATGTATGTTTGCCATTCCAAACTTATATTTCACTTTCACAAATATCCTACAAACGTCAATGAGCAACCACGGTTGTGGATAAAAGACAGGGGATAAAATTCCAACATTAGCCAATTGGAATAAAGAGCTTTGAGCTGATTACAAGGACCTGCAATTTGTTTTGAAACGGTCAAATCGACGATAAAACATCGTTGGAGCTGCGATTCATTCAGACACACAAATGTGTTTCATAAATCCATGGAATTTTTATTATTATATATATAGATTCGGTCCAAATGACCTAGTTTTGCAAAGCCTTCATACGTCCAATGGTGTGTATGCATCGCCATTCCGATTTAAATACACGCCGTGCAACAAAAATCAACTGACGCTGCAACGACGGCTCAACATGCAACGAACATGCATCTGCACTCCAAGTTCCAAGAATTTCTTGAAAAACACCAAAAAAACGACACCAATCTGCAGCAACACCTTGCATTTCTCAGTACAAGTTGCAGTACACCTCGAGTAGTTTACAAGAAAATATGGCCAGTTAATGCAAACGGTCAAATCTCCGATAAAACATTTTAACCTTAAAAATGACACCTTAGGAATGAAGCATGACTTTATACTCACCCACGTTTCCTCATTTACCATTTTGCTTTACTCCAAATGTACAGCTCGCATTGCCTCAAACATTATAAGATCCTAAAACATGGGGGCAATACCCCTGGGTGCTCACCTGGTACAACAAC
Organism: Myxine glutinosa; assembly: GCF_964187855.1. Classification (NCBI taxonomy): domain Eukaryota; kingdom Metazoa; phylum Chordata; class Myxini; order Myxiniformes; family Myxinidae; genus Myxine; species Myxine glutinosa. The sequence goes on from NC_136266.1 coordinate 188,881,249, forward strand.
GCAGTATCCCACACTAACTAAAGGTGTTTTAAACCACATTACGGCATTTTTAACCAATTTCAATGGTTCATAGAAGACAGGGCGGCATGCACAATCATAGCAACGTAATCATGAGACTTTAGAGGGCAGCATGTACACCAGATATTTGATAAAAATCGTCATTTACACACCACATTCTCTCAAAGAGTTTGAGTTGGCTGGAAAGAGAGTAACAGTGAAAATCACGTTTTACCCGCGGCTTACACTAAGTGCTCTGAACATTGCTACAGCATCTGTACTGCACAAATCATTCTTTATCTTTGATTTCCTCGTTTTGTAAATTGCCAAATTTGCTTGGGAAATGAAAAAGTTTAAAAGAATTTTTTGTTGGATGTTAAAGGGGCCACTTGGACCAAAAATGAAAATTGGAAAACTGAAACCAAGAAAGATGCGCAAATAGCACTTTCAACAAAATAAAAAGAGGAGTTAAACGATTGCATCAAATATATGCATGGGACAAGGTTTCACTCTGTCCACAACAAAAGGGACACTGATCACTTATGGGACAAGGTTTCATTCTGTCCACAAAAGGGACACTGATCACTTATGGGACAAGGTTTTACTCTGTCCACAAAAGGGACACTGCTCACTTATGGGACAAGGTTTTACTCTGTCCACAAAAGGGACACTGCTCACTCATGGGACAAGGTTTTATTCTGTCCACAAAAGGGACACTGATCAGTGATCACTCATGGGACAAGGTTTCATTCTGTCCACAAAAGGGACACTGCTCACTTATGGGACAAGGTTTTACTCTGTCCACAAAAGGGACACTGCTCACTCATGGGACAAGGTTTTATTCTGTCCACAAAAGGGCCACTGATCACTCATGGGACAAGGTTTCATTCTGTCCACAAAAGGGACACTGCTCACTTATCGCTTGTGAAAAGCAGTGAATAAGAGAGTTTGTGGGTATTGTCCAATGTGCGATTCTCCATTGGAGATCACCAGCACGTTTTTTTATAATACCATCCCAAGTTTGGGGAGAAAGGAGGCGTGTGTGGCAGGACTGCAGACCACCTGCAAGGTGCTTGGGTGGACAAGGAGGGAAAAGGAGCTTTTAAGCATTGGAGATACAAGGTTTTACGGTTATCACTGGAAGAGGAAAAGGAGCGGCCAAAATTTGTCTCCAAGATTTCAGAGGCAGACAAAAGAAGGTTTGGGAAAGGAGAGAGGCTCGGCTCAGACGGAGGTACAGGACGAACCAACCAAGGTTGGGAGGTACCGTAGGCACAAAGCACCACCCTTAGACACCTGTCTATTTGGCGAGATGACCTAACGCCAGTCGCTGAGGCAATAGCAGCAACACTTAGCCACTTATCATTTGCATTGTTTTTAAGGTGGCACACTTTAGTTGTTGATGCATCAACAAACTTTTGAATGAAGGCCCTGCTGTTATCCAAACCTTCAAAAAGTGAGTTGTAAAACAGTGGCTCGTTAAAAAAACATGTATCTCTCATACATAGTACGATCGCGATGGCTTGTCAAAGCTTGCCATACATTTAACAATCTTCGATAGAAAGAAGGGGGTGAAGATAAATCAAACTTGGTCAAGTCCATTAGGAAAAGCTCCTTAGCATGACCGAAATTCTCAAAACGACCCAAAATGCAGTATGCAAGTTGCCTCCAAAGCACAAAATGCAGCATGCAAGTTGCCTCCAAAGCACAAAATACAACATGCAAGTTGCCTCCAAGGCACAAAATGCAACATGCAAGTTGCCTCCAAGGCACAAAATGCAGCATGCAAGTTGCCTCCAAGGCACAAAATGCAGCATGCAAGTTGCCTCCAAAGCACAAAATACAACATGCAAGTTGCCTCCAAGGCACAAAATGCAGCATGCAAGTTGCCTCCAAGGCACAAAATGCAGCATGCAAGTTGCCTCCAAAGCACAAAATGCAGCATGCAAGTTGCCTCCAAGGCAAAAATGCAGCATGCAAGTTGCCTCCAAAGCACAAAATGCAGCATGCAAGTTGCCTCCAAGGCACAAAATGCAGCATGCAAGTTGCCTCCAAAGCACAAAATACAACATGCAAGTTGCCTCCAAGGCAAAAATGCAGCATGCAAGTTGCCTCCAAAGCACAAAATGCAGCATGCAAGTTGCCTCCAAGGCACAAAATGCAGCATGCAAGTTGCCTCCAAGGCACAAAATGCAGCATGCAAGTTGCCTCCAAGGCACAAAATGCAGCATGCAAGTTGCCTCCAAAGCACAAAATGCAGCATGCAAGTTGCCTCCAAGGCACAAAATGCAGCATGCAAGTTGCCTCCAAAGCACAAAATACAACATGCGAGTTGCCTCCAAGGCAAAAATGCAGCATGCAAGTTGCCTCCAAAGCACAAAATGCAGCATGCAAGTTGCCTCCAAGGCACAAAATGCAGCATGCAAGTTGCCTCCAAAGCACAAAATACAACATGCAAGTTGCCTCCAAGGCAAAAATGCAGCATGCAAGTTGCCTCCAAAGCACAAAATGCAGCATGCAAGTTACCTCCAAGGCACAAAATGCAGCATGCAAGTTGCCTCCAAGGCACAAAATGCAGCATGCAAGTTGCCTCCAAGGCACAATATGCAGCATGCAAGTTGCCTCCAAGGCACAAAATGCAGCATGCAAGTTGCCTCCAAGGCACAAAATGCAGCATGCAAGTTGCCTCCAAGGCACAAAATGCAGCATGCAAGTTGCCTCCAAGGCACAAAATGCAGCATGCAAGTTGCCTCCAAAGCACAAAATGCAGCATGCAAGTTGCCTCCAAGGCACAAAATGCAGCATGCAAGTTGCCTCCAAGGCACAAAATGCAGCATGCAGGTTGCCTCCAAGGCACATAATGCAGCATGCAAGTTGCCTCCAAGGCACAAAATGCAGCATGCAAGTTGCCTCCAAGGCACAAAATGCAGCATGCAAGTTGCCTCCAAGGCACAAAATGCAGCATGCAAGTTGCCTCCAAGACACAAAATGCAGCATGCAAGTTGCCTCCAAAGCACAAAATTCAGCATGCAAGTTGCCTCCAAGGCACAAAATTCAGCATGCAAGTTGCCTCCAAGGCACAAAATGCAGCATGCAAGTTGCCTCCAAGGCACAAAATGCAGCATGCAAGTTGCCTCCAAAGCACAAAATACAACATGCAAGTTGCCTCCAAGGCACAAAATGCAACATGCAAGTTGCCTCCAAGGCACAAAATGCAGCATGCAAGTTGCCTCCAAGGCACAAAATGCAGCATGCAAGTTGCCTCCAAAGCACAAAATACAACATGCAAGTTGCCTCCAAGGCACAAAATGCAGCATGCAAGTTGCCTCCAAGGCACAAAATGCAGCATGCAAGTTGCCTCCAAAGCACAAAATGCAGCATGCAAGTTGCCTCCAAGGCAAAAATGCAGCATGCAAGTTGCCTCCAAAGCACAAAATGCAGCATGCAAGTTGCCTCCAAGGCACAAAATGCAGCATGCAAGTTGCCTCCAAGGCACAAAATGCAGCATGCAAGTTGCCTCCAAGGCACAAAATGCAGCATGCAAGTTGCCTCCAAGGCACAAAATGCAGCATGCAAGTTGCCTCCAAAGCACAAAATGCAGCATGCAAGTTGCCTCCAAGGCACAAAATGCAGCATGCAAGTTGCCTCCAAAGCACAAAATGCAGCATGCAAGTTGCCTCCAAGGCACAAAATGCAGCATGCAAGTTGCCTCCAAGGCACAAAATGCAGCATGCAAGTTGCCTCCAAGGCACAAAATACAGCATGCAAGTTGCCTCCAAGGCACAAAATACAGCATGCAAGTTGCCTCCAAGGCACAAAATGCAGCATGCAAGTTGCCTCCAAGGCACAAAATGCAGCATGCAAGTTGCCTCCAAAGCAAAAAATGCAGCATGCAAGTTGCCTCCAAGGCACAAAATGCAGCATGCAAGTTGCCTCCAAAGCACAAAATGCAGCATGCAAGTTGCCTCCAAGGCACAAAATGCAGCATGCAAGTTGCCTCCAAGGCACAAAATGCAGCATGCAAGTTGCCTCCAAGGCACAAAATGCAGCATGCAAGTTGCCTCCAAGGCACAAAATGCAGCATGCAAGTTGCCTCCAAGGCACAAAATGCAGCATGCAAGTTGCCTCCAAGGCACAAAATGCAGCATGCAAGTTGCCTCCAAGGCACAAAATGCAGCATGCAAGTTACCTCCAAGGCACAAAATGCAGCATGCAAGTTGCCTCCAAGGCACAAAATGCAGCATGCAAGTTGCCTCCAAGGCACAATATGCAGCATGCAAGTTGCCTCCAAGGCACAAAATGCAGCATGCAAGTTGCCGCCAAGGCACAAAATGCAGCATGCAAGTTGCCTCCAAGGCACAAAATGCAGCATGCAAGTTGCCTCCAAGGCACAAAATGCAGCATGCAAGTTGCCTCCAAAGCACAAAATGCAGCATGCAAGTTGCCTCCAAGGCACAAAATGCAGCATGCAAGTTGCCTCCAAGGCACAAAATGCAGCATGCAGGTTGCCTCCAAGGCACAAAATGCAGCATGCAAGTTGCCTCCAAGGCACAAAATGCAGCATGCAAGTTGCCTCCAAGGCACAAAATGCAGCATGCAAGTTGCCTCCAAGGCACAAAATGCAGCATGCAAGTTGCCTCCAAGACACAAAATGCAGCATGCAAGTTGCCTCCAAAGCACAAAATTCAGCATGCAAGTTGCCTCCAAGGCACAAAATTCAGCATGCAAGTTGCCTCCAAGGCACAAAATGCAGCATGCAAGTTGCCTCCAAGGCACAAAATGCAGCATGCAAGTTGCCTCCAAGGCACAAAATGCAGCATGCAAGTTGCCTCCAAGGCACAAAATGCAGCATGCAAGTTGCCTCCAAGGCACAAAATGCAGCATGCAAGTTGCCTCCAAGGCACAAAATGCAGCATGCAAGTTGCCTCCAAGGCACAAAATGCAGCATGCAAGTTGCCTCCAAGGCACAAAATGCAGCATGCAAGTTGCCTCCAAGGCACAAAATACAACATGCAACTTGCCTCCAAGGCACAAAATACAACATGCAAGTTGCCTCCAAGGCACAAAATACAACATGCAAGTTGCCTCCAAGGCACAAAATGCAGCATGCAAGTTGCCTCCAAGGCACAAAAGGCAGCATGCAAGTTGCCTCCAAGGCACAAAATGCAGCATGCAAGTTGCCTCCAAGGCACAAAATGCAGCATGCAATTTGCCTCCAAGGCACAAAATGCAGCATGCAAGTTGCCTCCAAGGCACAAAATGCAGCATGCAAGTTGCCTCCAAGGCACAAAATGCAGCATGCAAGTTGCCTCCAAGGCACAAAATACAACATGCAAGTTGCCTCCAAGGCACAAAATACAACATGCAAGTTGCCTCCAAGGCACAAAATGCAGCATGCAAGTTGCCTCCAAGGCACAAAATGCAGCATGCAAGTTGCCTCCAAGGCACAAAATGCAGCATGCAAGTTGCCTCCAAGGCACAAAATGCAGCATGCAAGTTGCCTCCAAGGCACAAAATGCAGCATGCAAGTTGCCTCCAAGGCACAAAATGCAGCATGCAAGTTGCCTCCAAAGCACAACAGGATCGTGCAAAAGGACCATATCGTGTGTAGACAAAAAGCCATGACTCGGCTTTTTACGTTGACAAGTCCTTGACCACCCTCAGATATCGGCAAACTCAATCTTTCCGGTCGTAGCCAATGCATTCCAGACCAGAAGAAATGAGTGACGCTCTTCTGCATTCCGTCGATTAACCCAGCAGGTGGTTGCAGAGCCAAGACCTTGTGCCACAGAATGGAGGTAACCAGGTGGTTTATGACCAATACTCTGCCACGGTAAGACAATTGGCAGAGTAGGCCTTTCCATTGTATTAAAAGCAGTTCAATGCGTTCAGGCAAACCTTCCCAGTTATGCCTGATGAAATCTCCAGGACCAAGAGAAACTCCCAAAAACTTGATCCCATCTCTTCTCCAAGTGATATTTGCAGGGAGAGACGGGGGTGAGGGGGGAGGTGGGGAGAATGGGGGGTGTGTAAGGGATTCAAGCCACAGTGCCTCAGTCTTTTTCCAGTTGATTTTTGCTGATGAGGCTCGACTAAAAAGTGCTAAAGCTTGCATCATCTTAGCAATGTCATCAGAGTTTTTGATACAAACACATATATCATCAGCATAGGCAATGGTCTTTATAGTGTGGTTTAAACCTCTAACAGTGAAACCAGTCAAAGACTTTCGAAGCGTGTTTAAGAGGGGTTCAAGGGATACGGTGTATAAAGCACCTGAAAGTGGGCAGCCCTGCCTGACACCTCATTTAATACAAAAAAGGGGGCACGAGATCATTATTTATGTTTAGCAGGGCAGATAAGTTTGAAGAACATAAATGTATGCATGATAAAACTGGATGATATTGTCGCGTAACCGTGATTAACACCACAGTTACGGATGACCGATTCGCGAGACTTTAACTCCCGAGGCGAACACTCAATGGCGGACTCACGTTCAACACCAACGCGCGAAATGGCGGGACGCAGCGAAGGCTCCGCAGCCTTATCTATTAAAATGAAACACCCAGGAAACTGCGTTCAAATATGTACAGAAAATAATATAAGGATTTATTATTAAAAGTAAAGCCAGTGAAAAAGCACGCGCCGGTAATACTAATAACTAAATCGGGACGTCCCCACACGACTGATATCAAACACAAAACGAGGGAGATTAATACGAAAATAACAAGTCACGTCGTGTACAGTGTACGCGGATTCGGGCTTATCTGTCTTTGTCGTCTTTGTGGCTGCCGTCCAACACCGCTCCTTTCGGCCCGATCGCACACCTCGCTCCAAGTTCCACGGCCCTCTGCCTCCGCCTCCAAGCGCCACCAGGCCTCGTCGGTCCAACGCAGGGCTGCACGAAGCAACCAAAAACCAAGTGCCAACTGCCAACTGCTGAGTGCCGAGTGCCAACTGCCAACTGCAACGAGCTGTGGTCACGAACTGTAGAAAATGGCACGAACCGTCAACTGCCACGAGCTCTCACTTCTCTCAACTGCCACTCCGGTACCGAACTGGGACGCTCTACTCAACTGTTCAACGAACTGGGACGACTCGAGATCAGATCGCAACTCAACTCAACTGGCGAACTCAGAGAGACTCAACTGCTCAAATGGCGTCCGACCGTCGCATATATCTCTCCCCGATGACGTCACATTGGCGCACTCCTCAGCCAATCATATGGTCCCAACTCGCCGGTCACGCCCTCTACGGCACGCGACTCCTAACATCTCCCCCGTTACGCGACCCTGCGGTCCTGTGCATAACACGTGCCGGCCCGGTTTGTAGGCCTTGGGAGGTGTACACGGTGGCGGCCAATTGTGGTGGTGTTTTTGACCTGGTTTCCTGTCAATTTAATACGGAGTCCTTGTCAGGGAAAGGGGATTATTTAATGTTGCGCTAAGGACCTAACTAATGTTTATGTGGTTTGCAGTGCCATAAAGGACAAAGGTTTGATTACTAGGTGAGACTCACAGGGGCGTTACCTTTAACCCCTCACTATTTAACACTCGAATCTCCAGGTAGATCCACACTCATACATCTTACCCCGACAACCGCCTAAACATCAATAACTTATTACATGTAGAGTCCCTGTCACGACAGCCGAATACCTACCTATTCAGATCTACCTAGCTCTAGATGTTGCATTACCAAATTCATAACACAGCCCCCCCCCTGGAACCGTAGCTCCTGCAAGGTTCACCGCAGGGCTACCATTCCAGCCTTAACACTTACTGTCACACACTTAATTAACCTACGAAATAAATCAGGAAGGGCTGTGGGAAGTGAGTCGGACTACCTACCTACACTTCCTTAACATGCTGAACCCCTTAACCATCATGCAAGTATGTACATCTTCTTCCTTGTTCCTGTGGAGGGAGGAACAAACAACACACCAAAACTCCTACCTTATCCACAAACTTAACCATCTTACCAAACTCAAAACTCTAACCTTTGTACATACCCCGGTCTACAGACCGCGTCCCCCGGTGGATGCCACAAGACTCAACCTTACCTGCGGGGCCATCCCCAATGCATCCCACTAAATTTCCACGGGCCCTGTCCAGATGTTACAGGTGAGTGACACGGCTCGGTGGATTTCGCCCACATTCATGCAACACAGACCCCTTAACCACTCATTCTCATTCCATAGGTCATCAAGGCATTTCAAAAATCAACAAAGCACTTATTCCCAATACACCCCCTGCAGGACCATGGCATTGATGTCATTCACGTGTGTGTGCATTCCTCAACTAGGCAGCGGGGAGGTACCGCACAAAAGATGGTGGGGGCGCATCAGGCTGTGGTGCCCGCAGTCCCAAAAACAAGTCAACCGACTTACAAATTCATTGCCCCCCCCCCTTTACCTCTTGGCCCCATGACAGCCCAACAGCCCCTTTCCGCCGTTACCTCGCCGGTGAGGGTCTCCACACACACCAGGCTCCTTTGCCTCCTGCTTTCGCGCAGCAACACGGGTCACCGGGGGACTTCCTCACCCCGCGGCGCCCAACCAGACCCTCCACCGACGAGCTCCAATTTCCAGTTACCACCGGCTGCCAGGGGTAATTGCCGCAGAGGGGGGCCCGCAGGCATCGCTCCTCAGAGCTTGCTCTGTACCTGCGGACACACACACACCTTCCCCACCCACAAGACCCCAAAACACACTTCCTCCCCCACTGCCATTCAATTCTCCACACAACTCAGCACAATTCAGTACAATTCCATAGATGGTGTAAAAGGTGTTACAAGGCTTGCCATGGCCTGCTACATGTGAAATTCCCCCAGTTCACATTTAAACCATCACATCTTCCCAAAAGCACATTTCCAAAAGCACAATTATCACCCCTCATTATCTCCAATAATCATCACACACTCTCCAGGTTCCACTCTCACGACCACATCAAAACACGTAACCACAATACAAAAACATACGCCACCCACAAGACACTGTGGCTCCCATTCCATCCCCTCACCGGCCATGTCATCACTCACACCCGCCTCCCAACTCCAAGTTACATGTCCCCAATTTCCAAAGCAAATCCTGAAGCCTGGGACAGTACTCCTCAAAGCACTCACCTTAAGTGCAGGTAGTTGCAGGTTGGTCAGGTTCAAAGTGCAATCCACCCATACAATTCCCAAAATTTCACATTGGGCCTACCAAATCCTTCCAAATTTCTCTTTTGTCCCCACTACACTGGCAGGTATGTGGATCCGCATCCAACGGTGATCATCACTACACAACTACCTGTGGCCACGACAGCTCTGCACCTCTACCGTGCAAGGGTCACCGGGACAAGGTGAGCAGTCAAAACGCCAACATGGCCCATGAGTGTCCATAAGGGTGCGACCCACCATCCATCCTTCGGCCCCCCTGCGAGGAACACAGCTGCAGCAGCCCCAGCTGGCCAATGTGGTGAGCACTTGCTGCCACAACACACACTACCGCACACACAACCTCGGCCCTGGGGGGCACGGTCGCAGTGCGTGGCATCCCTACAGCCACGTCCCCTGCACCTCCCCATCATCCCCCAGTCCGACTACAGAACTGCAGCCCCCCAGTGCTCACCCACACTTGACCACACCAAGGTCCAGTCAACAGCCATGCTCCACCAGGAGACCCACCCAGAAGACATGGTCCACACACCTCGGACACGCACAGCACCACGTTGACCCTCAGGCTACACAACTACATCCCCATCATCCCGCGTCCCAAATATCAGCACAGTTGCCCCCGCAACCAGTTGAAAGCTGTGTCTTGCTACCCTATTAATTTCATCACAGCCTCCAACACTTTGGTCTACACACCTGGATCAATAATGGCGTCACTATACAGTGTCCACCATGGCATTTCACAATCCACCCTTAAATTTCCATCTAACCCACAGATTACCCATGCCAACCATTTGTCACATTTCACTCACCTCACCAAAGAAGGATGCTTTGCCATACACATGCCAGCCGAGCATGGCCCATATGCTCGGCTCGTTACACATCTCCCGATTCACATCCCCATGGCTCTCTTCCCAACCCGAGAGTCCATAAATCAGAACGGAGCATCTGTGGAAGGTCACTCACACCATCACGTTCCACAGATGCCCCAATGGTTGTCCGGCAGGCTATCTCCATCCCTGTCCATTCGGTTCGACCCGCGTCCATAGACCAACCACCATGCCAGGTCACCACATGCTGGTTGTCCCAGAGTCCCTGGAGGAGAGTGCCAGGCCGCATGCCCGGGTGGTCACCACATCAGTCCCAAGTTGGCCGTCCGCAGTGCCACCACCAAAGCGCGACCCACAACACCTCCCCCTAGTGGTCCTCAATATTTGCCATCCCAGGCTTGAGAAACCACCTCGGACCTCCCTGGAGGTCTTAACCCCCACCAGGGTCCGGTGACCCTGCCGGCCCGAGCCACCAGCTCGGACGGCGCCCCGACGGGCAAGGGACGCCACACTCCACCAGACCCCCCGTGGGACCCAGGTCGTACCTCGACACCCAAGGCTGGACCCCACGTCCAAATCTCGCCATCACAGCCCCCCAGCTGGCTGGCATACCCAAATTTTGAAAGGGGCAACTTTTGCCCGAGGCCATCACCCATGACCTCTCCATATCCAGATCCCGCAGCCCGGGGACCAATCCCAACCATGGCTGCTCCAAATCAAGTTCCCATTGTAATTTTATTTTAAATTTTATTTTACAAATTTTCATTCCCACCGCCAAACCGCAGCTGCAGGGAACAACCTCTACCACCGGTTGTTCTGCCCCTCCCTGCAGTTGATCCAAATTCCCTACAGGGACCAAATCTCCAGAAGCTCTATCTCCCGATCCTCCAAGATCCAAATCCAGCCCGGAGCCAACACACTCCCCCAACTGGTTGTCCAATTTTGGAGCCTCGGTTTCCAAATAGCAGTGTACAGTGAGCGTCCCCTCGGTCATTCCAACCACCTCCTCGGACCAACTCACCTCTTCCCCCAGACTCCTTTGGGCCTGAACAAGCTCTACCTCCATGGGACTGTCACAGGTCTCCAGCCGCTGGATCAAATCATCCTCATCATGACAAATCATTCCTGGCCCCGCCAGGCTTTGATCAATATCCCCAATAAATACCTGGTCCGGCTCCATTGCACGGACCCCCAAAAACTCTACCCCCTCTTGCTCCGCACCACCGCCCTGGTGCTGCACAATTCCAAATTCATCCCCCGGTTGGGGTGTTGTGACATCCACACGGTCCCGATAAACAACCAGGCCAGAATGTGGGAAACATTCCCCATTACAACTCTCACATTCCAAATTTCCTTCCCCGCTCACCTGTGGACACTCCACGTTTACCTGCAGGCATTCCCCCTCTACCTGTACACATTCCCCATCCACCTGTGGACATTCCCCATCCACCTGTGGACATTCCCCATCCACCTGTGGACCTGCGGTCTCCCCATTTACTTCAATTGCCATTCCCTGTGCAATTCCCAATTTTGCCATTCCCGGCTCCTGAGCCCCGTATTTTTCACTCCGAGCCCTCGCTTCGTCCCTCATTACCTCCATTTGGTTCTCCAATCGCTCCCTCTGAGCCCTCATGTCTTCCATCTGCTTTCCCAATCGCTCACTATCGGCCCTCATGTCTCCCATCTGCTTTCCCAATCGCTCACTATCGGCCCTCTGAGCATTTATTAAATTTACTATGGTCTGGAGATCTATCGGGGCCGTCCCAGCGGCGGGGAAAGTTCCAACGCTATCCTCCTTATCCCCCATTTCCGGCTCACTCCCGACGCTGACGGAGGCCTCGCTGCGTACTTCCATCTCGTCAATTTCCGACATCCGCTTTCCGGAAGATTGTTTCCCGCGCGCGTATTTATTTTAATAATTCCAGTAACACAATTTAAATTTGACGAAGACGCGATATCGCGCTCCGTATGCCCAATTGATTACTAAATTTCTCCGCCTCGCCTATAACAATTTTGCGTTCGAACGTCGGGCGCAATGTACGCCCGACCGTGTCGATGTCGCCCCGCGGACAAAAAAATTTGTCCGACCGTGTCGATGTCTCGCCGCGGACAAAAAAATTTGTCCGACGGGTTCAAATCCTACACTCCTGACACCACTTGTCGCGTAACCGTGATTAACACCACAGTTACGGATGACCGATTCGCGAGACTTTAACTCCCGAGGCGAACACTCAATGGCGGACTCACGTTCAACACCAACGCGCGAAATGGCGGGACGCAGCGAAGGCTCCGCAGCCTTATCTATTAAAATGAAACACCCAGGAAACTGCGTTCAAATATGTACAGAAAATAATATAAGGATTTATTATTAAAAGTAAAGCCAGTGAAAAAGCACGCGCCGGTAATACTAATAACTAAATCGGGACGTCCCCACACGACTGATATCAAACACAAAACGAGGGAGATTAATACGAAAATAACAAGTCACGTCGTGTACAGTGTACGCGGATTCGGGCTTATCTGTCTTTGTCGTCTTTGTGGCTGCCGTCCAACACCGCTCCTTTCGGCCCGATCGCACACCTCGCTCCAAGTTCCACGGCCCTCTGCCTCCGCCTCCAAGCGCCACCAGGCCTCGTCGGTCCAACGCAGGGCTGCACGAAGCAACCAAAAACCAAGTGCCAACTGCCAACTGCTGAGTGCCGAGTGCCAACTGCCAACTGCAACGAGCTGTGGTCACGAACTGTAGAAAATGGCACGAACCGTCAACTGCCACGAGCTCTCACTTCTCTCAACTGCCACTCCGGTACCGAACTGGGACGCTCTACTCAACTGTTCAACGAACTGGGACGACTCGAGATCAGATCGCAACTCAACTCAACTGGCGAACTCAGAGAGACTCAACTGCTCAAATGGCGTCCGACCGTCGCATATATCTCTCCCCGATGACGTCACATTGGCGCACTCCTCAGCCAATCATATGGTCCCAACTCGCCGGTCACGCCCTCTACGGCACGCGACTCCTAACATCTCCCCCGTTACGCGACCCTGCGGTCCTGTGCATAACACGTGCCGGCCCGGTTTGTAGGCCTTGGGAGGTGTACACGGTGGCGGCCAATTGTGGTGGTGTTTTTGACCTGGTTTCCTGTCAATTTAATACGGAGTCCTTGTCAGGGAAAGGGGATTATTTAATGTTGCGCTAAGGACCTAACTAATGTTTATGTGGTTTGCAGTGCCATAAAGGACAAAGGTTTGATTACTAGGTGAGACTCACAGGGGCGTTACCTTTAACCCCTCACTATTTAACACTCGAATCTCCAGGTAGATCCACACTCATACATCTTACCCCGACAACCGCCTAAACATCAATAACTTATTACATGTAGAGTCCCTGTCACGACAGCCGAATACCTACCTATTCAGATCTACCTAGCTCTAGATGTTGCATTACCAAATTCATAACAATATTCATACAATACTTACCCTGCGTGGTCTTGAGAAGGACTTGGTGCAAGCCAACTCTTGTTTTTTTAAAGGGTTTTTTTTGATCCAAGATGGCGCCTGTACCACGTGACCAATGACGTCATAATTATCATTAGAACAATTCTACAGGAGGAGCCACCCATATTCTGAAAATTTCGTGTTCATCGGACTAACAGTTGCAGAGGAATTTTTTTTTTTCATACTGATCAGATCAAGCGTTGTACTTGTCGAATTATGATGTCATACTGGAGGTACCTATGACATCATCATTAACATATCTTATTCTGCATGGGGTGTACTTGACAATGAGCCATGTTTCAATTTTTTCCATTAAGCGGTTTGGGAGATATAGAGGTGTAACATTTTTCCAAGATGGCGTCCATACCACGTGACCTATGATGTCATAATTATCAGCAAAAACAGGCAGAGGCACTCCTACGGTAAAATTTCATGTCAATCAGACCAACGGTTGCCGAGAAAATGAATTTTTAAAATGCACACACGCACACGGCACATGACACATGAGACATGACACACGACACAAGTACGCAACTGAATGCTTAACCCCGCTTTTTGCTTCGCAAGCACAGGGTAATAAAAGGTCCAAAACCAAGTCGATTTAAGACTTCGGACAAGTATTCATGAGAAACATAATCAAAAGCCTTCTCCTGATCTAGGAAAACAAGGCCAACACTTTCATGATGGATATCACAATCATCAACCAGATCACGAACTCGATGGTATTCATAGAATACTTACCCTGCGCAGTCAACTTGTTGTGAGCCAACTCTTCTGTTTTTTTACATTTTTTTTCTTTGATCCAATATGGCTGCCAGACCACGTGAGCGATGACATCATAAATTTATATTCTCTAATATTGTTGCATAGATCACGCTCAATACATTTCAAACTGATCAGACTAAGTGTTGTCCCTGTCCAATTATGGCACCATTGACGTCATCATTAACAACACCTATTCCCATATGGAGTTCTTTACAATGAGCCATGTTTCAATTTTTACCATGCAGCAGTTTTGAAGATATAGAGGTGCAACATTTTTTGTTTTTTCCAAGATGGCACCTGTACCACATGACCTATGACGTCATGATTATCATTAAAATATTCTAAAGGAGGAGGGGCTCCTCTGGTGACAATTTCGTGTCCATCAGACCAATAGTTGCTGAAATTTTAAAAATGATCGGATGGATAAGTGTTGTATTTGTCGAATTATGACGCCATAACAAAAGCACCAATGACATAATCATTAACATATCTTATTCCCCATGGGGAGTAGTTGACAATGAGCCAAGTCTCAATTTTTTCCATTGAGTGGTTTCAGAGATATAGAGGTGAGAAGTTTTTCCAGGAGGGCGCCTGTACCACGTGACCTACGACGTCATAATAACACCACGTGACCTCCGCGCGCGAACGCAGGTTAATAACAAATATTGTCATGGATATTATGACCAGGGACACAATAAGTTTGGTCCATGTTGGGTAGTTGGATATGGATATTATGACCAGCGGAATTAAAGGAACCTTGGGTAGTTGGGGGGGGGGGGAGGGAAACCGTAACAGGTTTAACAGTTTGAGGTTCTTTGTCAGTTTTACAAGTGTGCTCAGGTATGTTATGTAAAACAGCCGGCACAGGGACTGTTGGGGTTGGAATGTTTTCATTGTGCTCAGCAATGGGGGGCACTGGAGGTGGTATGACACTGAGACACACACACACACACACACACACACACACACACACACACACACACACACACACACACACACACACACACACACACACACACACACACACACACACACACACACACACACACACACACGAATTTGTCCAATCGGGATGGGTGTTTTTTGAGAGTGGGAGACACCATGTGTCCCAACTGCACACTGGATGGCTGTTGGCTCCCGGCACTGGTAGGTGTCAGTCACCCTCCCCACTATAGTCAGGTTCACTATGTTTTTTCGTTCAAAATTTTGTTAGATTAGCAAAACTATACATTTTTGGAATATTCAGAGCGTGAGGAATCCAAAAATTAATGTTTGCATTTGCGTAGACACCTTTGCGAAAATGACACTCAGGACAGTAATGAAGATCTGTAAAAGCATATTCCTGAACGGTATAGACCTCGTAGATCCTGTGTATAGGACTTATAGTTCAATCTGATACTACCTATAACTTCCTATAACAACCTATAACTTCAAAGGACTTGCAATATCATGTATTATGTAATACAGTTATATCACAAATATAAAGACAATGGTTTTCAATTACCTTTGTTTGTTGCTTTTCTATAATCCTGAGCACTATTTTGAGGCCTTTATTGGATTCCTTGACCCAGAAAACATAGGATTAGCATATTTAATTAAGTCTCCAGGTTGACTAGAAGCCGAGATAGCGCAAAATACAACATGCAAGTTGCCTCCAAGGCACAAAATGCAGCATGCAAGTTGCCTCCAAGGCACAAAATGCAGCATGCAAGTTGCCTCCAAAGCACAAAATGCAGCATGCAAGTTGCCTCCAAGGCAAAAATGCAGCATGCAAGTTGCCTCCAAAGCACAAAATGCAGCATGCAAGTTGCCTCCAAGGCACAAAATGCAGCATGCAAGTTGCCTCCAAAGCACAAAATACAACATGCAAGTTGCCTCCAAGGCAAAAATGCAGCATGCAAGTTGCCTCCAAAGCACAAAATGCAGCATGCAAGTTGCCTCCAAGGCACAAAATGCAGCATGCAAGTTGCCTCCAAGGCACAAAATGCAGCATGCAAGTTGCCTCCAAAGCACAAAATGCAGCATGCAAGTTGCCTCCAAGGCACAAAATGCAGCATGCAAGTTGCCTCCAAAGCACAAAATACAACATGCAAGTTGCCTCCAAGGCAAAAATGCAGCATGCAAGTTGCCTCCAAAGCACAAAATGCAGCATGCAAGTTGCCTCCAAGGCACAAAATGCAGCATGCAAGTTGCCTCCAAAGCACAAAATACAACATGCAAGTTGCCTCCAAGGCAAAAATGCAGCATGCAAGTTGCCTCCAAAGCACAAAATGCAGCATGCAAGTTACCTCCAAGGCACAAAATGCAGCATGCAAGTTGCCTCCAAGGCACAAAATGCAGCATGCAAGTTGCCTCCAAGGCACAATATGCAGCATGCAAGTTGCCTCCAAGGCACAAAATGCAGCATGCAAGTTGCCTCCAAGGCACAAAATGCAGCATGCAAGTTGCCTCCAAGGCACAAAATGCAGCATGCAAGTTGCCTCCAAGGCACAAAATGCAGCATGCAAGTTGCCTCCAAAGCACAAAATGCAGCATGCAAGTTGCCTCCAAGGCACAAAATGCAGCATGCAAGTTGCCTCCAAGGCACAAAATGCAGCATGCAGGTTGCCTCCAAGGCACATAATGCAGCATGCAAGTTGCCTCCAAGGCACAAAATGCAGCATGCAAGTTGCCTCCAAGGCACAAAATGCAGCATGCAAGTTGCCTCCAAGGCACAAAATGCAGCATGCAAGTTGCCTCCAAGACACAAAATGCAGCATGCAAGTTGCCTCCAAAGCACAAAATTCAGCATGCAAGTTGCCTCCAAGGCACAAAATTCAGCATGCAAGTTGCCTCCAAGGCACAAAATGCAGCATGCAAGTTGCCTCCAAGGCACAAAATGCAGCATGCAAGTTGCCTCCAAAGCACAAAATACAACATGCAAGTTGCCTCCAAGGCACAAAATGCAACATGCAAGTTGCCTCCAAGGCACAAAATGCAGCATGCAAGTTGCCTCCAAGGCACAAAATGCAGCATGCAAGTTGCCTCCAAAGCACAAAATACAACATGCAAGTTGCCTCCAAGGCACAAAATGCAGCATGCAAGTTGCCTCCAAGGCACAAAATGCAGCATGCAAGTTGCCTCCAAAGCACAAAATGCAGCATGCAAGTTGCCTCCAAGGCAAAAATGCAGCATGCAAGTTGCCTCCAAAGCACAAAATGCAGCATGCAAGTTGCCTCCAAGGCACAAAATGCAGCATGCAAGTTGCCTCCAAGGCACAAAATGCAG
Organism: Myxine glutinosa; assembly: GCF_964187855.1. Taxonomy (NCBI): domain Eukaryota; kingdom Metazoa; phylum Chordata; class Myxini; order Myxiniformes; family Myxinidae; genus Myxine; species Myxine glutinosa. Next base: position 188,898,756 of record NC_136266.1, read on the forward strand.
CATGCAAGTTGCCTCCAAAGCACAAAATGCAGCATGCAAGTTGCCTCCAAGGCACAAAATGCAGCATGCAAGTTGCCTCCAAGGCACAAAATGCAGCATGCAAGTTGCCTCCAAGGCACAAAATGCAGCATGCAAGTTGCCTCCAAGGCACAAAATGCAGCATGCAAGTTGCCTCCAAGGCACAAAATGCAGCATGCAAGTTGCCTCCAAAGCACAAAATGCAGCATGCAAGTTGCCTCCAAGGCACAAAATGCAGCATGCAAGTTGCCTCCAAAGCACAAAATGCAGCATGCAAGTTGCCTCCAAGGCACAAAATGCAGCATGCAAGTTGCCTCCAAGGCACAAAATGCAGCATGCAAGTTGCCTCCAAGGCACAAAATACAGCATGCAAGTTGCCTCCAAGGCACAAAATACAGCATGCAAGTTGCCTCCAAGGCACAAAATGCAGCATGCAAGTTGCCTCCAAGGCACAAAATGCAGCATGCAAGTTGCCTCCAAAGCAAAAAATGCAGCATGCAAGTTGCCTCCAAGGCACAAAATGCAGTATGCAAGTTGCCTCCAAAGCACAAAATGCAGCATGCAAGTTGCCTCCAAGGCACAAAATGCAGCATGCAAGTTGCCTCCAAGGCACAAAATGCAGCATGCAAGTTGCCTCCAAGGCACAAAATGCAGCATGCAAGTTGCCTCCAAGGCACAAAATGCAGCATGCAAGTTGCCTCCAAGGCACAAAATGCAGCATGCAAGTTGCCTCCAAGGCACAAAATGCAGCATGCAAGTTGCCTCCAAGGCACAAAATGCAGCATGCAAGTTACCTCCAAGGCACAAAATGCAGCATGCAAGTTGCCTCCAAGGCACAAAATGCAGCATGCAAGTTGCCTCCAAGGCACAATATGCAGCATGCAAGTTGCCTCCAAGGCACAAAATGCAGCATGCAAGTTGCCTCCAAGGCACAAAATGCAGCATGCAAGTTGCCTCCAAGGCACAAAATGCAGCATGCAAGTTGCCTCCAAGGCACAAAATGCAGCATGCAAGTTGCCTCCAAAGCACAAAATGCAGCATGCAAGTTGCCTCCAAGGCACAAAATGCAGCATGCAAGTTGCCTCCAAGGCACAAAATGCAGCATGCAGGTTGCCTCCAAGGCACAAAATGCAGCATGCAAGTTGCCTCCAAGGCACAAAATGCAGCATGCAAGTTGCCTCCAAGGCACAAAATGCAGCATGCAAGTTGCCTCCAAGGCACAAAATGCAGCATGCAAGTTGCCTCCAAGACACAAAATGCAGCATGCAAGTTGCCTCCAAAGCACAAAATTCAGCATGCAAGTTGCCTCCAAGGCACAAAATTCAGCATGCAAGTTGCCTCCAAGGCACAAAATGCAGCATGCAAGTTGCCTCCAAGGCACAAAATGCAGCATGCAAGTTGCCTCCAAGGCACAAAATGCAGCATGCAAGTTGCCTCCAAGGCACAAAATGCAGCATGCAAGTTGCCTCCAAGGCACAAAATGCAGCATGCAAGTTGCCTCCAAGGCACAAAATGCAGCATGCAAGTTGCCTCCAAGGCACAAAATGCAGCATGCAAGTTGCCTCCAAGGCACAAAATGCAGCATGCAAGTTGCCTCCAAGGCACAAAATACAACATGCAACTTGCCTCCAAGGCACAAAATACAACATGCAAGTTGCCTCCAAGGCACAAAATACAACATGCAAGTTGCCTCCAAGGCACAAAATGCAGCATGCAAGTTGCCTCCAAGGCACAAAAGGCAGCATGCAAGTTGCCTCCAAGGCACAAAATGCAGCATGCAAGTTGCCTCCAAGGCACAAAATGCAGCATGCAATTTGCCTCCAAGGCACAAAATGCAGCATGCAAGTTGCCTCCAAGGCACAAAATGCAGCATGCAAGTTGCCTCCAAGGCACAAAATGCAGCATGCAAGTTGCCTCCAAGGCACAAAATACAACATGCAAGTTGCCTCCAAGGCACAAAATACAACATGCAAGTTGCCTCCAAGGCACAAAATGCAGCATGCAAGTTGCCTCCAAGGCACAAAATGCAGCATGCAAGTTGCCTCCAAGGCACAAAATGCAGCATGCAAGTTGCCTCCAAGGCACAAAATGCAGCATGCAAGTTGCCTCCAAGGCACAAAATGCAGCATGCAAGTTGCCTCCAAGGCACAAAATGCAGCATGCAAGTTGCCTCCAAAGCACAACAGGATCGTGCAAAAGGACCATATCGTGTGTAGACAAAAAGCCATGACTCGGCTTTTTACGTTGACAAGTCCTTGACCACCCTCAGATATCGGCAAACTCAATCTTTCCGGTCGTAGCCAATGCATTCCAGACCAGAAGAAATGAGTGACGCTCTTCTGCATTCCGTCGATTAACCCAGCAGGTGGTTGCAGAGCCAAGACCTTGTGCCACAGAATGGAGGTAACCAGGTGGTTTATGACCAATACTCTGCCACGGTAAGACAATTGGCAGAGTAGGCCTTTCCATTGTATTAAAAGCAGTTCAATGCGTTCAGGCAAACCTTCCCAGTTATGCCTGATGAAATCTCCAGGACCAAGAGAAACTCCCAAAAACTTGATCCCATCTCTTCTCCAAGTGATATTTGCAGGGAGAGACGGGGGTGAGGGGGGAGGTGGGGAGAATGGGGGGTGTGTAAGGGATTCAAGCCACAGTGCCTCAGTCTTTTTCCAGTTGATTTTTGCTGATGAGGCTCGACTAAAAAGTGCTAAAGCTTGCATCATCTTAGCAATGTCATCAGAGTTTTTGATACAAACACATATATCATCAGCATAGGCAATGGTCTTTATAGTGTGGTTTAAACCTCTAACAGTGAAACCAGTCAAAGACTTTCGAAGCGTGTTTAAGAGGGGTTCAAGGGATACGGTGTATAAAGCACCTGAAAGTGGGCAGCCCTGCCTGACACCTCATTTAATACAAAAAAGGGGGCACGAGATCATTATTTATGTTTAGCAGGGCAGATAAGTTTGAAGAACATAAATGTATGCATGATAAAACTGGATGATATTCATACAATACTTACCCTGCGTGGTCTTGAGAAGGACTTGGTGCAAGCCAACTCTTGTTTTTTTAAAGGGTTTTTTTTGATCCAAGATGGCGCCTGTACCACGTGACCAATGACGTCATAATTATCATTAGAACAATTCTACAGGAGGAGCCACCCATATTCTGAAAATTTCGTGTTCATCGGACTAACAGTTGCAGAGGAATTTTTTTTTTTCATACTGATCAGATCAAGCGTTGTACTTGTCGAATTATGATGTCATACTGGAGGTACCTATGACATCATCATTAACATATCTTATTCTGCATGGGGTGTACTTGACAATGAGCCATGTTTCAATTTTTTCCATTAAGCGGTTTGGGAGATATAGAGGTGTAACATTTTTCCAAGATGGCGTCCATACCACGTGACCTATGATGTCATAATTATCAGCAAAAACAGGCAGAGGCACTCCTACGGTAAAATTTCATGTCAATCAGACCAACGGTTGCCGAGAAAATGAATTTTTAAAATGCACACACGCACACGGCACATGACACATGAGACATGACACACGACACAAGTACGCAACTGAATGCTTAACCCCGCTTTTTGCTTCGCAAGCACAGGGTAATAAAAGGTCCAAAACCAAGTCGATTTAAGACTTCGGACAAGTATTCATGAGAAACATAATCAAAAGCCTTCTCCTGATCTAGGAAAACAAGGCCAACACTTTCATGATGGATATCACAATCATCAACCAGATCACGAACTCGATGGTATTCATAGAATACTTACCCTGCGCAGTCAACTTGTTGTGAGCCAACTCTTCTGTTTTTTTACATTTTTTTTCTTTGATCCAATATGGCTGCCAGACCACGTGAGCGATGACATCATAAATTTATATTCTTTAATATTGTTGCATAGATCACGCTCAATACATTTCAAACTGATCAGACTAAGTGTTGTCCCTGTCCAATTATGGCACCATTGACGTCATCATTAACAACACCTATTCCCATATGGAGTTCTTTACAATGAGCCATGTTTCAATTTTTACCATGCAGCAGTTTTGAAGATATAGAGGTGCAACATTTTTTGTTTTTTCCAAGATGGCACCTGTACCACATGACCTATGACGTCATGATTATCATTAAAATATTCTAAAGGAGGAGGGGCTCCTCTGGTGACAATTTCGTGTCCATCAGACCAATAGTTGCTGAAATTTTAAAAATGATCGATTGGATAAGTGTTGTATTTGTCGAATTATGACGCCATAACAAAAGCACCAATGACATAATCATTAACATATCATATTCCCCATGGGGAGTAGTTGACAATGAGCCAAGTCTCAATTTTTTCCATTGAGTGGTTTCAGAGATATAGAGGTGAGAAGTTTTTCCAGGAGGGCGCCTGTACCACGTGACCTACGACGTCATAATAACACCACGTGACCTCCGCGCGCGAACGCAGGTTAATAACAAATATTGTCATGGATATTATGACCAGGGACACAATAAGTTTGGTCCATGTTGGGTAGTTGGATATGGATATTATGACCAGCGGAATTAAAGGAACCTTGGGTAGTTGGGGGGGGGGGGGGGGAAGGGAAACCGTAACAGGTTTAACAGTTTGAGGTTCTTTGTCAGTTTTACAAGTGTGCTCAGGTATGTTATGTAAAACAGCCGGCACAGGGACTGTTGGGGTTGGAATGTTTTCATTGTGCTCAGCAATGGGGGGCACTGGAGGTGGTATGACACTGAGACACACACACACACACACACACACACACACACACACACACACACACACACACACACACACACACACACACACACACACACACACACACACACACACACACACGAATTTGTCCAATCGGGATGGGTGTTTTTTGAGAGTGGGAGACACCATGTGTCCCAACTGCACACTGGATGGCTGTTGGCTCCCGGCACTGGTAGGTGTCAGTCACCCTCCCCACTATAGTCAGGTTCACTATGTTTTTTCGTTCAAAATTTTGTTAGATTAGCAAAACTATACATTTTTGGAATATTCAGAGCGTGAGGAATCCAAAAATTAATGTTTGCATTTGCGTAGACACCTTTGCGAAAATGACACTCAGGACAGTAATGAAGATCTGTAAAAGCATATTCCTGAACGGTATAGACCTCGTAGATCCTGTGTATAGGACTTATAGTTCAATCTGATACTAACTATAACTTCCTATAACAACCTATAACTTCAAAGGACTTGCAATATCATGTATTATGTAATACAGTTATATCACAAATATAAAGACAATGGTTTTCAATTACCTTTGTTTGTTGCTTTTCTATAATCCTGAGCACTATTTTGAGGCCTTTATTGGATTCCTTGACCCAGAAAACATAGGATTAGCATATTTAATTAAGTCTCCAGGTTGACTAGAAGCCGAGATAGCGCAAAATATGTATTTTATGGCGGCCATTTTCAAAATCCAAAATGGCGGCAATGCAGGTGTCTGTGCAAATGCCAACATTGATTTTCAGATTCTCCATGCTCTGAAGATTCCAAAAATGTACAGGTTTGCTAATCCCAAAATTTTGAAAGAAATTATATTTGTTAACACAGTGAACCTGACTATCTTCATCACTGTCCTGAGTGTCATTTTCGCAAAGGTGTGTACGCAAATGCAAACATTAATTTTTGGATTCCTCATGCTCTGAATATTCCAAAAATGTATAGTTTTGCTAATCTACCAAAATTTTGAACGAAATTATATTTGTTAACATAGTGAACCTGACTACTAGCACGGTGAGCGGTGTCGGTTGAGTCGCCAACAACCCGACCGTTCGGCAGGTAGCACCGAGTTGTTACCAGGGTCCAGTGGCAGTCCCAAAAGGCTTACCTGACTCACCTGCAGACCCCAATTCTATCTATGTAAATGTGTATCGTATACTATCTATAGCGCCACCTGATGGAAGCCGGTACGCCATAAAAGTGAGACACTTAACCCGTCTGTAACGAGACAGGTTCTTTGCGAGTCAAGAAAATAAGGGCACGTGCTAAAAAAAAGTTTTGTTTTTGTCATGGGTTCAAGTCGCTACGTAATGACGTCACACGTCAGCTTTTTCCACAGGCTGACCTGAGCGCGGAGGTGATGCGGACAGAAGCGCGGGTCTGGCTCCTCGGGGGTGTTCAAATGGTTTCGCCCCTTGTGTTGTTTCCCCCCCCCCCCCCCCCACACAACGCATGGCAACGTGTGGTGTAAATGAGGTACGTATTAAAAACACTCGATGTTACCTGACAAATTTCATGCTCAGAGTCAGACAAAACACTGATCTGGCGATGGCTTCATGCTTCGATAACGTTAACAATACATTAATTACACAAGAACACCAAGTCAGATCGGTCCCTCACCTTAGTGTCTACAGTGGGTCCTTCCTGATGCCCAATTCTCTCTTTAAACCGCCGAAGGAATGCTGGCTCGGCCGGGCGGACATACGAAACATTGCGAGCCGCCATCACGATTCGACTTGTTTGCTTTCATGTTATCTACTTCAGATCCCGTTACCCCTCACCTTACTTATTCATCTCTGAATAAACTTGAACACTTCCCATTCAACTCACCACGATATTCCGTTACTATTGCACGTATAAAGTGAATCGATAAAGAGAACAGCATTAATGTTATACACCGCTTAGAAAATACGGACATTTAATTAAGGAGTAAGGAAGATGAGGATCTGATCAACATCAGAACATAAGTAAAAATAACATTATAAAAATATACAGGCCGGTTCAGACAAACATGATTCATGTAATTTCATTTAAGTGTTTCTTTTATTTCCTCGCAGCTCGGGTTTTGAGTTTGTGCAATGCATTTCCATGTCGGTATAGCTCGCTGTAGTGTTGATAAAAGTTTTTCCACGTCAGAATTTAAGTAAAACTTTGGTGGGTTGGGTAAAGTAGTGTATGCATAATGTTGTAGGAACGGCAATAAAAACACCAATCGAAGCGTGAGAATAGTCGTTGATTTATAAACTTGATCGCTTCACTATGTTGAAGGTAACGTGTTTGTGAAAATGCTTTTGCTGCTGATTCTTCGCTAAGTTCATAATTCTGCTCGGGTTGGAGACGTTAATTAACAGATAATGTTTAACTGCTCCGACTTTCATGATTGTTTGGTGTCGTGTAGGTTTTACATTTAGTAATCGCGATTCTTTGCCACAATGAGTAATTGCGTGGTGGTGCATCATGGAGCACGCCTTTCTCTGTGTGTGGGACGGGACCATCCATCGTTCAGACAGTGGGGATGTTAAAGGGCGCGAATGTGACACGAAACGAAGTGTACATTTTGAACCATTGAACCATTACCATAGAGCAAACTTCCATAACTACCACGAACGCAGAGAAATTACTTGTATAAATAAATTTTTTGTTCTTCTTAAAAATATATCTTTCAAAAAAGGATTGCAAGTTGTGCCGTCCAATGAGGTGATGGATTCGACTCCCGTTGAGTCAACAGGTGTGTGAATGATACATGTGAGCCTTGCTAGTCGAGGTGTGTGAATGATACATGTGAGCCTTGTGAGTCGAGGTGTGTGAATGATACATGTGAGCCTTGCTAGTCGAGGTGTGTGAATGATACATGTTAGCCTTGCTAGTCTAGGTGTGTGAATGAAACATGTGAGCCTTGCTAGTCGAGGTGTGTGAATGAAACATGTGAGCCTTGCTAGTCGAGGTGTGTGAATGATACATGTGAGCCTTGGTAGTCTAGGTATGTGAATGATACATGTGAGCCTTGGTAGTCTCGGTGTGTGAATGAAACATGTGAGCCTTGGTAGTCTAGGTGTGTGAATGATACATGTGAACCTTGTTAGTCTAGGTGTGTGAATGAAACATGTGAGCCTTGGTAGTCTAGGTGTGTGAATGATACATGTGAGCCTTGCTCGTCGAGGTGTGTGAATGAAACATGTGAGCCTTGGTAGTCTAGGTGTGTGAATGATACATGTGAGCCTTGCTAGTCGAGGTGTGTGAATGAAACATGTGAGCCTTGGTAGTCTAGGTGTGTGAATGATACATGTGAGCCTTGCTAGTCGAGGTGTGTGAATGAAACATGTGAGCTTTGGTAGTCCAGGTGTGTGAATGATACATGTGAGCCTTGCTCGTCGAGGTGTGTGAATGATACATGTTAGCCTTGCTAGTCGAGGTGTGTTAATGATACATGTGAGCCTTGCTAGTCGAGGTGTGTGAATGATACATGTGAGCCTTGGTAGTCTCGGTATGTGAATGATACATGTGAGCCTTGCTAGTCGAGGTGTGTGAATGATACATGTGAGCCTTGCTAGTCGAGTTGTGTGAATGATACATGTGAGCCTTGCTAGTCTTGGTGTGTGAATGAAACATGTGAGCCTTGCTAGTGGAGGTGTGTGAATGATACATGTGAGCCTTGCTAGTCGAGGTGTGTGAATGATACATGTGAGCCTTGCTAGTCGAGGTGTGTGAATGATACATGTGAGCCTTGGTAGTCCAGGTGTGTGAATGATACATGTGAGCCTTGCTAGTCGAGGTGTGTGAATGATACATGTGAGCCTTGCTAGTCGAGGTGCGTGAATGATACATGTGAGCCTTGCTAGTCGAGGTGTGTGAATGATACATGTGAGCCTTGGTAGTCTCGGTGTGTGAATGATACATGTGAGCCTTGCTAGTCTTGGTGCGTGAATGATACATGTGAGCCTTGCTAGTCTGGGTGTGTGAATGATACATATGAGCCTTGGTAGTCTAGGTGTGTGAATGATACATGTGAGCCTTGCTAGTCTTGGTGCGTGAATGATACATGTGAGCCTTGCTAGTCTGGGTGTGTGAATGATACATATGAGCCTTGGTAGTCTAGGTGTGTGAATGATACATGTGAGCCTTGCTAGTCGAGGTGTGTGAATGAAACATGTGAGCTTTGGTAGTCCAGGTGTGTGAATGATACATGTGAGCCTTGCTCGTCGAGGTGTGTGAATGATACATGTTAGCCTTGCTAGTCGAGGTGTGTTAATGATACATGTGAGCCTTGCTAGTCGAGGTGTGTGAATGATACATGTGAGCCTTGGTAGTCTCGGTATGTGAATGATACATGTGAGCCTTGCTAGTCGAGTTGTGTGAATGAAACATATGAGCCTTGCTAGTGGAGGTGTGTGAATGATACATGTGAGCCTTGCTTGTCGAGGTGTGTGAATGATACATGTGAGCCTTGCTAGTCGAGGTGTGTGAATGATACATGTGAGCCTTGGTAGTCCAGGTGTGTGAATGATACATGTGAGCCTTGCTAGTCGAGGTGTGTGAATGATACATGTGAGCCTTGCTAGTCGAGGTGCGTGAATGATACATGTGAGCCTTGGTAGTCTCGGTGTGTGAATGATACATGTGAGCCTTGCTAGTCTTGGTGCGTGAATGATACATGTGAGCCTTGCTAGTCGAGGTGTGTGAATGATACATGTGAGCCTTGGTAGTCTCGGTGTGTGAATGATACATGTGAGCCTTGCTAGTCTGGGTGTGTGAATGATGCATGTGAGCCTTGGTAGTCTCGGTGTGTGAATGATACATATGAGCCTTGGTAGTCTCGGTGTGTGAATGATACATGTGAGCCTTGGTAGTCTCGGTGTGTGAATGATACATGTGAGCCTTGGTAGTCTCGGTGTGTGAATGATGCATGTGAGCCTTGCTAGTCTGGGTGTGTGAATGATGCATGTGAGCCTTGGTAGTCTCGGTGTGTGAATGATGCATGTGAGCCATGCTAGTCTCGGTGTGTGAATGATGCATGTGAGCCTTGGTAGTCTCGGTGCGTGAATGATACATATGAGCCTTGGTAGTCTCGGTGTGTGAATGATACATGTGAGCCATGGTAGTCTCGGTGTGTGAATGATGCATGTGAGCCTTGCGCGTCTCGGTTTCTTTGGTTGATAGGTTGGTAGTCAGGCGGTATCTTTTGCATACCAGCACGAAACTTGGCACATTTAAAGGTGATTGATCAAAAGATCATCATTCTCTGATTATGGTGCCAATCTGGAGATGGCTTCCCTTGCGGTTAACCATCTGTGGACTGGGGTTTGATGAACTTCCCTACCAAACATTCGACCGTAACTTCAAAACGAAAAACACCATATAAGAACTGAAATTCCCTTGTTTTGTCATGCAATCATATTGGGGTCATTTTGACACTATTTGCATCATCCTAAATGCAAAGCATCATGGATAAATTCCAAATGACATCTTGGAAACCAAGGCTTTCAAGATCATTGGAATCTCTCGTGATAAGGCTGAGTCTATGGGTCTGTCACTTCGCCATCGCCAACAGGTCGGTGGTTTTTCTGTCTGTCTCTTTTTCCGCCTCATTTCTTGTCTTCCACCTGTGCCCTCCACATGCTTTATTCCCCACTCTCCACACAAGTATTTCCAGGATGTATGCATCCATAAGCAACTCCCTCCTGGACAAACTACCAAAATCCAAAGCCACTGCTCACCTCTGCTCATTTGTTCCCCCCCCCTCCCCCCCACTTGTGGAGCAAACTTCCACACTCTCTTCACTCTCATCCTATCCTCCCTGTCTTTAGGACAGCTGTTCACCACTATCTAAAATGTTTCGTTCACCCTATCCAAAAACAGAATTTATTCAATCCCATTAAACCATTGCAATTCCCCACTCCTCCAAAAAAAATTGTTTGTTTCAAACTTGTTCACCCCTTGCATTCTCCCCTAACCCTCATCGTTACCTGCATTCCTTGTTTGTCTGTCTTCATTTTCTCCTTCCCTGCTGTTGGCGTCAGAAAATAAGAAGGGTAATTTGGTTATGTAAAAACACAACAGTGTGATTCAACAATAACAGAAAATTAGAAGGGTAGTTTGGTTATGTCAAAAAACACAACAGTGTGACTCGACAATAACAGAAAAAAAGAAGGGTAATTAGGTTATGTAAAAACTCAACAGCGTGACTCGACAATAACAGAAAAGAAGAAGGGTATTTAGGTTATGTAAAAAACACAACAGTGTGACTCGACAATAACAGAAATAAAGAAGGGTAATTAGGTTATGTAAAAAACACAACAGTGTGCCTCGACAATAACAAAATAAGTGTAATTAGGTTATGTAAACACACAACAGTGTGACTCAACAATAACAGAAATAAAGAAGGGTAATTAGGTTATGTAAAAAACACAACAGTGTGACTCGACAATAACAGAAAAGAAGAAGGGTAATTAGGTTATGTAAAAAACACAACAGTGTGCCTCGACAATAACAAAATAAGTGTAATTAGGTTATGTAAACACACAACAGTGTGACTCGACAATAACAGAAAATAAGTGTAATTAGGTTATGTAAAAACACAACAGCGTGACTCGACAATAACAGAAATAAAGAAGGGTAATTAGGTTATGTAAAAAACACAACAGTGTGCCTCGACAATAACAAAATAAGTGTAATTAGGTTATGTAAACACACAACAGTGTGACTCGACAATAACAGAAAAGAAGAAGGGTAATTAGGTTATTTAAAAACACAACAGCGTGACTCGACAATAACAGAAAAGAAGAAGGGTAATTAGGGTATGTAAAAAACACAGCAGCGTGACTCGACAATGACAGAAAATAAGAAGGGTAATTAGGTTATGTAAAAACAACAGCGTGACTCGACAATAACAGACATAAAGAAGGGTAATTAGGTTATGTAAAAAACACAACAGTGTGACTCGACAATAACAGAAAAGAAGAAGGGTAATTAGGTTATGTAAAAACAACAGCGTGACTCGACAATAACAGACATAAAGAAGGGTAATTAGGTTATGTAAAAAACACAACAGTGTGACTCGACAATAACAGAAAAGAAGAAGGATAATTAGGTTATGTAAAAAACACAACAGTGTGCCTCGACAATAACAAAATAAGTGTAATTAGGTTATGTAAACACACAACAGTGTGACTCGACAATAACAGAAAATATGTGTAATTAGGTTATGTAAACACACAACAGTGTGACTCGACAATAATAGAAAATAAGTGTAATTAGGTTATGTAAACACACAACAGTGTAACTCGACAATAATAGAAAATAAGTGTAATTAGGTTATGTAAACACACAACAGTGTGACTCGACAATAATAGAAAATATGTGTAATTAGGTTATGTAAACACACAACAGTGTGACTCGACAATAATAGAAAATAAGTGTAATTAGGTTATGGAAACACACAACAGTGTGACTCGACAATAACAGAAAATAAGTGTCATTAGGTTATGTAAACACACAACAGTGTGACTCGACAATAACAGAAAATAAGTGTAATTAGGTTATGGAAACACACAACAGTGTGACTCGACAATAACAGAAAATAAGTGTCATTAGGTTATGTAAACACACAACAGTGTGACTCGACAATAACAGAAAATATGTGTAATTAGGTTATGTAAACACACAACAGTGTGACTCGACAATAACAGAAAATAAGTGTAATTAGGTTATGTAAACACACAACAGTGTGACTCCACAATAACAGAAAATATGTGTAATTACCCTGCTGCTCGTGAAGCGAAAGGTGGGGTCAAGCATTCAGTTGTGTCGGTGTGCCGTTTGCTGTGTGCCGTACGTGTCTGCATCTTGCTATAAGTCACCAAATGTCTGTCTGTCAGACAGACACCTCTGGATACGTGTCTGCATCTCCCACTCCTCTGGATACGCTTCGTTTTCTTTCGACCTTACTGGTTGACGTGAAACGCAATCGGTGGATAACTCATGACACCCAAGAACATATGGTGCTTGCCGACTCAGTTCACATCACTTCAGGGTACACTTGACATTTTACCTCTGGGTACACTTGACATTTTACCTCTGGGTACACTTGACATTTTACCTCTGGGTACACTGACACTATATCGTAAGACTTATTCATATCCACGAAACGCCACCTCAGCGTAATTCAAACCGTGAACACAACGAATATATTGGGGAGTCAATTGATCGTATTCAAGGGATGCCACTACATCGTAAGCCTCATTCATATCATATCATATATCATTATAATAGAGCAAACGTATCTGGTTATGTTGTTATGTACTAGGGCATGCCCGTACTATATATATGCCCGTACTATATATCTATCTAAAATTATATCCCCCCCCCCTCTATTTACATGAAATGGTTTGGTCCATTCGCAACGCCAAAGCGAACGGCGAACGGCTTGCGAGTACAGTGACAATCCCCCCCCTCTATTTACATGAAATGGTTTCGTCCATTCGCAACGACCACAGAACCCCCCCCTCTATTTACATGGAATGGTTTGGTCCATTCGCAACGCCGGCACACGCGATCGTTCGCTGCTCTCTGATTGGTTGAATCGTTTTTTGGACATAGCTCGGTAAGTAATTGTCCGATTAATATGAAACCTTGAAAAGGCACATCCTCGGGTCCCCAGCAATATACCTGGCAAGTTAAAAGTATATCGGACCCGTGGTTGTCGAGAAACAGCGGTCACAGACAAACAAACGTACAGACAGAGATTACTGGAATTATAGATAGATGTTTGTTGAAATGCGACGCAAACGTCTTCTTTCCTCTTCACATATAATTTACACCCTCTTAATTAACCCTATTAATTACGTTTAGACTGCTGAGACCCCTCAGACCTTTGATGACCCTATAATTACTCCAAGACCCTTAAGACCACAAAGACCCAAAACACCCCAAAGACCCAAAATACTCTTGAAGGCCCATACTCTCAAAAAGACCCTCAAAACCCAAAACACCCCGAAGACCCAAAACACCCCGATGGCCTCGAAGACCCAAAAGACCCTGAAGACCCAAAAGACCCAAAACTCTCAGAAGATCACAAAAACCCTTAAAGACCCTCAAGAACAAAAACACCCCGAAGACCCGGAAGACCAAAAAGACCCCGAAGACCCCAAACACCCGGAAGACCCAAAATACCTTGAAGACCCTGAAGAACTAAAACACCCTGAAGACCTTGAAGACCCAAAATACCCTTAAGACCCCAAAGACCACCAAGTCCCCTGAAGACCCAAAACACCCCAAAGACCCAAAATACTCTTGAAGGCCCAGACTCTCAAAAAGACCCTCAAAACCAAAATGGCCCAGAAGACCTAAAATACCCAAAACACCCCGAAGAACCAAAATACTCTGAAGAACCAAAATACCCTGAAGACCTGAAAGACCCTGAAGACCTGAAAGACCCTGAAGACCTGAAAGACCCTGAAGACACAAAACACCCCAAAGATCCAAAACACCCCAAAGATCCAAAATACCCCAAAGATCCAAAATACCCCAAAGATCCAAAATACCCTTGAAAGCCCTGAGGCTCAAAAAGACCCCGAAGACCCAAAAGACCCTGGAGACCCAAAACACCCCGAAGACCCAAACCACCCCGAAGACCCAAAACACCGCAAAGACCCAAAACACCCCGAAGACCCAAAACACCCTGAAGACCCAAAACACCCTGAAGACCCAAAACACCCCGAAGACCCAAAACACCCCAAAGACCCAAAAACACCCCAAAGACCCAAAAACACCCCGAAGACCCAAAAACACCCCGAAGACCCAAAAACACCCCGAAGACCCAAAAACACCCCGAAGACCCAAAAACACCTCGAAGACCCAAAACACCCCGAAGACCCAAAATACCCCGAAGACCTAAAACATCCTGAAGACTACAAAGACCCTGAAAGACCCAAAATACCCTAAAGACCCCAAAATACCCGAAAGACCCAAAATACCCTTGAAGGTCCTGAGGCTCAAAAATACCCCGAAGACCCAAAACACCCCGAATACCCAAAACACCCCGTAGACCCAAAAGACCCCAAAGACCCAAAACACCCCGAAGACCCAAAACACCCTGAAGACTCAAAACACCCTGAAGACTACAAAGACCCTGAAGACCCAAAATACCCTGAAGACCCCCAAAGACCCAAACTACCCTTGAAGGCCTTGAGGCTCAAAAATACCCCGAAGACCCAAATGTCCTCGAAGACTCAAAAGACTCAAAAGACCCAAAATACCCTTAAATGCCCAGAGGATCCAAAAGACTCTGAAGACCCAAATGTCCCTGAAGACCCAAAACACCCTGTAGACCCAAAAGACCCCAAAGGCCCAAAACACCCCAAAGACCCCAAAAACCCTGAAGACCCTTAAAGACCCTTTAGACCCAAAATACCCAAATAACCAAAATACCCCAAAGACTCTTAAAGACCCAGAGGAAACAAAAGACTTAAGACCCAAAAGCCCCTGAAGACACTGAAGACCCAAAATACCCAAAATACCCAGAGGATCCAAAAGACTCTGAAGACCGAAATGGCCCTGAAGACCCAAAACACCATGAAGACCCAAAAGACACCGAAATGGTCAAAGATGCCTATCCCTCTGAAATGATGTGTGGTGAGGAGCGCGGAGCGTGCCGAGTCACACTAGTTTTAAAAATTAATTTTCTTGGCAACCGTTGGTCCGATTGACACAAAAGTTTACCATAGAAGCGGCTCCGCCTCTAGAATTTTTTTATTCATAATTATGACGTCATAGGTCACGTGGTACGGACGCCATCTTGGAAAAACGTTGCATCTCTATATCTCCCAAACCGCTCAATGGAAAAAATTGAAACATGCCTCAATTGCCTCATTGTCAAGTACTCACCATGGGGAATAAGATATGTTGATGGTGATGGCATTGGCGCCTTAATTTTGACGTCATAATTCGACAAGTACAACGCTTGATCTGATCAGTTTGAATAAAACAAAAATTCCTCTGCAACTGTTCGTGAGATGGACACAAAATTTTCAGAATATGTGCAGTTCCTCCTGTTTAATTTTTTTTAATGAAAATTATAACGTCATAGGTCACGGTGCAGACGCCATTTTTTTAAAAATGAAAAAAGTTGCACCTGTATATCTCCAAAACCGCTGCATGGAAAATATTGAAACATGGCTCATTGTAAAAAAAACTTCATATGGGGAATAGGTGTTGTTAACGATGACGTCATTGGTGCCATAATTATGACGTCATAATTTGACAGGGACAACGCTTAGTCTGATCAGTTTGAAATGATTTGAGCGTGATCGATGCAACAATTATAATAGAGAATATAAATTTATGATGTCATCGCTTGCGTGGTCCGGCAGCCATATTGGATCAAAGGAAAAAAATGTTCAAAAACAGAAGAGTTGGCTCGCACCAAGTTGACTGCGCAGGGTAAGTATTCTATGAATACCATCTAGTTAGGTTATGTAAAAACACAACAGTGTGACTCGACAATAACAGAAAATAAGTGTAATTAGGTTATGTAAAAACACAACAGTGTGATTCAGCGATAACAGAAAAGAAGGGTCATTAGGTTATGTAAAAAAACACAACAGCATGATTCAACAATAACAAAGGATTAGAAAGTTCATAGAACACCTTTCCTCAGGCAGTGTTAATGCATATATAATTAAAATAAAATAATGATTTTTTTTAAAGGTTGTATAATTTTTAGCCGCGTCGCAGACGCTGCTCATAGAGTGCCCTCTGCTGCTGTTGTTGTTCTTCTTGTTCTTGTTCTTCTTGCAGAGAAGACAAAACCTCAAAGCTCCACCCATTCTGGGAACCATAGCTCCACCCATTCTGGGAGAGCCTTCATATAAACAAATATCCACCATTTTATTAACTCGCATAGCTTTGAGGCCTGTTTTGTAGGCCTGTGGTGTCTTCCTCTCTCACACAGTTTTATTTCAAATCAAATTCGATATATCATTTCATTTTTCACAGTCGCTAACATAGTTTTAGACTCGGTTGAAAAAAAACGGGAAGAAAATCCGATGAAAGTTGCCCTTTATAGAACGAAATGAATTCTCAAAGGCCTGTAACTTCAAGTCCATTGAGATTTTTTTTTTTTTATCGCGGCATGGTCAGTCATACACCGCCCGAAATAAGAGACGGGAAAATGCCGAGATGTATTAAAAATTCGTCCATTTGATGACAATCGTCACGATTAAATATTTAATTTATACATCGTCACAATAATGTGGAGAGAGGAGCATAGCTTCGTTCACGTGTCGCCACACACGGGAAATTGCCGAGATATATATTTTTTTAATCGCGGCATGGTCAGTCATACACCGCCTGAAATAACAGACGGGAAAATGCCGAGATATATTAAAAATTCGTCGCCACACACGGGAAATTGCCGAGATATATTTTCACTTTGCACAAAAATAACCAAGTAATCGAATCAATAGGAATGTCCTGTGCCTATAACATCGACGTTATAGGCACAGCTGCATCTAGGCATTGTGTAACATCGACGTGGCTTTTGTTTTAATTAAAACTTTTTGTACTTGTTTTTTGGAAGTTTAGCACCATTGAAGCAACTAGGGCATGCCCGTACTATATCTATATCTAAAATTATATCCCCCCCTCTATTTACATGAAATGGTTTGGTTCATGAAATGTTTTGGTCCATTCGCAACGCCAAAGCGAACGGCGAACGCTTTACATGAAATGGTTTGGTGCATGAAATGTTTTGGTCCATTCGCAACGCCAAAGCGAACGGCGAACGGCTTGCGAGTACAGTGACAATCCCCCCGGGGTTTTTATTAGTTTTAAAACATAGTTTAACGCCAACATAGCGCCAACATAGTTTGCAAACGTGAAAGAAATGAATACGCTCTCAAATGTGCCATCCGAGGCAGAGTGTGTCCGCCACGTTCGGCACAAGCGATAGCTCGCTGCTCTCTGATTGGTTGAATCGTTTTTTGGACATAGCTCGGTAAGTAATTGTCCGATTAATATGAAACCTTGAAAAGGCACATCCTCGGGTCCCCAGCAATATACCTGGCAAGTTTAAAGTATATCGGACCCGTGGTTGTCGAGAAACAGCGGTCACAGACAAACAAACGTACAAACAAACACACAGAGATTACTGGAATTATAGATAGATGTCTTATACACAACCTTATTTAAATGTGCAGGTACAGCTAAACAGAAGGGATTTTGAAAATAGTAAAAAGGTGATTTTTGTTCCACAGTGTTCGAGTATATAACAGCTTGGTGTTGGCTTAGCGGTTAGGGTGCCGACTTGGGATCCTAAGATCTTGGGTTTGAATCCATGTCGATCGCTGAATTAACGCCAGGGGGGTTGACTCAGCCTGTCATCCTTCCGAGGTTGGCAAATTGAGTACCAGTTCACTGGTAGTTCCCTGTGTGTTGCAAAGGCGACTAACAGTGTTGGCGGTAGGAAGGGCATCAGGCCCGAAAACATTGCTTCAAAAAGTGGACCACGGTGCCCGAAAAAGGCCAACCCCTGCTCTGCGGGGGGAAAATGGCCTCTAAAGGTGGTCACAGTGTTCGAGTATACAATTCAATATGGAAAAAAAAGAGACAAATAATTGTAGAAAAAAAAATCCGTAACTTTACCACTGTAGATGTAATATATCAGCTGTGTAGTGCTGAATACTCACATGGCCGAAACTAGTGAAATATGGTTTTAAATACATGCTTGGGTACACAGATTATGAAAAGGTATGATGGTCTTCCGAAAATGGTAGCTTATCAACAAACTGGGGGTCTATATGTTCTTCAAATTTCGTTTAAGATTAAAATGCATTTTCACCGAAGAAACATTCTTATAACTTTGCAAGTCACACATCAAAGAGTGACCTTATTTCTTCGAATAAGCACTGCTCTCGATTATGTGCCCCTCTTGGAATCCCCTGAATGAATAAGCTCCCCGGGGTGATTATTTGAGGAAATACGGTATTAGATTTCAAAATTGCACTCTCAGCTAACTCGTAGCTTCTTGGATGATCTGAGCGGGAAGACCAGTTTTTAAAGTTTAAGGGGATCTTACCTCATAGATTGCAGTCATATCCAAATCTCATATAGTCTTTGATAACCAATCTATTAGTTAACATTAAAAAATCTACAGCAACATAACTTTATTATTTACAAATCATCGTCGGAGTCTTCGTCGTCTTCAGCAGATGTATTTAGATCAGTTTGTTCTTCCCCCGTTTCCATTTCATCACATCCAATAGCGCAGAGATCCATACATTTCAGCCCTGCTTGTAAACAACATGAGTCAATTTCACAATATCTCTTGCATGTACAGCTTAACAGTTCCATGATTTTATTAGGGGCAGGGAGGGCTACCGGCAAGCCATTTTATTGAAATTGGATTATCACTAATTTCCCATTCACAACCATCAGGAGAAGGAGTGCCGGGCATTTGAAAGATTGCTCGTCTCCATATGGCTGCTTGATAATTTGCCCTAGATGGCAAGCATCGATTTGCAAAGTGGTAAAGCATCAGGCTCAACCTTAACAGCCTTTGTGAAATAGAGCTGATAACAAAAAAGATTGACGTTTTTCAGTCGCTTTCCATAAAAAGTACAAACAAATTCTACCAGTTTGTTGTGTTGTGCAATTATTCTGGGACTGCCCATGTGTTTCCAAGTGATGTGCAGGCTTCCACAAAATCTTGATGCTGTCTCAGCAATTTTAGTCCTTTAGCCTTTCCCTTAACAGCAAAGCAAAGATCGAATCACATCCGGTGAAACTATGCATCCCAATCAGAGACCGTCTGACATTCTTGGTTTCATCAAGTGTTGTCACAAAGACTGGTTTGAAGAAAATGCATCCCAGATCAACAGTTTACTTAACTCTGTGCATGCGGCTCATCTTTGCTGGATTGATGACAGTGGCTCAGCGAGTAAACACTCCTCTTACCTGCAACGTAGGAGACTCGCACAATCAACACTACGTTCCATGAAAGATAGCTGGTGGGCAGCAATAGCGGAAGAAATTCAGGAGGCACCTGAAAGAAAGAATTTCAGGTGCTTCTATGCTGGTCTGAAGGCAGTCTATGGACCGTCTTCTCATGGTATCGCCGCACTCCGTAGGTCAGATGGCCAGCACCTATCACAGAGCCAAACAAGATCCTGGAGCACTATGCTGAACACTATAAGGGTGTCCTCATTTGCCCCTCCTCCATCTCAGACGCAGCCAATGACTCTCTTCCCTCTATATTAGAAGACCTTGCCTGCCCTCTCACTAAAATAGAGACCACCAGAGCTATCAAAGAGATGTCATCTGGAAAGGCCCCTGGTGAGGATGGTATCCCCCCTGAGGTTTTAAACTTTGGTGGTGCCAACCTCTCACCTGACCCAACTCTACAATACCATCTGGAATGAGGAATCAGTACCGGTACCCCAGGTCTTCAAAGATGCCATGATGTTCCTCTGTATGGATGCAAAGGTGATAAGTCATGTGTCGACAACTACTGTGGCATGGCTCTACTAGTCTACTATCTAATGCTGGGAAAATATTTGACCACATCATTCTTAATCACATGTCACCAACAATTGTCAACAGCATCACCTTAGAAAGCCAATGCAGCTTTCGTGCTGGACGTGGCACCACCGACATGATGTTCTCTACTCGTCAACTTCAAGAGAAGAGCAGAGAACAACATCGTGATCTGTATATGGTCTTTTTCGACCTCACGAACGCGTTTCATCGGGGCAGTAGGGAAGGCCTGTGGAAGCTACTGTACAAAGTCAGCTGTCCCACTAAGTTGATCAACATCAGATCCTTCCACGATGGCATGGTTGCTCATGTGAGGGACAGCGGATGCACTTCTGAGTCATTTCCTGGTACCAACGGCACAAAGCAAGGCTGTGTCCTAGCACCCCTATTATTTAGCATTGTTTCCCTCTATGCTTCATGATGCCTTCGAAGATTGCACCCAGGGAGTGATGATCCTGTTTCGCACCGACGGTAGTGTCTTTAATTTGCGAAGTCTGAAGGCCAAGTTCGGAATCACGGAAATGTTGCTCCATGATCTACTTTTCGCCGATGACTGTGCACTCTTCAGTCATAATCTCGAAGTTATGCAATTTATTGTCAACTCCTTTGCGCAATCTGCTCGCCGCTATGGCCTTGTGAATATCCTCAATAAGACTGGGGCTATGCTTCAGCCAAGAACAGGTGTGTATACCATCCCATCCATTACCATCGATGACACGCCACTCAAAGTTGTAGAAAAGCTCTGCTAGCTTGGAGGTGTCCACTCTCAAAATGCAATGTTTTTTTTTTTTTGTATACAGTCAAGGCTCGTGTAAGAGCTAAAACACATGCGTGTCCGATAAAGATTGACGATAAAGTAACATCAAGCCTCGGTAAAGCATGCGTGTCCTTTGGAAGATTGACACATCACCTTTGGCATGATCGTGGCATTCACCTGGACACCAAGATCCGTGTCTATCGTGCCGTTGTCTTATTGACACTCCTGTACGGATGTGAATCTTGGACACCCTATCATCGCCATATCAAACACCTCAGTCGATTCCATATGCAATGCCTTCGGCATCACTTGGCAAAGCAGAATACCTAACGCCTCAATCCTAGACCGTTGTCATATCCAAATAATTGAGTATTTCCTGATGCAAGCCCAGCTTTGCTGGTCAGGACACCCTCACACACATGGAAGACAATAGAATCCCAAAAGTGCTTTTCTATGGACAACTAAAATTTAGTAAATTGTTACATGGTGGCTAAATTGCACTACAGGGATGTCCTTAAGTCTACGCTCGAGTCTTGTGCCTTCCAGTTGTCACCTGGGAACATCAGGCCACAAAACAGGTGAGTTTGGCGTAACATTTGCTGCAAAGGCCTGGACCACTTTGAATTTTAAGAGACTTGCTATCGAGAGACAGCGGAGACAAGAAAGGAAAACCTGCCAACGTCCTTCTCCGCAAGGACCAGTCTATACCTGCGATGTTTGTGGTAGACGCTGTGGGTCCCGCATTGGACTATACAGCCATTGCACAAAGTCCAATGCTTGGAGAGCACGCCAACAAAGGGAAGAGATTTGTCGAAAATGATGACTCACACCATCACACTGGCAAGGAAAGCATAATGGGGAAGTTGGCTGGAGGGATGCAGTGCTGCAGACTGCTGCTTTGACAGATGTTCAGACACACTGGATCCAAAGCAAGATGGTGGAGAATGTGATCCCTGTGTTGACTCATTCCTGTGTGAGAGCCAGCAGCACCAGTGCCTATCCATAGCTTCCGAGTTGTAAGAGTGGCAGGCGTAGTGAGTTGTGCCATTATGTGAGGGTGAGTGGCGTGGTGATAGTGGAGAATAACCATGGTACTGTTACGTTTGTGGGGTAAGATTATGGAATACCATAGTGAAGGCAGGATTGTATAGGTATAGTATGGACCGTGGACGAGTAGGAGGCATCTAGATGTATTTAAGTCGGGTAAACTGGACCTTAAGATTGTTTGTGTCTTCACACGGGGGGGGGGGGGGGGGGGGCGTGAAGCTGTGTTAACTAGTTGAGGATTAAGGTTAGTTTCCCCCCAGTATGTGATAGTCTCCTGTGGCTTTTCCCTACGATTTATTTTACAACTACAACAAGGCCGGCCATGCAGGCTTTCATTGGACCACCACGTACGCCGACAGTACCCATACATCGCCGATCGGCAAGTAAGCCACGTCTTAATGACCCTCACACCAAGCAAAGCCGGCAGGCCATGCCCCAAAGTTCGTCATTGGTCGAGCACGACCAAGGGGGAGATTCGATGGGGCTTGGCGATTGGACATTGTGACGTCAGGAGAGCTTCGAGCAAGAGGAAGAAGAGCATGTCTCTTGGCTCTCTCTCAGTAGTTCTCTGGGATATGCTCGAGGAGAAGGGGGCGCCATCTTTCTCTGTCCGTGTGCTGAGGTAGTTTTTGGTGTGCACTTTTGAGAGCAAGGAGCTCTTAGCTGCGGTGGCAGCTATTGAAGGAGGTTTCAGGAACTGCTGAGCCTGTGGTGGACTGAAGGCCGTGCCGTTCGGGGGAGGGACAGAGAGAGAGAGCAAAAGAGGGCCGTTTTCACAGCTCGCTCAACGACTCTGTGCGCGTCGCTTTCATCGGCCGGCGCCATTTTGGGCGCTCCGGCGCGGGAAGCATTGGGACTGGACCATCGCCATCACCTTTACAAAAGAACTCGTTGAGATCAGCTAAGTGGCTGCATGATATTTAAAAAAAGAACATTCATTTTACTTTATCATTCCCTTGTGTGTTCGTATTCGTATCTGAGTGGAGGATCCTCAAAGTAGGAATTGCAATTAGTTTACTTCAACATTTATTTCGTCTTGCATTTATTTTTATTAAATCATTATTGTGGCATTTTTCATTTATTGTGTGCGTTTATTCGTTGTGGGTGTTCCGTTCAGGTAAGCACTTCACTGCCTTCCGTCCCGTGCACACCATAAAAAATAACTGCCAACCTTTCGGGAGTTCGCCTCGGGAGTAAAAACGATTGGTCATTCGCCATCCAGTGGTCTTTATCGCTGGGCGACACGACAGTACTTTGGAGGTGGATGATCATAATGTTTCTGACTGTACCCTCCTGTAGGCGTGGTAATCTGATGTGTGCTTTACATATTGTTGCGGATCTCCCGAAGCCCGTTCACGTTACAAAGGGGGGATTAAACCCCTTTTTCCCCTTGGGTCTTCGTGTCCACGAGGCTGAATCGCCACTTCCGGAGCAAGCGTGAAAAAGGGTATCGGGTCAACGTCGCATGTACCTTTAACCCACACTGCCACGAAAGCGGGGACCGAGCCTCGCACAAGCCACGCTTAATCGAGTACGCCCGAGCGGTATGCGTATCACGTGACTCATGCCGTTACTTTTTATGGAACCCGATTCGAGCGGTTCTATTCGTACCATGCGAGGCCAATTCGTTGAAGGGACAGGAACGGTCAAATAAGAGGAATAACACAATTTATTTACAATGTAAAATAATCAGGATGAAGGAAAGGGGACACAGAGGAGAAGCTTAACCAACTTAACTTATCTCCAGACACAGGGCCCACTCACGCACACGGGGAGATGGAGGAAGAATGTTCGCGTGCCAAACGCGCTTTGCGTCGGTCGCTCCGGGACAGCTCGCTCCTGGTGTAGCCCTCTGGCGGTCACGGCACGTATGCAGGAGAAGGCAGGCAGGAGGAGATCGTGCGTCTGTGGCCCGGCATGGGTCATCTTCTCGAACGCGCGATTAATACAGCGGCAGAGCGCAGGGTACAGGGCACGGGGAGAGTTCGTGTACAACGAGGCTATTACAATAGTTCAACGCAAGCGCTTTGACTTGTTCAGGGCTGGCCGACTTTCACTCCTCGTCTCTCGTTCTGGCTCTCACCCGTTCTGCCGCGTTCTCTCTCGAACTCTCCTCCACGAACTCTGCTTGACGAACTCTGCTGCTGTTCTTTTAATCTCTCCTGCGGGACGAACTCTGCTTAATGGGCTCGGGGCAGGGCCTAAAATGGCACCTCCCCGATCTTACCCGAATGTTCCAAGCCCCGCCTCTTTCCGCCATTGCGAGCCACTCCCCTCGAGCTCTGATTGGTGGCTCGCGGCTCACCGGCCACTCCTTCCTGCAGCGCCTCCCTTCGGCCTCGCCAGACTTGTTCAGGCCCGCCACGTGGCATGCTAGCACCAAACGACCACCCTACTCACGGGCCTGCTCAACACAAAACTAACACAGGAAAGGAGACTACCTTACATTCACTAAGAAATAACTGAACTATCGTGAGGCGTCATGTTGTGGTGTGTCTACCTACGAGGGGGGGGGGGGGGGGGGTGTCATCCTTTATTCTCAAAACCGCAACAATATGGTGAATGTTGCATAATCACATTAACATCACACTGAAGGTGGGCAACCTGCTGTGAGAGTTGATCAATTTTTATCTTCAGTGGTCTTTGCTTAAAATAGCTTTATGTCCTGCAATTTTAATGAATTAATTTTCCTGCTTTATGTCCTGTATTGTAGTAACTCCAGGATCCAATGCAATCCAGCCACAAATCTCCAAAAAAAACCCACACTATTGTGCCTCTGAACCATGTGTGGCACATTCTCCATCTACCAGACTTCCAAATTCTGCTGTAAAAACCTCCAGCAATTCATTTGGTTTGCGAAGACGAACCTTCAGGTAGATTTGGCATGTTGCCAAGTACTGAATGTGCCTGCGCATGTGAAGCTCGAAGTTAGGTTGAGCAATTTGTTCACATGTCTGTCTGTCTGCAAACGTCAGTTTATGATCGAGGAACAAATTTATTTTAATTGAATGTCATATTTTGAACACAAATCGGAACATGAATCGGAAAATGAACCTGTAGTTTAGCAAATACTTTGGTTCTGAATTTGTTCTGATCGTGCACGTGCAGAGAGGAGTGAGAGTTGTTTTACTCGATCTGTCTGGCAGTAAACCAAAATTGAAAGTGATTCCAAAACGAAACTTGTGGCGGGCACAAGGGACAATAATTCTGCGCACCAGTGGGTGGCGCGAGCGTCCAGGCGGGGAACGAAAGCGCATGCCCCGCCTTTAGACCGATCGGCCATGCCCGGGGACAAGGCGTGGCCACGGGACATATATGCGGTCTCTAAGCTCGAGCCCGCCCAGTGCTGAAGTGCGAGCTCTTAATAAAGACTTTGTTTGTACCAACGCGTTGTGGCCTACCTCTCTGGCAATCGAGTCGTGTGTGCACAGCACCACACTGGTGACCCCGATTGGTTCAGCCGTCGCTGACCCCCGAACGCGCCATGGCTACCAACGCCGTCGCCGTCAAACTCCCGGAGTTTTGGGAAGCACAAGCCGACGTTTGGTTTGTGCAGGCCGAAGCTCAATTTCAGCTCCGAGGCATCACGGCAGACGAGACCCGGTACTACCACGTGGTCGCCGCCCTCGGGCCCGGCACTGCCGCCCGAGTCGTGTGCATCCTTCGGCACCCGCCGGGCGACAACAAGTATGAGGCGCTTAAACATCTCCTCCTCGCCACGTTCGGGCTCACGGAGATCGAACGGGCCGACCGCCTCCTGGACCTTCCCGCCCTCGGCGACACACGACCATCCGTCCGGATGGATTACATGCTGTCGCTGCTTGGAGACCAGCGCCCGGATTTCTTGTTTCGCGCACTTTTCCTCCGCCAGCTACCTGTACAGGTGCGCCTCACGCTGGCCGGTTCCAAAATCACGGAACCCCGCGCCCTGGCCGGAGAGGCTGACAAGTTTTTCGCGGCCTGCGACACGCGGTCGGTTTACGGGCTGCCGTAGCGGCCATTCCGACAGCCTCCTGTTCATCACGGACACCTTGTCCGTGCGCCGTTTCCTTTGCGACACAGGAGCGCAGGTAAGCGTCCTCCCCGCCTCCACGTCCGATAAGCAAGCCGCGGGCCGGGGCCCCGCTTTGCTTGCCGCCAACGGTACACCCATCCGCGCATTCGGGAAGCATTGCCTCTCACTGCGGTTCGGAGGGCAGCGCTTTCAATGGTCATTCTTGACTGCCAGCGTGCCAATGGCCCTGCTGGGCGCGGACTTCCTATGTGCGCATGGGCTGTTGGTCGACGTGAAGCGCAGACGTTTCGTCCAGGCCGAAACCTTCAGCTCGCTCGCTTGTTTGCTGAGCGGCTCGTTGAGCGGCTTGCCAAGCGGCTTGCTGGAAGGTTCCGTCCCGGCGCGTTTAGTTTGCACGCTTCCGGCAACGGACGACTTTACCCGCCTCCTAGCCAGTTTCCCGGCACTCACGCGGCCCACCTTCTCAGCGGTGGCCGTTAAACACGGGGTGGAGCACCATATACCCACGGTCGGGCCGCCGGTCTACGCCCGGGCACGCCGACTCAAACCCACGAAGCTCGCCATGGCGAAAGCGGAGTTCGCCACGCTGGAGCGGCTGGGGATCGTACGGCGCTCCAACAGCGCTTGGGCTTCTCCTCTGCACATTGTGCCGAAGCCCGGCGGGGGATGGCGGCCGTGCGGGGACTACCGCCGGCTCAATGATGCCACCACCCCCGACCGCTACCCGGTCCCGCATATCCATGACTTTTCCGCCCGGTTGGCAAACACGACCGTGTTTTCCAAGGTGGACCTCATCCGGGGCTACCACCCGGTCCCCGTACAACCGGGCGATGTCCCAAAGACGGCCGTCATCACCCCTTTCGGCCTCTTCGAGTTCCTGCGAATGCCTTTCGGGTTGAAGAATGCGGCCCAGGCGTTCCAACGGCTTATGGACAGCGTCTTGCGCGACTTACCTTTCCTCTTTGTCGACCTGGATGACATCCTAGTCGCGAGCGCGTCCCGGGAGGAACACCTGCTCCACCTCCGCACGCTTTTCGAACGCCTGGGCCAGCATGGCCAAATCATCAACCCCGCAAAGTGCCGTTTCGGCGTCGCCACCATCGACTTCTTGGGGCACCGCGTCACCAGGCACTGGGCCGTCCCTTTACCGGCCAAGGTGGAGGCGGTCAGGGATTTCCCGCGACCCCGCACAATCAAGGGGCTCCAGGAGTTCCTGGGCATGGTAAATTTTTACCACCGCTTCGTGCCCCACGTCGCCCAGCTCCTCCGCCCCCTGCACGAGGCCCTCCGGGGCAAGCCGGGCAAAGGTGACATCGCCTGGTCGGAGCCGATGGCCGCGGCGTTTGCAGGTGCAAAGCTGGCCCTGGCCAACGCCACCATGCTGGCGCACCCGGCGCCCGATGCGCCGATCGCCCTCACCACCGACGCGTCGGACTACGCGGTGGGCGCGGTGCACGAGCAGTGGGTGCGTGGTTCTTGGCAACCGCTGGCGTTTTTTAGCCGGCAGCTTCGCCCGCACGAACGCCGCTACAGCACCTTCGACCGCGAGCTGCTCGGGCTTCACCTGGCGGTCAGGCACTTCCGCCATCTGCTGGAGGGCCGCCCGTTCACGGCTTTTGTCGACCACAAGCCCCTTGTGTTCGCGATGGCCAAGGTCGCCGAGCCATGGTTGGCATGGCAGCAGCGTCACCTCTCTGCCGTGTCCGAGTATACGACGGACATCCGTCACGTGGCGGGTAAAGACAACCCGGTGGCGGATTGCCTTTCCCGGTCTGTCGCGCACGCGGTCCACCTCGGGATCGACTCTGCCCGGATGGCGGAGGAACAGACCGCCGACCCCGGCGTCCAGGCCTTGCGGACCGCCGTCACGGGCCTCCACGTCACCGAGGTGCCGTTCGACGCCGTGGGCGCGGCCCTTCTGTGCAACGTCTCCCTCGGCCGGCCTCGCCCCATTGTGCCCGCTGGCTGGCAGCGCCCAGTGTTCGACGCCATCCACGGCCTGTCCCACCCGGGCACGAAGGCCTCCCAGAAGCTCGTCGCAGCGAAGTTCGTCTGGCATGGCCTCAGGAAGGACGTCCGCGACTGGGCCAGGACGTGCCTCGCGTGCCAGCGCGCAAAGGTCCACCGCCACACCCAGGCCCCGTTGGTCCCGTTTGCGGTGCCCGAGTGTCGGTTCGACCACGTGCACGTCGACCTGGTGGGACCTCTGCCCCCTTTGAGGGGGTTCACCCACCTCCTCACCATGGTGGACCGCACCACACGGTGGCCGGAGGCCGTCCCATTGGCGGCGACGTCTGCGGCTGATGTGGCGCAAGCCTTCATCGCCACTTGGGTTGCCCGGTTCGGTGCCCCCTCGGACATCTCGTCCGACCGCGGCCCCCAGTTCACCTCGGAGCTCTGGGCCGCGGTGGCGCAAGGGCTCGGCGTGAAACTAAACTACACCACACCACGGCCTACCACCCCCAGGCCAATGGCCTGTGCGAGCGCTTTCATCGCTTGATGAAGGCCGCGCTCCGGGCCAGCCTCCACGACGGCAGCTGGGCCGACAGGCTCCCCTGGGTCCTGCTGGGCCTCAGGACGGCGCCCAAGGACGACCTGCTCGCGTCCTCTGCGGAGCTGGTCTTCGGGCAACCACTGCGGGTACCGGGTGAATTTATCCCCGACTCCACGGCTCCTTGGTCCGCGGCGCAACAGCGCTCCGTCCTTCAGGAGACTGCCCGGAGGTTCGCCCCGGTGCCGACGGCACACCACGGTTGCCCGTCTTCCCGCGTCGCCCCGGAGCTTCGCACGGCGGAGTACGTCTTCGTCCGGCACGACGCCCACCGGGCACTGCTACGGCCCCCGTATGACGGGCCCTTCCGCGTGCTGGAGACCGGGGATAAATATTTCACCATCGACATCGGCGGTGCCCCGGATCGCATCTCCGTGGACCGCCTCAAGCCGGCCCACCTCGATCTGGACCACCCCCCGCAAGCAGCTCTGCCTCTGCGTTGAGGCCGCCCCCCGGCGGTCGGACCCCTGGGGCCCCCCAGCCCCGCCGTCCAGCTACCCCCCAGCCCTGCACCCATCGCCAGGGGGCGTTTCGGCCGGGTCATCCGGCTTCCCCGCAAACTCACCCTTGAGGTGCGCGGGAATCCTGGGGGGGCGCATGTGGCGGGCACAAGGGACAATAATTCCGCGCACCAGTGGGTGGCGCAAGCGTCCAGGCGGGGAACGAAAACGCATGCCCGCCCCGCCTTTCGACCGATCGGCCACGCCCGGGGACAAGGAGTGGCCTCGGGACATATATGCGGGCTCTAAGCTCGAGCCCGCCCAGTGCTGAAGTGCGAGCGCTTAATAAAGACTCTTTGTTTGTACCAACCCGTTGTGGCCTACCTCTCTGGCAATCGAGTCGTGTGTGCACAGCACCACAAACTTACTATTTTTAAGGATGTCATCAAGGACAAAAACAACAGGTAAAAAGAACTAACTTAACGTGTTGGATAAGGTGGTGTATTAGCAATTACTACATTATTCGCATTAATTGCAATTACTACATCGAAAAGCACCGCGATCACCGGCATAACACTTCTTTGTGTACGGTGTTATTTCCATGCTTTCTGCCTCCCTCGCATGACACAGATAACTCTGAGGCACTCGTTGTAATGGAGGCACAATCTATTGTCAGTATTTGCTGAACATTACAGTGCAACAGAGCCCTTGATTGTGGGCCTCAACAAGAACGCACCAAAAGTGGCATTGTGGAGCTTTATGTAATGGCATCTCTTCTGTCCACCGTAAAAAAATACTCGCCTTCTTCGGGAAAATGACATGTGCAGAACCATCAACCACCAGAGGGTAGTATTTAACAAAATTCTGAACTTCACTATTTTGCTTTATCTTCAGACATAGTGGATGCAACAAACAAATACCATTGCTCAACCGTATTGGGCCAATGAGAAGGTATTTCCCCCGTGCGAGCAAAGTGAAAAGTGGGTTAAGCAATTGGTCAATGTCAGTCCATCTTTCCATCTAAAAACATCAGTTTATGATTGAGGAACAACTTGATTTCAATTGAATGTTACTCGTATATTTGGAACACAAATCAGAACATGAACCTGTAGTTTAGCAATACTTTGACTCTGAATTTGGCAAATTATACGGAATCTTGTCCTGATCGTACATGCACAGAGAGGAGTCAGAATGTATTTTAGTATGTCTGCCTATCTAGCAGTCAAACAAAATTGAAAATCGTTCCAAACAAGATGTCATAAAAACATTAGTTTTTAAGGACATCATAAAGGACACAAACAACAGGCCCAAACAAATAACTAATGGTAATGTGTTTGACAAGGTGGTGTAAAAGACACCAACAGCGGTAAACTTCCTAAAAATGTTTTTTCTCAACAACCTTGAAAATTTTTATTTTAATTAAATTGAATTGTATATTTGAACACTGTAGAACACAAATCGTCGTTTTGGCACTTTCACAAACGTTCCGTTTAGCAGTACTTGGACAAAATATTACGACATTTTACATCATCTCGACCAATCACATTTTCCGCTCACAGACCCCGCCCATGCCATTTTTTCTCAAGATTGTGCGGGGTAAAGTGTTCTACGAGCTCTCTAGTTTGTTTTACTAATTGTTGGTAGAAGTAGATCTTTAGGATTTAATGTCTATCATATTGGCCTCATTTAAAGCCCATAGGCATAATCTTATGATTACTGCATCAGTTAATTTATAATTATCAGTTAACCGGTTAATTTACAATGGTGGACATGAAGGGTTGTCTCAAATTTCAGTTTTTATGATTTTATCTGCTTTTTTTAAACAACCCTGTAGCACAAGATAACGCAAATTGAAAATGGCACCATATCATAAATTACCGAGAACCACACGCACACCTCTGCCAGGCTGAACAGTTTACGTTTTGTATCCCACTGATAGGCTGGATCTGGATTCGGACCTGAACCAAAATCTAATCGGCTTGTTCTTGTTGCCTAACCAACTCATCCACATTAGTCTAGTAGGAAGACTAGGTCCCCCTGCACCCCCCGGAGATATACTTCTAATCAGTGTTTCTAGATTGGAAAAAATGTGTAGAAAATGACTAGCTATGGCCCCAAGCTGAAAAAATGTCCCACATACCATTTTTATGCAAATTACTGCTGCAAATTTTATGCAAAATTATGCAAATTTTATGCAAATTTTTGATGAGGAGTAGAGTTGAGGGGTCTTTGAGGGCTTCATCGAGGTGCTCTCGGTTGCAAGACTGGGTCATTCTGAGAAGCACAGCAGGGTCAGAGATCATGATGTTCTCCTCCTCAGTGAATCTCTCCATCAACAGCCTCTCCATTGCCTCACACACTGTTTTGAGGCAAAAGAGGGACTTTGCGTAGGCCTTTCCACTGAGAACACCTTTGAGAGATCCACTTGTTACTAGTTGTGCCTCAAAGAGAATCTCTGCATATCCAGAACCACGCATCTTGTGTCCAGTGAGCATCCCGATGTAGTTCATGGATGTGTGGAAGGGTCCAATCGTTACTACATGACTAGCAAATTCATTTGGCCAGCGCCAGATGATGGGAAGGGCTTTCATGCAGACACCCAGATCAAATGTATTCAGGACCCATCTCTGACCCACCTCAGCAGTTGCTGCCTCGGAACGCTTCAGTAGCTCACGAACAACTGCGTTGTCTGTGATCGGTCTGTGCCTGGTGCCTGCATGGCATGGCAATGGCCTGCAGCCTGTGCCTGGGCTAGGGGGTTTCACCTCTGCAACTGGTTCTCCCCCACCCAGCAAATCAACAGTCCGAATCTGTCCATAACATTTGGAAATATCATGCCATATATCGTTTTGGCATTGTCTCAATGGTGAGGAATCGCTTTAAAAAATTTCGTATCTGGGTCTTCACTAAAATCGAATCGATTCGTCATCAGCACACACCCAACCTGTCCACCAAGTTTTGTCTGAATCTGTCCATAACATTTTGAAATATCCTCCTCACAGACAGACAGACAGACAAACAGTGTGAAAACCTTCAGTGGCGGAGGTAATCAGCTTGGCAACGCCTATCCTCGATGCAAAGTTTGGCATGAGTATCAAAAAGATGAACAATTGATCAGCTACCTCGCTGGAACAAGGTATATCAACCATTGAAGAAAAATGTAAATTATATTAATAAACAGGATTATAAATATCTATCTGTCCTATCTATCTATATATATATATATATATAGTGAAACCTTGACTTACGAGTTTAATTCGTTCTGTGACCGAGCTCGTAACTCAATTTGCTCGTTTCTCAAATTAAATTTCCCCATTAAAATGAATTGAAATGCTATTAATCCGTTCCAGCCCCCCAAAAACCACACCAATTTTTTTTGAAATATAAATATATAAATATCTCTATATATATATAAATATATATATATAAATAAATATCGCTTTATATTTCACCTGTATGCAGCATACAAATTGGCAGAATGGCCTGGACTGGAGGTATGCACACTTGACTCTAAACTGTCCAGCCTGGGTTTGAATCCCGACCTGTCATGGGATTCCTGTCATGTCGGTGTTTCACAGGCAGGGTGATTCATCAATGTGTGTACCGCTAAACTGGGCACCCCGTTTGCGTCCCATTAGTTGTTGGATGTTAAGGATCTCACCGTGTCTTCCACAAAGAGAAGGCGAGCTATCGCCGGCACTCTGAACAAGTTGTGGCCTGGCATGCTCTTCTCCTCTGCCGTTGTATACGTCCTCCTCGGCATCTTTTTCCAGAAGAGCCCTGTCTCGTCACAGTTGAAGATTTGCTGGGGGATGTATCCTTCGGCTTCTATCAGTTTGGCAAAAGTTATAATAAAATCTTCAGCTGCCTTCACATCCGAGCTTGCTGCCTCACCAGTCACCATGCCTGACGACGGAGTGAATGCCGGTCCTCTTCTTTAAATTATCAAACCATCCCCGACTGGCTTTGCATGACTCTTCCGATGCCTCGTCCGTTGATGTTCCCGCCGTCTGCTGCACCAAATCCCCGTAAATGTCTCGTGCCTTCTCACAGATGATGCTCTCGGTCACGGTATCTCCTGCGAGCTGCTTCTCCGTCAACCACACAAACAACAACTTCTCCATCTCTTCATGGACAGAGGTCCGGAGCTTTGAAATAATCTTAATGCCCTTGGCTGGCGTTATAGCCTTTATCGACGACTCCTGCTTCAAAATCGTACATATCGTAGAAGTACTACGATCGTACTGCCTCGCCAAGTCGACAACACTCACACCTCGCTCATGTTTTTCGACGAATGCGTGTTTTATATCCAAGCACATCATCCTCTTCTTCTTCTCAGCACTGCCCTTGGCACTCAATTTCTTAGGACCCATGGTTAAAACTAAGAAATTTTCCAAAATAACAAAAATGCGAAAACAAAGCAGCAGCGATATACGGCAGAGATGCTTGCACGGCAAGATAACCATGTGACCTGAACGCTCGTTGGGCCACCTAGTGGCGGGTGGCGTAAGCTCGTAACTCAGATCTCGGCTCGCATCACAAAGCAAAAAACCGCCCGAGCGACGGCTCGTATCTCGGAAAACTCGTAAGTTGGTGCACTCGTAAGTCAAGGTTTCACTGTGTATATATATATATATATATATATATATATTATATATATATATATATATATATATATATATTATATATATATATATTATATATATATATTATATATATATATATATTATATATATATATATTATTTATATATATATTATATATATATTATATATATATATATATATTATATATTATATATATATATATATATATATATATTATATATATATATATTATATATATTATATATATATATATATATATATATATATATATATATATATATATATATATGTATTCTCCATATATTCTCCATATGTGATTCTGTGATTCTGTCTGTCTGGTCGGGGGAGTGGCTACACCCGGTCTGGGAGAGGCTTCAAAAACAAATATCCACCATTTTGTTTACTTGCATAGCTTTGAGGCCTCTTTTGTTAGGCCCGCGGTTTCTTTCTCTCTCTCTCAGTTTTATTTCAACTCTAATTCGATATCTCATTTCATTTTTCACAGTCGCTAACATGGTTTTAGACTTGGTTGCAAAAAAAGAATAAAATTCGATGAAGGTTACCGTTTATAGAACAAAATGCATTTTCAAAGGCCTGTAACATAAAGTCCATTGAGACTCTCTCACGGCTTTATCTCGACTCTAATTCACCATTTGATTTCATTTTTATCGTGGTTTTAGACTCGGTTTCAGCAATAGTTGAGAAAATGTACACACTTTGAGATCTTTGAGAATGTACACACTTTGAGACTTTGGATTGAGATCTCGCGAGATCACGGCGAGGTCACGTCTTTTCGAAGCTGTTCCATGCGCTCACGCTTTCGAAGCTAAGTGATCCTTCTCAATTGTGTTTTTGTCGAGACTGTATCTATCTTTCGGTGTATGTACCTATAGCGTACCTTTTGGAAAATTTTCGGTGCTAATTTTTCGTACATGTATACACAATCGTCGGTTAATGCGTATCGAGTATTCTGCGGCCTAGTACTCGTAGGCTTGGCTACCGTACCGTCTCCAACCTTGTGGTTTTGTTTTTCTCTCAGCGATTCGTCGAATGCGCTGCATTTATTTTCGTTCTCTGGTTCGTCCCAGTCGTTCACCCCATACCTCCTTGTTTAATATCTCTACTCAAAAAAAAAAAACCCCAAAATAATATTTCCTTCCCAGGTGTTATTCGTTTATTTGTTGTTCTTTTTTGTTCGTTCGTTCTTTGTTCGCGATCACGCGATCACGTGATTAGAAATGTATAATCTCTCCCCTGAACAACTATTTTCTCTCATATATTATAACACCCTTTTCTTCTTTTCCTACAAAAGGATGCTTTCGTCTTGCTCACCAAATCTATTCATTCCAAAAAATATATATAATACCATCTCTTACAGTTCCTCCTTTCTACGTTCCCTAAACTATCCAGAACTCCACCCCTCCTTCAGTGTCCTCAAACATATTTTTGACTCGAAGGTCTCAAACTCATTTTGCAAAAAATGTTCGTTTCCCATGAATCATACACTTTTCAAAATCCAATCTCACCCCTCCCCTCCAAATCCTCCCCATCACCCATCCCTTTCAAATCTCCCCCCTTGCCCCTTCCCTCCCCTCCCTCCTAAACTCCCCCCACACCCCTTCCCTCCGAGACTCTCCCTCGCTCCTCCCCTCCTAGACTCCCCTCTCACCCCTCCTCCTCAAAGCATCCTCCCTGCTTCTTCCCCCTTCCAACTTTCACCTTCATCTCCCCCAACCTTCTGCCTCGCTCTTCCTCCTCCTCAAATAACACCTCACTGTGCCTCACCCAATCTCCATCAAACCTTTTGTCCGCCCCATTCTTCCCTTTCTCCAAGCTATTCTGAAATCTCTGAAATCTCTGACACACCTTCAACAGCTCTCCCTACCTCTTCCTCCTCTTCCACATCTTACCCTACCCTTCCCCCCCCCCTGTTCTGGACCCCATGCTCCCCCTTCCTCTTCATTAACGGTATGGACCTCAAACATCCGGGGCCTTCGCTCAAACTTGACTGATCTCTCCATACAGGTTGCTTCTGACAAACCAGATGTGAACTGCTTAACAGAAACTTTCCTCCTTCATGATGTCTCTGATGCCTTGGTATCTCTCCCAGGTTACTCCCTCTTCCGGTATGATAGACCTGAGCCTCGTCCTGGAGGTGGGGTTGCTATCTTTATAAAAAACTCTCTTCCTCACTCGCCCTCCACTGCCCTCTCTCCACCTCACCCCCAGGAATACCTTTGGCTACGGCTTCCCCTTCGCTCCCACCTTTTGTTCATATGTGTATTGTACCGTCCACCAAACAGCGATGACTCCATCTACATCTCGCTGTCTGATAATATGGACCAACTTCTATCTACCCATCCCAACTCTCTCTTCCTCATATGTGGTGATTTCAATTGTCACCATGCCAGTTGGCTGGGTGTGGGTACCTCTCTCACCAGCCATGGCTCTTCAGCAAAGGACTTCTGCGACTCACTGGGACTGACACAATCTGTCAATTTCCCGACCCGGATCTCAGTCAACGGAGCATCTTCTCTTCTGGATTTGGTTATGACAAACTTCCCTGAAAATTTCTGCTGCTCTTCTTCTGCTCCAATCGGCTCATCTGATCATGTGCTTGTCAAAGTGGACATCTCTCTGACCATTCTCAGAGAGCCTCCTCAGCGTCGACGAGTCTGGCATTTCACTCAGGCCAACTGGCACGGTCTTCAAGCAGCCTTCAATCATCTGGACTGGTCTCCCATCTCTACCGCCTCTCACATCAACTCATCCTGGGAATTATTTCAAAGTAAATTGCTCTCTCTCATGCACAGATTTATCCCATCTCGTCTTCAGTTGTCATACCCTTCCTCCCGTCCATGGTACACGGAATCTTGTGGTGAGGCTGTTGCCCTGAAACAACTTGCTTTCGTCTCTGGAAAGCAAACCCAACGGAAGGAAATCTCATTTCCTTTCACAAAGCCCGAAACAAGTGTGTGTCCACCCTCAGGAGAGCCAGGAAACAATATCTCACCGTTCTCAAGACCGAACTCTCTTATCTGTCTCCCTCTTCCAAATCCTGGTGGCGTCTGGTCAAATCTGTTTCTGGTGTTTGTTCCCCCTCCATCCCCTCCCTCACCTCAAACGGCTTAACGGCTGACTCCGCACGTGAAAAAGCTGAATGCCTCAACTCTGTGTTTGCCTCTAAATCTTGTGTCCCAAACCCATCCCTCTCTGTACCCACTGTACCCAGTCGTACCCAGCTGCTCCTGGACTCTGTGTCCTTTCCTCCTGACAAGGTGGAAAAGTTTCTGTCAACCCTCGACTCTGATTCTGCAACTGGTCCTGACGGCATCAGCCCACGGGTCCTAAAATCATGTGCTTCCGCTCTTTCACTCCCTCTTTCTGTTCTCTTCACCCTCTCTTTTCCTCAAGGTCATCTGCCATCTGCTTGGAAATCAGCCAACATCACCGCTTTGCACAAAAAAGGTGCAAAAACAGATCCCAGCAACTACAGACCAATCAGCCTTCTCCCAATTATCAGCAAAGTCATGGAATCCATCATTGCTTCAGATATGAAATCTTTCCCCTTCTCCAATGGCTTGATCTCTGATCATCAATTTGGTTTCAGACCTGGTCACTCTACTCTGGACATGCTGCTTCTGCTTTCTCAACAATGGATGGAGGTCCTCAACGCCAAACAGGAAATTATAGCCGTCTCCCTTGACTTTTCACGTGCCTTCGATACGGTCTGGCACCCTGCTCTGCTCACCAAACTCTCCTCCTTTGGTATCCATGGAAATCTCCACGCATGGCTGGCGGGCTTCCTCTCTGGTCGTAGTCAACGTGTGGCCCTGAATGGGTTTCTCTCATCTCCTCTTCCTGTTCAGGCTGGAGTTCCCCAAGGTAGTGTTCTGGGCCCTGTGCTTTTTCTGGTCTTCATCAATGATCTCTCTGACTCTCTTGAAAATCCTCTCTATCTCTTTGCTGACGACTTTACTCTCTGTCGCTCCATTCCTCATCCCTCAGATCGGCAGTCTGCAGCCTCCTCACTCTCTGCAGACCTGGACAAAATCACAGACTGGGCAAACAAATGGAACATGTCTTTCAATCCTGATAAATCTCACACTCTTACGATGTCTCTCCGAAAAGACTGACTGGAAAACCCTCCCATCCACTTTCTGAATAATCCTCTCCAAGAAGTTCTGTCACTCAAGCTTTTGGGTCTCACTATTTGCCATGATCTTTCCTGGGAAAACCACATTTCAAATCTGGCCTCCAAAGCCAGTCGCCGACTGGGCATCCTCCGTCATGCGAAGTCCTTCCTTGGCACACCTGAGCTCCTCACCACATACAAGGCTTTCATCCGCACCTCTATGGAATACTGCTCTCCCCTCTCGTCTGGTGCTCGCTCCTGCCTCACACCTAGCCCGTCTTCACGCTGTTGAAACCAAAGCGTTCAGAATCATTGGAATCTCCCGCGATGAAGCTAACTCCAAGGGCCTTTCATTCACTCACCGCAGGCAGGTTGGTGGTCTTTCTGTGTTCTACCGACTCCTCTCTGGCCTTGCCCCCCCAGCCCTCTCTGGGCTCTGTCCCCCAAATATTCCTACAGGTCGCACAAGATCTGCCTGCAACCCTCTTATGGTTAAACTGCCAAAATCAAGACTTTCTGCTCACCTTCACTCCTTCATTCCTCTTTTCTCCCGCCTCTGGAACAAACTCCCGCACTCTCTTCAATCCCACTCCACCCTCCAGGTCTTTAAAACAGCTGTTTACCACCATCTCTTATCCTCCCCCATCCAAAACCTTGATCTTTTCTACCCCCGCTAATTTCGGTACCCTTGTGTTTTATACTTCTCCCACCCCCCCCCCCCCCCCTTCCCACGCCTCCTGCCCCCAAGCCCTCTCCCTCCCACACTTCTCCCTGCTCTCAAATGTTGTGGTTGTGTGCTTCCCTTTCTCTCCCCATCTTGTCTTCCGCTCCCTCTTTTTGTATATTTTGTTTGTCTGGTTGATTTGTTTGTGAAATAAATGTTAGCTCTTTCACGAGCCTCGATTCAGTATACAAAAAAAAAAAAAAAAAAAAAAAAAAAAAAAAAAAAAAAAAAAAAAAAAAAAAAAAAAAAAAAAAAAAAAAAAAAAAAAAAAAAAAAAAAAACACGGGAAGTTGCTGAGATCGGCACGGGATATCATATCCCGCCCTAATAACACAGACGGAAAATTGCCGAGAGATATTTCTTCATTCTTAATTTATAAGTTATGTGCATGTACACTTTAAAGTTTATTTGAAATCTTTAATTTAAAAAATGTCATTTTGTATCATGTATGCTGTAACGAAAATAGACATTTTGGTTTTCGCCAGACAGAAGGGTGTACACACAGCCCATAACCTTTTTCCCCAAGGACGTTTCCATTTGATGACAGTTGTCAGGATTAAATATTTAATTTCGACATAGTCACAATACAGTCAACAAGAAAGAGCAATCAGAGATTGCAGATCCTCGCCAGGATGTGTTTTCAGTGGTTTTTAAGGCTTTTGTGTTAAAAACAAATATGGCGGCCGAACCACGTGACTGATGACGTCTTTTTTTATAAGCTAATTTATTCCTAGATTATGCTCAAGAAATTTCATCTTGATCGGATGAAGTTTTGTACTTGTCGAATTATGACATCATAATGGAGGCACCTATGACATCATCATTAACATATTTTATTCCCCATGGAGAGTTATTTACAATGAGCCATGTCTCAAAATTTTCCATGCAGCACTTTCAGAGTTATAGAAGTGCAATTTTTTCGGTTTTTCTAAGATGGCGGCTGAATCACGTGACCTATCACATCATAATTATCATTTAAAATGTCACAGGTGGAGCTGCACTTATGGTGGAATTTTCCTGTCAATCGGACCAATGGTTGCCGAGAAAATCGTATTTATTCTGTGCGGACAAACAAACAAACAGACAGACAAACAAACAGACAGACAAACAGACAGACAAACAAACAGACAGACAAACAAACAGACAGACAAACAAACAGATAAATGGACCCAAATGGAATACCCTCTCCTCCTGCGAGGGTAACAATGTGGGGAGAGGGGTGGAGCTTCGTTCACGTATCGCCACAGACGGGAAATTGCCAAAATATATTTAAAAATCGTGGCACAGTCTATCATACACCGCCCAAATAACAAAGACGGGAAATTGTCGAGAGATATTTCATCGTTCTTATTTTATAAGTTCATCATTCATCATTCATCATCATTCATCATTATTATACGGAAGTAAAGGTAATCCTGTTTAAACTTCCATTCATTCCATCGATGGGGAATTCATTCCATCTCTCATCTTCCATTCATCCCTGGTGTTGGCTTAGTGGTTAGGGTGCCGGCATGGGATCCTCGGATCCTGGGTTCAAATCCCGGTCGATCGCTGAATTAACGCCAGGGGGGTTGACTTGGCCTGTCATCCTTCCGAGGTCGGCAAATTGAGTACCAGCTTGCTGGGATGAATGATCACGGTGTGTACCCCGATTTAGAATAGGTACACCGTATCCCTGCGCATCGAAGAGCGTGACCAAGGGTTGGCGTCAGGAAGGGCATCCGGCCATAAAAACATTGCCTCAAACAGGGAACCATGATTGTCATGGGGCCCGCAAGGCTAACCCCCGCTCTAGCGGGAAAAATGGCCTTAAAACTATCATTCATTCATTCATTCTCATCTTCCATTCATTCATCCCACTACTTGACATAAATTGAACCTAATTTATTGTGAGGTGTGCATGTTTGTTGGAAAATCAGGGTAACATTAGATGAGAGAAGGACCAATGTTTGTCCAACCTGCTCTTAAATAATTGATGTGCACAAACACATTAAATACGTTTATTTAAAATGTTTCATTTTGAAAATTTCATTTTGTATGTTGGAACAAAAGACTAATTTTGGTTTTCGCCGGACAGAAGGGTGTAATGTAATGTTCTGATTCACCGGCCATAATTTTTTTCCCAGGGACTTTTCCATCTGAGCTGTATCCTTTATATAGTCGGAATGTTCCATTCTTTAGACGTCGTCACAATGAAAATTTGCACTGCACAGGACTCATATGGACGGTATGTCGGGCGAATACTTACATATCCGGAAGAGCATGAGGACGCCTTTTGAGCCATTATTATACTGAGGAAGAGGATTATTCGGAATCCTAGAGGATTATTTGGGCCACTCGACGTAGAGCTGGGATCCAAGTGCTGCCGTGGTCATCGTAACACGCCCCAAAGTCATAGACACTGGCTAACAAGTTCCCCCGGTTGGAAAACCGGGAAAATCCTTACAAACTTAATAATAATTTTAAACTTCATTCATACTTCCATGAGATAGGGGGTCACCCCACTGCATCAGAGTCCACTGTACCTGCGATCTGTTTTTAAAATTCGCTCTAGATGATGGACCCAGCTTGCGTATATCATATTCCCGTCAGGAAACAACTCATTGTTTCCCAGCAATGTCGGGTACTTTTACTAGTTAAATTGATATATGTGGGAAAATTACATGCCCGGACCAGGAATTGAACCCAGGTCCTCTGGAAAACTGTACCAGTGCTCTCCCATCTCTCCCATCTAAGCTATCTGGGCGACCCTGACTGAGCATGCAATTTTCCCACACATATGATTGCCACTCTCTTTGGGGCACT
The DNA here is from genome assembly GCF_964187855.1 of Myxine glutinosa. Taxonomy (NCBI): domain Eukaryota; kingdom Metazoa; phylum Chordata; class Myxini; order Myxiniformes; family Myxinidae; genus Myxine; species Myxine glutinosa. The sequence continues at coordinate 188,940,145 of NC_136266.1, forward strand.
CGCTGCCAATGCTCCAAAGAGAGATTGGGGCACTCGCTGCCAACCATAGGAGCACCAACGGCCTGAACACGAGAGGGTCTTCCACCAATGGGGGGAAAAATCCATGTCCGCTTCATGGGGGGACAAATCCATGCCTGCTATTATAAACACCACTGGGGGCGTAGTGAAGCAATTCGATTAATGAACAGGATTATTAATAATTAAATTGATATATGTGGGAATGGTGCTCCCATGGTTGGTGCTCCTATGGTTGGCAGCGAGTGCCTCGGAAGCAGTGACGGAAAAAGAGTGGCAATCATATGTGTGCTCAGTCAGGGCCGCCAAGATAGCTCAGATGGCAGAGCACTGGTACAGTTTTCCAGAGGACCTGGGTTCGATTCCTGGTCCAGGCATGTAATTTTCCCACATATATCAATTTAATTATTTATAATCCTGTTAGTTTTGTTCAGTGTAGAGTAAAACCCAAAACAGAGAGGTCAAAGATAAGTGTGCCACCTCTTAGGCATCCTGTCAGAGTATTGCTTCCCTTTCCTCAAACTAAGTGTAAATTGCACAAGCTTGGAGGGCTAACCTGTGTTTAGATGAGTTTGCTGAGAGAATAACTGATTTTATTTCCTTCGTCTCTGAACTTTGTTGTTAAAACTGCTATCGCAGCCACCACCTTTGGCAATCAAACGGCCTCCATTGTATTTATAAAGACCGTTCTAACTATTGTCCCTTCAATAAATACATAAATATATCAGTAGTGTAATAATGTTGGTTCTGGGACACCCCAAATCCCCATTCACTTACATGTTAATTTTTCCCCTCCCTCATTGCCCCAAAACACCTCTATTTCTCTCACCCTGTTCTTTACGAACCTTCTAACCTTTTGACATGTTATCCTTATTCATTAGACCACTTAAACAATGGTCCTTCTGTGTGAACCTGTGATCCTTCTGACCTTATGGACCTTTTAACCTTTTACTCTTAATATCATCTGGTGAATCATCTTTGACCCACTCAAACAACGACCCTACAAATATTTGTTTATGATCCTAACAATGATCCTAACAACTCAAAAATATTTTCATCTTTTTTACCCAACTCACCAGTATTTAAATTAATTCTCTTATTTGTTTTGTGAACTTTTTTTACCAGTTGCCTTTTCAATAATTCTTATTTGAAAAGACATAAAAGACAAAAAGACATCATACATAAACCTCGAACCTTTTTTTAATTAATGAAAGAAATGACATGTTGCTTAACTTTACAAGAAATGACACGTTGGGAATTTCTCATTGTCTTATTTCCTGTTTCCTCGAAATGTTAAAGCTGAGTTCTGTTCCCGAAAATACATTTTGGACATTATAAAAGTCGTGTTGCCGTGCTGTTTTTATCATTACGAACCGAAGAACATGAGCATCAACATGTCTTATTTCACTCTCTACTCTGATGAAGAATACTCACCAGGGTAAGTTTCATTCAGAATTAAACTGTTAATGTGAGCTTTGTATGTGATTAATTTAAATTTATATGACTCATGATATATTTTTTTATTACAGCAATTCAGGTTTTCAAAATGACCTGGTCTTGGCAGAGTTTCAAGTTGTTCCACAAGAGGTTTACAACGAATTGAACACGGGTTGGAACAAATTAAATGTTTCACCGTTCTTAGAAGATAACCACCATCGGAGTTTGTCTCAGGTAATTCATTATTCATTTCTCTGATGACACCATTAAACGGGAGCTGACATTTATTTATTCATTGTGTATCTTTTGTGTATTGTGTATCATTGTGTATACATACAATGTATCTTTTAGGAGAAATTATTAACGTTTTTTCTTTCTTTCTTTTTTAACAGAATACAACACCTGTTGTGATCGATGACCACACCTATGAGTGTGATACCCTAAATTTTCTTCTCGACAGCATTGACGCCAAACTCAACTTTTTAGAGGTGTGTGTATGTGTGTATGTGTGTATGTGTGTATGTATGTATGTATGTGTGTATGTATGTGTGTGTATGTATGTATGTGTATGTATGTGTGTATGTATGTATGTATGTGTGTGTGTGTGTATGTATGTGTGTGTGTGTGTATGTGTGTATGTGTGTATGTGTGTATGTATGTGTGTATGTATGTATGTGTGTGTGTGTGTATGTATGTATGTGTGTGTGTATGTGTGTATGTATGTATGTGTGTGTGTATGTGTATGTGTGTGGTTCACCGTTTATAATAGGTACACCATATCCCTGCGCATCGTAAGAAGTGATTCAGGGTTGGTGTCAGGAAGGGCATCCGACCCTATATTAATAATAATAATAATAATACATTTATTTTGTATAGCGCTTTTCAAGACACTTTGACATGGAACGTAAATATGAAATAAATATCTCTCCCCTCTTGTCTTTAATAGAAAGAGATTCAAAACCTGAAGACATCTGCTGAACCAACCTTCAACTTATGTTGGGAAGATATTGATGATTTGTTTTGGGAAGAAGAAGAAAAATGTTTAAATAATATAAAGAATCTAATGCTTCCAATATTATTTATATATATTTGTTTTGTTTACAATTATTTAATTATTAATTACAAAAAGAGAATAAAGGAGGAGGGAATGGGGAGGTGCACCCCTGCCAAAGACCCTTCACCCCCCTCATCCCACCCCTCCCCTCCCCTTGTGTGTGGGGAAGGTGGGGGTGGGATGAGGGGGGTGAAGGGTCAAGGGTGGGGGTGCACGGAGGGTGGGGGATGATGGGTGTGGTCTGTGTGGGCGTGGCTTATGATTTTTAATTTATTTAATTTTTTTATATATTATTACCACTAATTAAATTAGCTAATCTGGGTGGGGTGAATAGAAATGTTGTTTAATGAATTATTAGCTTTGTTTTTTGTAATTCTTGTGAATAAAATGTCCCTAATATTTCTTCCCCATTCATATCATTTAATTTGTAAGTCCAAGGGACTGTATCCATTACAATTTATATCAATGATTTTAAATAATTCATGAGTCCATTTTTGTGTATAACCTTTTTCAAAATGGCTTTTCCATTTGTATATTCTTACAATATCACCAACTTTGAACTTGGGCTTTCTCAAATTAATCTGCTTTTCATATTCTAATTTTGTAAATGTTTCTGATGGTTTTGATTTTGTTGATGAATGAACTGTATTATTGTAATTATCAACAATATTCTGGATTAAATACACCCATTGTTGAGAACCGAGTTGTGTGAATTTTTTATATAATTTTTCTTTTAAAGTACGATTAAAACGCTCAATAACAACTGCCTTTCCTTCATTAAAGGTGCTGTATAATTTAATATCCTCCCCCTTCAGAAATTTCATAAATATTTTGTTATAGAACTCTGTTCCCTCATCAGTCCATAACTTCTTTGGTTTTCTATGACTTTTATTAAATATTTGTTGGAAGGCTAACATTAAAGTATCACCCTTTTTATTTTTTAAGGGAATAACCCAAGCAAATCTACTCCTCAAATCAATAACGGTTAAAGCATACCTGTATCCCTTATCATTATTTAGTTCGATTAAATCAGCAGACCATATGTGGTCAGTGTCTTTGGAATAAACCTTCCTTCTTTTAAACTTGGTGATTATAGGTTTGTGTAATTCTTCAGCCAAAAGCTCCTCAGTCTTGATGACATCATTAGAGCCTAATAGTTTTTTGAGGAATAACCAAGACCAAGTTTCAATTTAGCATTTATCAAATTTCTCACAATAAACCTATCAACTTTCTCTCTCAACGTTGGATTTTGTATCAAAGACAAATTATACAACATTTCTCTGTCGGCTTTATGTTTTTCAGTCAACGTAGTGGTTTTCCCATAAGCAATATCATGCTTCATACACACTTCGTCAACCCTATTTGTAGGTTTAGACCAAGGTTTAGGATTGTCAGCCTCATCTAATCTTTTATCCAGGTTTGTTCCTGAACCACAGAAAGAATACCCTGGAAGGTGTAATTCCCCTGGAATTCCAGTTGTTGTAAATTTACTTCCTGACAGAAACTTTTGTATGTCTCCTCCTCTTTTAGGAGAGATGAATTGGCACTTTTTAGAGCCACACACTTGACATATTCCTTTTTGATAAACTCTATTATTTTTAGCTTTAACATAAGAGATATTTTTAGATTTGGTTTTCTTTTTACATTTGAGACAATAACTCATATTTATCTATATAATTATAAAATTGAAATCTTGCGTGTTTGTGTGTAACATTCGATCGGTCCGGGGGCGTGGCTTACCCCTTTGAGAGAGTAGTAATATCCACCATTTTATTAATTCGCATAGCTTTGAGGCCTGTTTTGTAGGCCCGTGGTGTCTTGCTCTCTCTCCCAGCTTTATTTCAAATCAAATTCGATATATCGTTTCATTTTTCACAGTCGCTAACATAGTTTTAGACTCGGTTGAAAAAAAACGGGAAGAAAATCGCGCCACGTTGATATACGAAAATACACCGCCTAAAATAACAGGCATACAGTATATATCTTCGTTATTTCATTCAACATTATTACCCGGAAGTAAAATATGTTTCAGGAAATTACCGAGAGATATTTCTTCGATTTTTTTTATTATTTATATGCGCATACACTTTAAATAGGTTTATTTGAAATCTTTAATTGTCACAATGTAATTTATTTGTCATTTGATGATCGGCAAAAATATGTTTCAGGAAATTACCGAGAGATATTTCTTCGATTTTTTTTATTATTACCGCTTCCATCTGATTTCATTTTTATCGATGGTTTTAGACTCGGTAAAAGAAATAATTGAGAACATTCACGCACACATGGGAAATTGCAGAGATATATTTTTAAAATCGCGCCACTTTGATATACGAAAATACACCGCCTAAAATAACAGGCATACAGTATATATCTTCGTTATTTCATTCAACATTATTACCCAGAAGTAAAATGTTTCAGGAAATTACCGAGAGATATTTCTTCGATTTTTTTTTATTATTTATATGCGCATACACTTTAAATAGGTTTATTTGAAATCTTTAATTGTCACAATGTAATTTATTTGTCATTTGATGATCGGCAAAACGATAGCACAAAAACAATACTATTTGCAGGAAGAATGTCGTATCAACCCTCCGACGGTGCTACGGACGCGGACAACGAATCACACCTCACGTCTATGGACGCGAATAGCAACATTCCTTCAAGTTCTCGTGCGGAAGCAGTATCTCCGAGGGGTGCTGAAACAGACGATGGGAGATCACGACGTCTTCAGCAGCAACGAGAAAGCCAAAGGAAGAGACGACATGCTGAAACGCCTGAGCAAATGTCACAGCGCCTTCAGCTGCAAAGACAAAGGGCAAGGATGAGAAGGAGTGCTGAGACGGAGGAGGTGAGAGCGCAGCGTCTTCAGGAGGAACGAGAGAGAGTCAGCTCGCGAAGGGATGCGGAATCTGCAGAGGAGACGTCACAGCGCCATCAAGAGCAGCAAGAAAGAGATCGTATGAGGAGAGATGCGGAATCTGCAGAGGAGACGGCACAGCGTCTTCAGGAGCAGCGAGAAAGAGATAGGATAAGGGAAGTTCTTGAGACAAGGCAGAGAAACGCGCAGAATGCAAGAAATTTCACTTCTGCTGACGTCGGTGCGATGGACAAGATTTGTCCACATTGTAGAGCGCTTCTTTTCCAAGGTGAAACAGCTCATTTTTGCTGCACGAATGGAAAGGTGTCCTTGGGAAATCTGGGACCTTTACCCCATCAATTACACAATCTGTTTGCCGGCGATGGACCCACAGCGAACGAATTCCGCAGGAACATCAGACAATACAACTGTCTATTTCAAATGACATCATTTGGAGGAAGCCAAGTTTCTCCTCGGCATGGTGCATGGAGCCCATCGGTCATAATTCAGGGTCAAATACATCATCGTATCGGTTCCTTCTTGCCAAATGCGGATGAACAACCGAAATTCCTCCAAATTTATTTCTTAGATCCACATGACAGCGTACAGTTGAGGATGCGGATACTCACCAATGCTGGTATTCACCGTGATGTAGTTGGAGCATTAGAGACCGTGCTGAGACAAGTGAATCCTTACGTTCACTCGTTCCGCATGGCACGCGAGGAAATAGGCAATTTGCCAGAGGCGTTCGTTCTTATTGATCCCAACAGGAGACCAGCTGGTGAACATGAGAGGAGGTTCAATGGTCAAATCGCTGATGAAGTGGGTGTCGTTGTGAAGAATACTGTCGATCCTCAAGCTACAGTGCGTCACATTGTATTGAAAGCAAGAGGAGGAGCGCTGCAAAGTATTTCTGAGTTGCACCGTTCTTACGACGCACTCCAGTATGTTCTCTTCTTCCCATTCGGAGATGACGGATGGCAGCCCGAAATGAACATGACCAATGGCAGGAGATTGACTGCCATGAAATACTACTCCTACCGAATAATGAACCACGAGGATGAGTTCAACTACCTCCTCAGAGGGGGGCGTCTGTTCCAGCAGTATCTTGTTGATATGGCAGCCAAAATGGAAGGCACAAGATTGGCGTTTATAAGACTGAACCAGGCATCGCTGAGGTCTGCTACATACAGTGGCTTCACTGATGCTCTCAATGACAATGACGATTTGTCCAACATCGGACGCCGCGTACTACTGTCATCGACATTTGTAGGGGGGCCGAGGTATATGATGGAGCGATGTCAAGATGCCATGATGTACGTAAGAAAATATGGTAACGCGACCTACTTCATCACTATGACGTGTAATCCAAAGTGGCCTGAAATCTCCAATAACCTGTTTCCTCACCAAAGTGAGAACGACAGACCGGATCTCATTGCGAGAGTGTTCGAGTTGAAGAAAACGGTGTTCCTTAAATACCTCACTGGATCAGAAGGCTTCTTCGGGAACTGTATCGCTCACGTTGTGTGTGTGGAGTACCAAAAGCGAGGTCTCCCTCACATACACTGTTTGCTGTGGCTCGATGAAGCTTCAAAGCCGAGACCACAAGACTATGATCGATTTGTACAAGCTGAAATACCAGATCCCGATGAAGATCCAGAGGGACACAGACTGGTGTTGAAGCACATGATCCATGGTCCATATTGTTCCACAGCAACTGGATGCTGGAAGAATGGAGCATGCAGACACAGATACCCGCGGTCATATGCTCCATACACACGGTGCGGAGACGATTCGTACCCCATATATAGAAGAAGATCCCCAGAAATGGGAGGATTTGAAGGGCACCAAGAAGGGAGGCAACGACGACCTGTTACAAATCAGTGGGTTGTTCCCCATAATCTCTATCTCCGGAAAACGTTTGATTGCCACATCAACGTTGAAATATGCTGCTCTATAAAGTCGATCAAGTATGTTATTAAGTATGCCATGAAAGGTAGCGATCAAGCTACGTATGCACTGCGCACAAACGACGAGAAAACGGAGTACTTGACGGGTAGATACATTGGACCTTCAGAGGCTGTTGCCTCCATTCTTGGATTCTCAGTCCATGACAGGAAGCCGGCGGTTATCCGTTTAGGAGTACATCTGCCAAATGAACAACAGGTATTTTTTGCTGGGAACGTTCGTGAACAAAGAAATAATCCCAATATGGCCAAAACCACGTTGACAGAGTTTATGGATCTTTGCAGACCTGACCATTTCGCTAAGACACTGTTGTACGTGGATGTTCCGAGATTCTATACATGGACCAAGAAGAGATGGCAACGAAGAAAACAGGGCAGACCGGTGGAGGGCATCCCTGGAATGTTTGAGGATGACATATTGGGACGAGTTTACACTGTTTCGCCGCATACTGGTGACCTGTACTATTTCCGACTACTCCTCCACCACGTGAGAGGGCCGACTTCGTTCGAAGTCCTGAGAACGTGTGATAATGTCATTCTACCCACATTCAAAGACGCTTGCAGAGAAATGGGTTTGCTGCAAGGAGACGCTGTCTGGCGCGAGACTCTGGAGGATGCTGAGAGGACACGCCTTCCCAGACCCATGAGGGATTTGTTCATTGTGCTCCTCACACAAAGTGAAGTCGACAATCCATTGGATCTATGGGAACGTTTCAAGGACGCTATGGCTGAAGATTATCTTCTAGCTCATCGACGATCTGCAAATGATCCCAATATTGCCATCAACGAGCGCCATCATGACTTGGCTCTATCGTATTTGCAGCAGAAACTGCAATTGTTGAACAGAACTGTTGCACATTTTCACTTGCCGACTCCAACGACTGTTCTTCGTCATGAAGGGATTGCCAACATTCACCTACTGAGAGAACTCCAATACGACACGGAGGAACAACAGCGAATCGTAGACGAAAGGCAGCTTCTGCTCAATGATGAGCAGAGAGTTGTCTATGACTTTGCGTGCGGTTGCATCCGCACGAATCAGTCATCAATGATTTTCATTGACGCGCCTGGAGGCACAGGGAAGACGTTTCTTATTAACCTGATTCTCTCTAAAGTGAGAGCGAGTGGAGAAGTTGCCCTTGCGGTGGCCTCATCTGGCATAGCTGCTACCCTCATGCCTGGTGGAAGAACAGCGCACTCAAGGTTCCAAATCCCTCTGACACCGAGGGAAGATGGCGTATGCAACATCGATAAAAATTCCACTATCGCAGACCTCTTTCGAAGTACAAAACTCATCGTGTGGGATGAGTGTCCTATGATCAGGAGAGAGAGTTTCGAGGCTGTGGATCGCACGTTGCGTGATGTATGTGACAAAGACAAGCCTTTTGGAGGGATCTTGACGATATGCTGTGGTGATTTCCGTCAACTTCTGCCCGTGGTGAAAAGAGGGTGTGATGCTGATGTTGAGAATGCGTGCATAAAGAAGTGCTACTTATGGCAGAGCTTTGGAATGTTTCACTTGAGAACTAATATGCGACTGACCGACGGAAGTGGGCAGTTTTCAAGAATTTTGCTCGACATCGGCGAGGATAGAATCGAGAAAAATGCGGATGATGAGATAGATTTGCCAGAGGATATACTGCTGACAGCGAGTGGGCTCGATGAGTGCATCGATACCATATATCCATCATTCGCCAATCCGATGGAGGTTTTTTCAGCAAGGTCTATATTAGTGCCCCTCAACGATATGATGCGAAACATCAATTCAAGATGCATCACAAGGTTCCCTGGTGCTAGCAAGGAGTATGCTGCGTTCAACAGTGTGACTGAGGGTACTGATGCGACGCACTTCCCAACGGAATTTCTAGATTCCGTTGAAGTCACGGGATTGCTGCCGCACAACCTCGAGCTCAAAAAAGGATCCCCTATCATTTTGATGCGGAACTTGGACCCTCCGAAACTTTGCAACGGGACGCGCATGATTGTTGAGGACATGCTTCGAAATATTATAGTTGCGAGGATCATAAGTTCAACGTTTGAAGGCGAAACTGTAATGCTCCCTCGGATCCGACTAAATCTGTCGGAAGCTGAGGATATCCCTTTGCAGCGCTGCCAGTTCCACATACAATCCTGCTTCGCAATGACGATCCATAAGGCGCAAGGGCAAACTATGGAGAATGTGCTGGTCTACCTGGAGAAACCGGTCTTCCAGCATGGTCAGCTGTATGTGGCGCTCAGTCGAGGGAAGAGGAAAGAGAACGTGCGAGTTTATGTAAATGGAGGATCGTCGACAAAGAACATCGTCATCAGAAGTGTCCTCTGACAACAAAATCGTGGTAGTCCATGGGTCGCGTGTTTTTTCTAAAAAAAACAAACAAAAAAAAAAAAACACGTGATCGGAGATAAGGGCCGAAATCACGTGTCACAGATAAGTGATTTAGAACGCTGGAGAGGTGAGCCTTATGGCTTGCTGGCCCAAATAATCTCCCTGATGATGTCCAGCGTTCGCTTTAGTTCTATTCTCATATCTATTCAAACTGACTGACCCAACGGGTCATGGGTCGTCTAGTTTATCAGAAAAATTCCGACAGAGTATCAAAACCTTTTTGGTTTTTAACATATACATTTCAATCTTTATTTTTAAAACATAAAGAATCCTAAGGAATGCCTTCACTCTCTCCTCCATTTATTTACAAATAAAACTAACTAAAGTCAATTACACCGACATCATCAACCACATAATCTTTTCCTTCTTCTTCTTCTTTATCCACACTTTCTCGTTTAAATCTCCTCCCCGAAACTGAAGACATTGACGTCGTTATTCTTGAAAATAATATTTTCATTAGACTTCTCATTTCTTTATTTTGCTCCTCAGTGCGTTGAGTTTGATTTATTTGCTGTAATACCTTCAATCTTTTATTAATCTCACTGATTTCCATCTTTTTATATTTTTCCTCCCTCTCTCTTTGCTCCCTCTCCTCCTTCTCTCTTTTCTCCCTTTCCTCCCTCTCTTCCTTCTCTCTTTTCTCCCTTTCCTCCCTCTCCTTTTTCTCCCTTTCCTCCTTCTCCTTTTTCTCCCTTGCCTCCTTCTCCTTTTTCTCCCTTTCCTCCTTTTTCTTTTTCTCCCTTTCCTCCTCCTTTTTCGCCCTTTCCTCCTTCTCCTTTTTCTCCCTTTCCTCCTTCTCCTTTTTCTCCCTTTCCTCCTTCTCCTTTTTCTCTCTTTCCTCCTTCTCTTCTTCAACTCCTTCCTCATCCCTTGCTACCCTTGAGTTTGAACCCCAAAGAATATTATACATATACTCATCTGGATTTTGAGATATTCTTGTATCAATAATTATTTTTCTCATAATAGGATACCAATAAGATTTGTTGACGATTTCTAAAAGAGTTTTATATTTCATAACTTTGAGAAGTTCATTTTTATTTAATACTTTAAACAAGTCTCTATTTGTGGGTTTAACAATATCAGTATAAGGCCAGTTTTTTATGACAAAATTCCCATGTATATGCTCCAAATCATAAGGTATGTAATACTGAGCACCCTTTTCTTGTAGGTATCCTTGAATACAAAAATTATAATTCTCTTGTAGTCTTCTTCCTGCCATTTATGTATCAGAAATATATGTGAGATTAATATTATGACAGGTAATACCACCCCATCTTCCCACTACCAAATCGGTTTGTATTCCTCGGCTTTCTATCCTTATCTCATTACCTTCCTTCTTTGTCATGCTAACCATCGCTATACTATCATATATTTTTCTTTTCTTAAAACCATGTATTTGTTGTTTATTAATTGTACTTCCACATAAATCCTTATCCTCACCAAGTGGATAATATTCTTCTTTACGAGACTGATTCAAATCATTTAGGTCTTCTATGTTTATTGAAAAAGACCAATTATACCCTAAATCAGGCATATCATACCCCCATTTATTAATTCGCATATTAACTATATGTCCTTCTTTATAAAATTCAATTGTAAGCAGGTAGTTAAATTCAATGAGGAAAGGTGTATGGTCAGTATAACCAGGTGTTGTGGTTGTAAATTTTACTTGTTTAACAAAACGTGCTGTTTTCTTTAAAAATATATTTTGTGATAAATCACTAAATCTAATTAAGTCATTCGCATCTGTAGGGTTTGGATAATTCATTAATTTATAAGTATTCTTCATATTAATATTTTTACTTACACTATATTTTTGTCGTTCAGCCTGTGCCTTTGTATAATAATTTGATAAATCAATATCCTTAGAGGATTTTCCAAAGATAGAACCATCTTTTCCAACATGTCATTTATATTAGATATAAAATGATATCATAAAAATTTTCATTATTGTTGAGTTGAAATAATACATATAAACATAATTGACCACAACATTTAGAATTAATTTCTTGAACTTGAAATGTTTGATAAATACCATTCTGTAAGAATTGTATTACTTCAACAGGTGGTGGCATACCATAACTATCAAAATAATATTTATCCTGACTATTATGAATACAAACCCAATGAGAACCATTCTGTGTGTCTAAATTCATAATAATATTCTTTGTATTCTTATTTATATGTATTCATTCATCTCTCATACAAATAACCACATTATCAATTTTTAGTGTTTTACAATACTTAGCTAGTTCTATATTTGACGTTGTATTATTTCCAAATTGTTTGAACCATTTATCCATTTATTTATGAGAAAGATACAATCCATTACCCCGTTTAGTTAGTTTCACACCCGCTTGAGCGATAGAGGAAAGCATATCTCCAACCAACAATCTAGCTTTATCAGGTAGACTTTCAAGTTTTTGAGCAAAATCTACAATTACACCACTTCCACTAATTTGTTTCTCCAACTCCTTGTTATGTCTTTCCAATTCTTTTTGAGCTTTTAGTTGTGCCTTCCTTTCGTTAGCAGTTTTTACCGCTGCTGAAATACCACCAGTCAATGCTCCCGCCGCACTTAAACCAGCAAATAAAGGAATTAGAAACGGGAGAAATCCTCCTCTTGACTCGTCTATTGAATATTTCTTCAACATAGGTTTCGTCATTTTAATTTTAAGTGAACCAGTATCATTTAGTGTTTTTACTTGTGTGTGTGAGTAAAACATCAATTCTTACAGCTCCTTTTCTTTGAATTGTATTAACATTAATAATACAAGGCTTTTGATTTTGAATACAAGATGTTAATTTATTAACATTGATTTGATTAACATATACCCCAACCATTTATTTATGAGAAAAAACCTATGTGATATTAATCATAACACCATTATCTGTATTAATCTGTAATTCTGTTTCCTCCAAAAGCAAACAATATGCATTAACCTCTTCACTCTCCCCTCTTTCAATGTATAGAGAAGTATCCACTCGATTAGACTTTATCGTTTCCTTTTGAGAACTCAGGTCAATTGCGTAGATTGTATAAAGTTTTTGAAACGCAACCATATCCAAAATAGGATCATTATTACCATTACTTTCACACACCTTTTGGTAGGACTTGTAGGCTTCCGCATAATCATTTTTTTCCCAATCAATTTCCAATCTATCTCGCGGATAAAATGTGCCATCAAGAGAAACCCGAAGTTGTTTCACCTTAGCATTATCACTCAGCGCATTATTCTTATCAGTACCTTCATCTCCATCTGGTTTCTTAAAAATGAGCCGCAGGTATCGTGGCTTTCCTTGAAGAACACCTAAATTCCAAGTGTAGGTAGTGTGTTCCAGTTTAACATGTTGACATCTTCTTTTAAGGTATGATACATTTAGTGGTTTCTTTGAGTTAAGTCTTCTATTTAACATCTCTTCCGTTTTAAGATTAGGAGTATATTCACTAATATACCAACACAAATCATTAATAACAAATTTATTATTATCACCAAAAGCATTTTGAGCCCCAAAAAGCAATCTATTTACATTATCATTATCATTATTATTATCATTATTATATCATTATATCATTATATCATTATCATTATATCATTATATCATTATATTATATCATTCATTATATCATTATATCATATATTATATTATATCATTAAATTATATTATATCATTATATCATTATATTATATTATATCATTATATGATTATATATCATTATATCATTATATCATTATATCATATTATATTATTATATCATTATCATTATTTACATATTTACATTATCTAATTTTATGCCCATACAAAACTTTATCATAATCACAAAATCCAAATATACCTTTAAGAGGTACTGCTACGGTAAAACTATTCTCTGCTTTTGTTTCATCATTATACATTGACTTCCTTTGACTATAACCGGGGTCAGCATTTGTTCCCGTTGACATATCAGGAATAAAACCTTCAACAGCTCCCTTACCCATTCTATCACTAAACGAATATAGTGTAAATTTCATCATTTCAGATGTAGCAGAGACATAATCAACCGCTTCAACCTCTTGTGTTCCAATATACAGGCGGACACTGTCAAACATTTTCCAGAAGAAATCATTTATGAGTGTAGCATTAGTATTATTCGCAGCCTTAGTGAATTTAAATTTACACAGCAAGAAACTATCAGCTATATTCAAGTAAGTTTGTTGATTATTTATTTCAAAACTTTTTGTTCCGTTTGAATTCCAGTCTGTTCCTGTTATAGCATTTACCTTAAAATAGTCTTCCTTTTTAGTGGAGTTTGAAATGATAATCGTATCATCCAAATCATAGATACTATCAATCGCTTCCATACTTGTATTTATATAGCATTAAAATTGTTGAAACCCTGACCCAAGTATTTTAATGATTTTTTGTCGTTCTTGTGAAGATAGTTGAGTTTTTGCCTTTTTTTATTTCTTTGATTGCTTGTAATTTATGAGACTCCTTTTGAGCATCTTTTATACTCTTTATAGCACCCGCAACTGAACCCACGGCAGAAGCAGTTGAACCAATTAGGTCTTTATGTTTAAGGATGGTTGAACCAATACCCATTAGAGTATCAATTATCCCATCTCCTTTATTTCGAAATTGATGACCTACACCTCGTTGTCTCTTAGGTTTATAGTATCCTCTCCCAAGAAACATACCTTCACCCTTATAGTATGGTGAAAGGTACATGCCCTCCCCTGTAATTATTTTATATTTTCCCAACTCGTGTTTTCTCACAATAACCATTATTTATTTATTGAAAAACTTCACGTAGGTGAATTCTGATGGATATAATTTCATCATTAAAGGATATCATACGATTATCTTGGTCGGTTATCCTAAAATTTACTCTGTATATGGTTTTTCCTGACAGGTAAATAGACAAGATTTTTTGGTTCCATATTAAATTTATAACCAATCGGGGTTGAGTATGCACTGAATGAAAATATTGTATTTGTTCTTATTCCATCGTTATAAGCACCATCAATCAAATCACAATGAATTAATACTGAATTTATACCGGAGGATATTTGGATAACATTATCACTGTAAAACGTCCCGTTAGTTTCAATCTTTTTTGAAGAGAAACCCAATAGCTCTCTGAACGAATTTTCAATCGTGAAATCAACTTTATAATTATTTTTAAGCTTAATCGTTGATTTTGAAGTGTGTTTTTGAATATCTATTACCATATTTTTTGGTTCATCACCTTTTTCTTTCATAAGGCGAGAGACTTCTGAAGATATTTGAGAAATCTCGTAAGCTCCGGGTGAAACGGTTATAGTTTTATATCCACTTCCTGGATTATAACTAAACTTGTTGTTTTTCTCTGTGATATTAAAAAGGGTATTGTAAGTTTCCATTGACAACAAAAGAAGCCTCATATTCTTTTGTGGGGTCAAGTTGTAGTGGGTAAGGGAATGAAGCTGTGTAATCGCTCATTGTGAAATTAAAACTAAGAATTGTGCTTCTCATCTTATTTAATATCTAATAAAATATATTTGTATTGACATTTATTAATTATTTTCATATTCATCAACTGATCTAAAATGGCTGAGGATTCATGAAAACAATTGTTGTTTCCAGCCGTCTTACTATCTAACAACAATAATAGCCTATTAACTAATTGTGATGGGTCATTTGGAAGAAAACTAACACCTGAACCAAGCTTACTTAAAGCATCAATAATATGTTTCTCCTTCTCATTCTTCTTACTTTTACCAGCAACAGAAACTCCATAATCAAGTGCATTTAGCAACTCAATATATACCCTATCTTCCTCTCTTTCCATATCAAGTGGTTCCTCAAAATATTTTGAACCGCTGAATCCGGGGTTTGTTTGAAGAAACTTTAATCTCGGAGTTAATTTAACATTTGGTTGAGTAGAACTCAAGAACATCAATTCATCATTAAATATCAATACCTTTTCTTCCACAAGATGAAACACTGCTGGTTCTCCTGTTGGAATGAGACCTGCTCTGGTTTTTGAATCTGCCAAATATTCATTGTTTTGAAGAGCTTCCACAACATAATTAGGGGGTTGATTTCCCTCCTCAAGTTTCTGAAATAATTCTTCATCATTATATTCTAATTTTCCAAGTTCTTGTTTTGTTATCTGACTAAAATCTTTGAGCATTTGAAGTTTTTTCGGAGTAAATTCTACCGTGGGAACTGTAGAGTGTTGAGTTTAAAAGCGGTTTTAAAAATTTCTCTTGTTTTCTTTCAAAGGCTTCTTCACCAGTTAGTTTCTGTCTCCGTTTCTTCTTTATCTCTTCCTGTTATTTTACAACTTTTGAAACCAACTCTTGATGTTCTTTAAACTTTCTTGCTCTTTCTTTGGTATTCATTTTCTGTATTTATTTATTGAAAAATATCATTTCATGAATTGTAAAGGTCAATGGGAAAATTTACCTTTTCTTCATCATTATAGTCCCTGCGCATCGTAAGAGCGTGACCAAGGGTTGGCGTCAGGAAGGGCATCCGGCCATAAAAACATTGCCTCAAACAGGGAACCATGATTGTCATGGGGCCCGCAAGGCTAACCCCCTGCCCTAGCGGGGAAAAATGGCCTTAAAACGATCATTCATTCTTCATCATTATAGTAAATGTGTTGAAATAAATCCTTTTCTTTAAATATTTCATCAAATTCTTTATTGGTATTAATACGAGTTGTTATTTCTTCTTCACTAATACTTGTATCTCGGCTTTTCATACGTTTGCGTTGAGTCTCCTCATCGATATCAAAACCGAATGATAAAATCTTAACTCCATCACCACACAAATGTTTAATAATTTGTCTCATTCCTTCAGGATTAGTTTCTAAAATCCCAAGACCATTAGATTTTACTTCATTTAACTCACTCTTACAATGTGAATATTTTGTAGAACCAAGAGAGACCTCCTCAAATATTTGACCTTCGTTCCTCAATCGCATATGTTCCTCCATTGAAATGTAGAAATAATCTTTCCCTTCTACTTCTCCTGGTCGCATTGCTCTGGTTGTAGTACTTACAAAACGAATCATAGGGTGTTTTAAAAAAAAACTTACAATCTTTTCATTTTTACTATTCAAGAGTTTAGATTTATGAAAGTTCTTTCCTGAAGCAGATTTACCCACAAGATTAATAATAATAGTTATCATTTATATATGTAATTATGTTTAAAATAAAAATACATCCTTTAATATCTCATCTTGTTTCACAACAATATATTTATATTTTCCAATCGTGTGTTTCATATAATTTTCAAATTCTTTTTTATTACATAACGTAGAGCAATTATCTCTCCAAAAATTATTTACATCTATTGAATTTAACTTAAATAAAATAAAAGTATTGGCATTGTTTCTTATTGAGCGTCGAGGGAGTTGAAAATATGACTGACTAAGATAAATACAATTACAAGAAGAATGTCTCCCTCTTGTATAGTAGCTGTCCATTACTGTTTGGTTTCTCTCATTAACACAATCATCAAAGATGACGAGGTTCTTTTTTGATTTATCTAAATCTTGAGGTGAAGGTATATCATCCGTATTATCACTGAGAATACAAGTTATGGGTTTTGGTTTCGATTTTGATTTCTGTGTATCACAAAATAATTGTATTATATCTTCAATATTATAATCATTTAGTTTGTTTTGAAGTTTAAATAAACCGATAATGTCTTCCTTTTTAAGACCTGCATTAAAACCCTGTGAGAATAGTTGATACTCGGGTTGAAAACTAGACTTTGTAAAAATTATTAAATTATCATAAACTAAAAAATTAGGACCAAGGAGCATCTTTAAAAGTAAACAAGTTTTTCCACATCCGCTTGAACCAACTATTAGACATCTCAATGAATTTGGAATGTTTTTATGGTTATTAAATTTTATCTTATTTTCCCAAATGGGTAAAAAATCATTCATTTATATATTTGGAAAACAAGTCATCTAACTTTTTTTGAGCTATTTTAGAAACTCTATATTTTATCCTGAGTTCGGGTTTAATTTCAAAATAATTCATTATTTTATTTATATAGTATCTTGTATTAACATTTCCATTAAAATTATTTTGAATAATAAATATCATTAAACCCTTATACATTTCCTCAATACAAATAGTCTCTTCCCTTGAAAGAAATGGTGTATTATCATCACAATACTTAACATTCATCTCTCTTATTAATCTTGTAAAGTAATTCATTTTTGGTTCTAATTTAAAAGAGTTATATATATTTATTTATTTTTTAGTATCATTAATTAAAATTAAATCACAGAAAATACATTGTTTATATGAACCCTCATTATTAAGCCCTATTCTATCACAAGCCAGACAATTCTCTAATTTATCATATGGAGAGTCTGGAAATTCTAAATATCCTTCAGAACTTATCTTCAGAACTCCTTCAGAACTTATCATATTTATATAGTAAATTTTTACTTAAACTAAACGCAAGTTTATTCATTAATAAATACAATGTTTCAAAGCACAAAAGACAAATTTCAATCAATCTCTACTTCAGTGGAAGATATAGAAAAATATGTCAAAGATGTTAAATTGAACAAAGATAAATATGGAAATTTTTGGATTAAACCCATAATGGAGAATAACATGTGTCCTTTTATTAAATTTACGGGACAAGCTATGTTAATTAATAACTCTATTAAAGTAAATCTAACAAAAGTTTCTCCTCTACTCCTGGCAATTTATTCAAAGCTTGAAAAAGTGATCGATCGCAATACTTTGAAAAAGAATGATAAGACCATCAACAATACTCGTGGAGAAATTTGTATTTACTTTAATAATCCAAAGGGTGTAGATCTAAGAAAAATGAATGATGTTAATATTTCTGGTGAAATGTCATTTCGTTCTATGATAGTTAGAGATTATTTAAAGATAACTTTTGATATTAAAAATGTAGAGATTTAATCTGTTAATGAAAGAAAGTATATAGATATTGATGGGAATATTTTTCCTGCTAATTAAATATGAGTCATTACAGCAGTGCAGATTTTACTATTTCATTGAACTCAGATGATAGTGATGATAGTATTTCATTGAACTCAGATGATAGTTATGATACTAATAGTTTGTGCTCAAATGATAGTTATGAGAGTAGCTTTATTGATGACTCTGAGTATGATTCTGAGTATTCATGTGATAGTTATGACTCAGATGATTCTGAGTGAAAAAGTGTTTTAGTTTAAGTATAGTTTCATATATAAAAAGCCTGTCAAAAGGCACTTTCTTCTATAAGTGTTTTACTTTAAGCACAGTTTCATCTTTAAAAAAGCCTCTAAAAAGGTGTTTTACTTTAAGTATAATTTTGCTATGTAAATATGATCAAAGCAACGTATTGCGACGTTTGTGAACAAGAATATAAACACTACAAAAGACACCTTAAAACTAACAAACACACATTTAATCTACTTCACCTACTAACTCCTATTCAGAAGAAAACAAAACACTGTTCTGTCTGTCATAAAAATATCCTCAAGAAAGGCTTTGAAACACATCTTAAAACAAATCTACATTTATCAAATTTTATCACAACTAAAAACTCTGATGGCGCATTCAAAGGACATATATATTAAAATAAGAGTCTTTAACTTCAAACCTCCTGAACCAGAGTCTATAGTTGATGCTGTAGAAATAGTTAAACCTGCTGTTCAAACGTTGATTGAAAAAACACTAAAAGAAATGAAACCACTTAAATTTTATATGGGAGTAAAATTAGAAATGACAAAGGACGAAGGAGTTATAGATACACCATACATGAGAACTGAGCCACACTTTATATCTTCATATCAAGATTTTAAAACATCAGGAGTCTATGATGAACTTATTAAACAAGAGCAAGATGTGGATAATTCAATCGTAGGAAGTGGATTCAATATAGGAAAAATTATTTACATAGACATTCATATTCTTAAATCAGATCCTCGAAAAGCTTCTTCTTACATTGATTTACCCAGTGTTATCAAAAATAGAAAAGCAGTTATCAATATCAAAAATAAAGACAATAAATGTTTTCTCTGGTCTATTCTAGCACACTTACATCCTCCACATTTTCATGATGAAAGAGTATCTCATTATAAAAAATATGAGAATACATTAAATACGAAAGATCTAAAGTTTCCGATGACTTTAAATGATATTCCTAAATTTGAAAAGTTGAATAATTTATCAGTTAATGTTTATGGTCTAACAGAAACAAACAACATTCAGGTTTTAAAGCTTTCTGACAATTGTAAACAAACTCATATTAATCTTCTATATTTTAATTCAGACGAAAATTCACATTATACATACATCAAAGATATTACAAAATTAATAAAACCACAAGTATGTAAAAGAACAAATAAAATATATATTTGTATGCGTTGTCTTAACTTCTTCCATACACAAGAAAGATTAGATAAACATTCAAATTATTGTGGTGAACATAAATCAACGGTAATCAACATGCCTAAAAAAGGCTCAAAGATCACATTCAAAGATGAAAAGAAAACAATAGAACATCCATTTGTTATATATGCTGATTTTGAAAGTATTTTAGAAAAAATTGATACTGCTTCTCCAGATCCAAAAGAATCATACACAAATAAATATCAAAAACATACTCCTTGTGGTTTTTGTTATTATATCAAATCATCCGTTGGTGATGAATATAACAAGTTAGAGGTGTATAGAGGCTCAAATACCCCAGAGGAGTTTGTGAAACGACTAGAAAAAGACTGTGTCCGATTAACCAAGATAATGAGAGAAACCAAAAAAACCAATGTCCTTAACAAGTAAAGAAAAAAGAGAATTTAGACAGCCAAAGGTTGACTGTCATATTTGTGAGAAGAAAATTGGTAAAGGTCTAAAGGTTAGAGACCATTGTCATCTCACTGGTAAATATAGAGGTCCGGCTCATCAAAGTTGTTATATTAATTATCAACTCCCCTCTTTCATTCCTGTGATTTCATTTGACCCTGGTGTTGGGCTAGCGGCTAGGGTGTCAGCTTAGGATCCTAGGATCCTGGGTTCGAAACCCGGTCGATCGCTGAATTAACGCCAGGGGGGGTTGACTCAGCCTGTCATCCTTCCGAGGTCGGCTAATTGAGTACCAGTTCACTGGTAATTCCCTGCTTGTCGTTAAAGGCGGCAAAAAGGGTTGGCGTCAGGAAGGGCATCCGGCCGTAAAACATTGCTTCAAAAAGGGGACCGAAAAACAACAACTACCACGGTTCCCGAAAAAGGCCAACCCCCGCTTGCGGGGAAAAATGGCCTCTAAAGGTGGTATATATATATATATATATTTCATTCCTGTCTTTCACCACAACAACGCTCATTATGATACACATCTGTTTATCAAGGAACTCTCAAAGACTTCTGGAAGTATCTCAGCAATTCCAAACACGGATCAGAAATACATTTCATTCACAAAAACAATTCACACATCTCCTATTACTCTTTTTTTTTTTTTTTTTTTTTTTTTTTTTTGTATACAAGATCGAGGCTCGTGAAAGAGCGAAATAATTTGATTTCTTGATACAAATAATTTGATCAGCACTCATATCAGATTTCTTGATACATTTAAATTCATGGCAAGTCCATTGGCTAACTTGGTTCAAAATCTAAAAGAGTTTCCATGTCTTTCAGAGTATTTTTTAGATAAAGATTTTCTAACACAAAAGGGAATTTACCCCTATGACTATATGGACTCATTTGAGAGATTCAATGAAACACAACTTCCTTCAAAAGAAAATTTCTATAACAAATTAAACAACAGTAATATATCTGATAAAGATTATGTACACGCACAAAATGTTTGGGAAAAATATAACATCAAGAATCTTGGCGAGTATCACGATTTGTATCTCAAAACTGATGTGCTTTTATTGGACGATGTATTTGAAGCCTTTAGATCTGTTTGTCGCACTGGATATGGATTGGATCCTGCTCACTACTACACAGCACCTGGATTGGCCTGGAGTGCGATGTTGAAAATGACAAAACAAGCTTTGGATTTGATAACCGATGTTGATATGCTTTTGATGATTGAAAAGGCAAAAAGAGGTGGAATTTCACAAGTCTGCTCGAGTAGATACGCAAAAGCAAATAACAAATATCTTCCAAATTATGATCCAACGAAAGAGAGTTCTTACTTGATGTACTATGACGCGAACAACCTGTATGGCTGGGCAATGTCTCAGGCTCTTCCTTATGGAAAACTTAGATGGGTAAAGGAAAAAGACTACAAAAACGTTTTACAAGATGTATGTATCTCTACACAAAAAGAATTGGATGAAGAAAAAGTTGGTTATTATTTTGAAGTTGATTTGAAATATCCGGAGGAACTCCATAACCTACACAAAGATCTCCCATTTGCTTGTGAGAAAGAAAGTCCAAAGAAAGAATGGTTGAGTGATTATCAACGATCGTTTGACATAGGTGAATCAACAGAAAAATTACTTACTACATTATATAACAAGAAAAATTATGTTCTACACCAAAGAAATTTGCGACAATATTTATCAAAAGGTCTAAGAGTAGAGAAGATCCATAGGGTCTAAAGTTCAATCAAAGTCATTGGTTAAAGGGGTTCATTGATTTTAATACACAAAGAAGAACAGAGTCAAAAACAGATTTTGAGAAAGACTTTTATAAATTGATGAATAATGCGGTCTTTGGTAAGACTATGGAGAATGTGAGGAAAAGACAAAATATCAGACTATCAACATCTTGGGAACAAGCATCAAAATTAATTAATAGACCGAGTTTTACTCGAGCTGAGGTCTTTACTGAGAACTTTTGTGCGATCCATTTGATTAAAGAGAGTATTGAAATGGACAAACCTATTTATATTGGAACATCAATTCTTGATTTATCAAAGTCATTAATGTATGATTACTTTTATAATAACTTGAGGAAGAAATATCAAAATGATGTTAATCTACTTTATATGGATACAGATCGTTTTATTTTGAAAATTAATACCAACGATGTTTATTCAGACATGAAAAGAGACATTAATATCTATGACACGAGTAATTACAGTCCAGAGAGTGAGTTGTTCTCTTCTAAAAATAAAAAGGTGATTGGAAAGTTCAAGGATGAATTAGGAGGAAATGTTATGAGTGAATTTGTGGGATTGAGGTCAAAGGCTTATGCTTATAAATACATTGTGAATAACGTTGAAAAGACTGATAAGAAGTTAAAAGGTGTAAAGAAAAATGTTGTTAAAGAAACAATAAACTTTAAGGATTATTATAACTGTTTAACAACAAAGAAAGAAGAGTTTAGAAAGATTAATGGAATAAGAAGTTATAAACATCAATTATATTCAGAAGAGATAAATAAGAAAGCATTAGGAGCTTTTGATGATAAGAGGTTTATTTTAGAAAATGGAATTGATAGTCTCCCTTATGGTTATATAAGTATATAAGTGATAAGATATATATAAGTGATAAGATATATATAAGTGATAAGATATACATAAGTGATAAGATATATATAAGTGATAAGATATATATATAAGTGATAAGTTAAAAAGGGGGGTTGGGGATTTTAACGGGCTACCGCCGCCTTTTTTACTATTATATAAATGATAGAACCAAGTATCAACCAGACTAAAGAGTGGAGGTGTAATCAACCTTGGTATATAAATGGAAAACATAATGAATGTGAAAAATATCAAATAGGTATAATTGAAAAGGCAACTGGTAAAAAAGTTCACAAAACAAATAAGAGAATTAATTTAAATACCGGTGAGTTGGGTAAAAAAGATTAAAATATTTTTGAGTGGACGGAAAACTTTGATGGTTGTCAGGAAAATATATACTTTAATTTAAAAATGGTATGTGGGAGAGGAGGCCCTCAGACAAGAACATTGAGGGAGGTTTATCATTTTATTTTAGCTCAGTTAAAATATCTTGATAAAGAACCAAACTCAAACATATTTTTTGTTAATGTATTAGACGGTGAGGAGAGTTGTAGGAGAATTAAATTATTTCCCACACATAAACAAATATTTGTAGGGTCGTTGTTTGAGTGGGTCAAAGATGATTCACCAGATGATATTAAGAGTAAAAGGTTAAAAGGTCCATAAGGTCAGAAGGATCACAGGTTCACACAGAAGGACCAGAAGAAGTTTGTAAAATTTAAAACAGCTGTTCACCATGTTCACCACCTACTTTCTGACCCAGCTATGTTCCCTCTCCCCCTCAATCCTCCTCCTTGGTGATTTCAATATCCACATGGACTCCACTGACTCCACGCTAACCACTGACTTCACTGATTTACTCACCTGCTTTAACCTCACTCAACATGTCAACTTTCCTACCCATAACCGTGGTCACATTTTGGACCTTGTCTGCTCTACTGGACTAATTTTGCACCATCTCTCTGGCTCCGACCTCACTCTCTCTGACCACCTAGCCATCACTCTGACCATCAACATCCTCACCCCAGCACCAAGGCATTATCGCACTATCAACTTCCGTAAGCTAAACGCTTTTTCACCTGCCTCATTCTCATCGACCCTCTCTGAAAAAATGTCCACTTCTCCCTTCGTTGACCTCCACACCCCTTCTGACCTCACTGACTACTACAACCACACTCTCTCTTCCTGCCTTGACCAAATTGCGCCTATAAAAACCAAAACAGTTTCTTTCACCCATTCTGCTCCCTGGTTTACCCCTGAGCTCCGCCTAATGAAAACTCGTGCTCGCCAACTTGAAAGACTCCGCAATAAAACAGGTCTCACAGTTCACTCCCAGGCCTACAAGGACCACATACAACACTATAAAGATGCCCTCTCCCGCGCCCGCTCCGCCTACTACTCTCAAATTATCCACTCTGGCTCCGGAAACCCAAAAGCACTCTTCTCTACAATAAACAAACTCCTCAGCCCCCTGAACACCACCACCCAGTCATTCACAATAGACAACTGCATCTCCTTCCTTTCATTCTTCCAACGCAAAATTGAAAACATCTACAACAGCTTGACCACCGCCGCACCCGCTCCCCCTCAAACCACCTGCCCCCCCTTATCCTGCCATCCCCTGTCTCAATTCTCCCCAGTCTCCCCTACTGACCTCTCTGAACTCCTCATCGGAATGAAAACTGCCACCTGCACTCTTGACCCCATCCCCTCCAGCTTTGTCAAGGCCTCCCTTCCTGCTCTTTCTCCACTTATCATTGCAACAATAAACTCCTCCCTGTCTACAGGCATCGTCCCACCATCCCTCAAAATTGCTGCTGTTACCCCCATTCTGAAAAAACCTGGACTAAACCCTGACACCCTAAATAACTTCAGACCCATCTCCAACCTACCCTTTCTGTCAAAGGTTTTGGAACGCGCTGTAGCCACTCAACTCAAGCATCACCTCTCTGCCAATAACCTGTATGAAACATTCCAATCCGGATTCCGGTCCAACCACAGTACTGAAACTGCTCTCCTCAAAATCACCAACGACCTTCTCCTCTCCTCTGATGCTGGCAACCTCAACATTCTCAGCCTCCTCGACCTCAGCGCTGCCTTTGACACCATCGATCACACCATCCTCCTCACCCGACTTGAAACCACCTTTAACATTACCGGCACTGCCCTCTCTTGGATTAAATCATACCTCTCTGACAGACGTCAGTTCATCTCCATCAATAACTGCAAATCCCCCACTGCTCCCCTCCCCCAAGGTGTCCCCCAAGGTTCAGTTCTTGGCCCCCTCCTCTTTATCCTTTACCTGTCCCCCCTCGGTCACTTAATCCGCCGTCATGGTCTCCAATTCCACTGCTTCGCCGATGACATCCAGCTTTTCATCTCCACCAAGTCCATCTCCACCGCCACCCACTCTATCCTGACAAACTGCATCACTGAAATAAAATCCTGGCTTCAAATCAACTTCCTCAAACTTAACTGTGATAAATCTGAAATAATCATCATTGGCCCAAAAACGCTCACCAAGTCCACCCATAACTTTGCCCTCAACATCGACGGTTTCCCAGTGTCCACCTCCCCTCACATCCGGAATCTTGGCATCATCTTTGACCAAACCCTCTCCTTCGACAAATACACTAAACAGATCACAAAGACAGCCTTCTTCCACCTGAAAAACATCGCCCGTCTCCGTCCATCCCTCTCCTCTGTGGCTGCAGAAACCCTCATCCACGCCTTCATCACTTCCCGTCTGGACTACTGCAATAGCCTCCTTTATGGTTCACCCTCAACAATCACCAATAAACTCCAATACATTCAGAACTCCGCTGCCCGTCTACTCACCCATTCCCGGACCCGTGACCACATCACCCCCGTCCTTTACAAGCTTCACTGGCTCCCCATCTCCCAGAGAATCCAGTACAAAATCCTCCTCTTGACCTACAAAGCCCTCCATAA
This sequence comes from Myxine glutinosa, assembly GCF_964187855.1. Classification (NCBI taxonomy): domain Eukaryota; kingdom Metazoa; phylum Chordata; class Myxini; order Myxiniformes; family Myxinidae; genus Myxine; species Myxine glutinosa. The sequence goes on from NC_136266.1 coordinate 188,966,250, forward strand.
CCTGGCCCCATCCTACCTGGCTGACCTCCTCTCCAGACACACTCCCACCCGCAACCTCCGCTCTGCTGGTACCAACCTCCTGACCCCCCCCATCCGGACCAAATTTAGATCCTGGGGGGACAGGGCCTTCTCCATCGCTGCTCCCACCCTCTGGAACTCGCTACCTCACACCATCAGAGACTCCTCCTCACTCACCACATTCAAAACATCACTCAAGACCCACCTGTTCAACACTGCATTCAACATTTAACCCACAGCATCTAACCCCTGACTATCTCCTCTCCTTCTCCCTCCTTTGTGCTTTGAATATTTCCCTATTGATTCTTCTTTTTTTGCAATTGTCTTTATGTTTTGCTATGCGTTATGTTTTGCACTCTGTCAAAGCGTCTTTGGGCTTCCTGAAAAGCGCTATATAAAATAAATGCATTATTATTATTATTATTATCTCTTATCTTCCCCCATCCAAAACCTTGATCTTTTCTACCCCCGCTAATTCACCCCAGATCCACCTTGTTTGAAATTCCAACTTCTTTCCTGGAAGTCCTGGCAGTGTCCATATGTTTTATACCTCTCCCACTGCCCCCTTCCCACGCCCCCCCCCCCCCCCAAAGCCCTCGCCCTCTCTCAGATCTCTCGATGTCTCCATGTCTCTCGGTCCCTGCTCTCAAATGTTGTGTTTGTGTCCTTCCCCCTCTCTCCCCATCTTGTCTACCGCTCCCTATGTTATATGTTTTATGTGTCGGTTTGTCTTTCTGTGTGATTAATGTTCGCTCTTTCACGAGCCTCGATCTTGTATACAAAAAAAAAAAAAAAAAAAAAAAAAAATTGTTTAAGTGGTCTAATGAATAAGGATAACATGTCAAAAGGTTAGAAGGTTCGTAAAGAACAGGGTGAGAGAAATAGAGGTGTTTAGGGGCAATGAGGGAGGGGAAAAATTAACATGTAAGTGAATGGGGATTTGGGGTGTCCCAGAACCAACATTATTACACTACTGATATATTTATGTATTTATTGAAGGGACAATAGTTAGAACGATCTTTATAAATACAATGGAGGCCGTTTGATTGCCAAAGGTGGTGGCTGCGATAGCAGTTTTAACAACAAAGTTCAGAGACGAAGGAAATAAAATCAGTTATTCTCTCAGCAAACTCATCTAAACACAGGAGCAAGGTTAGCCCTCCAAGCTTGTGCAATTTACACTTAGTTTGAGGAAAGGGAAGCAATACTCTGACAGGATGCCTAAGAGGTGGCACACTTAATTGCAGCCACACACCCCCCCGACCCCCCCCCCCCCGACCCCACCTCACCAGACCTTGACGTTCAACTCGAAGTTTGTAAAATTTAGAGGGAGCTGAAGGGCACCACTATGTTGTTGACAGAGTTGTCAGATGTTACCGATAAAGAAACTTTGAGAATAATGGAAGCTGATTGACAATAAAAAGGCGACTGCTCTCATTTATGGAGTCAGTGATTTGGGGTTGTGAGGGTTAAAACGCTTTATTTATTATTATTAGGTTTACTCTCCATGAAATGGAGAGTAACCTATTATTACTGCTAGAGTTTTTCTTATTATTATTCTTCCGCCCTATTTTGCACCTCCGAAAACTTCATAATTAATGTTCTCAGCAACCGCTGGTCGGATTGACAGGAAATTTTCATCAAATGATCGTCTCGGCTCCTAGAATTTTTTAATGCTAATTATGACGTCATAGGTCACGTGGTATGGGCTCCATCTTGTAAAACAAATTCAACTTTTCCCCTCTATCTCCGAAACGGCCCAATGGAAAAATTTGAGGAATGGCTCATTCTGAAGAACTCTTCAATGGGAACAAAAGACATGTGTATCGAGTATATTAAAAATGCTAACGTTAAGAGGTTAGAATTCGTCAAACAAAAAATTTTCTCCCCCGAAGATGGGATTTTTTTCCCAGATGCTTCGTTAAAAAAAACTCAGACTGCAAAAAATTTCGAAGTCATACGTCACATGTTTCGGCCGCCATCTTGTTTTCCGTGAAAAAACACAAAAAACCCTTTTTCTCCGCAATGGCTGAACGGATCGAGCCCAAACTTGGCATGCGTATTCGCATACCCATGACGAACAAACAAGTCAGCGAGCACAACGTCATCCGACACATGGTTTCAGAGTTATGACGTTTTAAAGCTCAAACTAGAAATGGTATCACCTCCATAATTTGTGGAGATATCGAGTGGAAACTTTACACAAATGTTCCACATGGGGGGATGTTTCAATGTTACTAGAGACGTTTTGATAAGTCACATGGTTTGGCCGCAATAAATAATGGAAGTTAAATTTTTAAAAGCTTGTAACTCTTGAACCACTGCATGGATCGACTTGAATTTTTAAGGCAATGTAGCTCTCATCAAGCGGAACAAGTTTGCAAAATTTCAAGATGATTGGATGTACGGTCTCGAAGCTATAAGTCTTTATTCTTGAAAGAAGAAGAAACACACCATTTTGTCCTTCCAGGCCATGTGCCATTGCCATTGCCCTTGCCATTTAAAGTTTTAATTTCCTTTA